>NC_045619.1:16363636-16666666 GCF_009829155.1 Mustela erminea
TAAGTTCTTTGGCTTCTTCATCAAGGGTTGTCTTCACAGTAATGAGGTAAAGGACTATGTGACAGTAATTCATGGAGACCCCATGCCTGCATCCTGAGACAGGTGTACCTTCTCCCTCACTAATGCACATGCATGCATGCGCACATACCACACATATCTCACACACACACACACACACACACCAGGACCCAGGATTTATATATTCTGTCTTTAACCTTCTGCCTGGAGAATTTAGCTGAGGGACTCGTTGCAAGTGTCCTCACCTTATGTGAGTCAAATACTCAGTCTATCAGACTATGTCATTGAATAACTAAACTCCTTCATATGGGTTTATTTGAAGCAGTTGGTATTTACCTTAGGAACTGGGTTAGAATTACACCTATGTATTGAGTGGATGGTAGTGGTAGGTAAGGGTTGCTAGCATCCATATCCATCCATAACAGACATCTGACAATATTTACTGACAATGTTATTAATACTGGGAACCTTGATCACAATATGTTTGACCTTGAGTTTAACTCCAAGATATATACATAGGAGAAGCCAAAAAACCCAGTAGCCTCACCAGGCAGCTGGAATATGGGTCTGGCCAGTCCTAAGAAAGTCTCCATGTACCAATTCTTAGGTACAAATAAACTAATTTAAAATTTGGCTTTGATATTTAGAAACTAAAAATTTTTTTAATTAATTTCTTTAACTAAATTAAGCCAAATGGCTTTAAACTTCTTTGTGTATACAGGTACAACATACTATACCCCACTCAAAGGACAACAATAATTTATAAATTTCTAGCTTGAGCCGAGTAATTCATCAGGTAAATACAGATCTTGATATGGATAAGGCCAAAGGTCATAAAATGGTGGCATTCAGTGGGCATTTTACAAATGGATAAACACATCTCTGAGATTCCCAGTAGCATTACTGAACAAATGCTTTTATCAGGCCAGAAGTAAATGGTCTTGTAATTTCCTGTAATTATTGCCCTAGTGTGGACCTGAGTAGGTAGGTATCTTTCTTTCCATCCAGGTGGACTCTTGTTTCAGTCCTTACGTTCTCCAGCCTTCACAGCTGGATTCAATTCTATTCCATTTTTTTTATTGAGGTTGTGCTAAATAAGGTATTCATACCTGAGGCTAGAAAGATAATGATGATAATACTAAATGCCATCTTTTCATATTCATTTTACAGACCAGGAAACTGAAGCTCAGGGAGGTGACCTCAGCTCCAGCAAAGGAATAATGGCAGAAGTAGGACATAGAGAAGGGCTGTGTCACCCACAGAGTCCATGTCATGCCAGTGCTGCGTAATTGTCCTATCCATGAAGGACGTACAGTCCTGTTCCTGAACTACAGAAGACATTACTATAGCATCTTCGTGCATCCCCAGCCAGGAGCATCACCCCCAGAGCGAGGTATATCCTGTGTCCCCTTCCCACTTTGCCCCACCTCCTCTTCTCAACCTTACATTCCAGCATTCTTGGACAGTGGGAGAGCTGGCCCCAACTCCAATCCAAGCTTGCCTGACTCAAGCTTTCTTCCTGCCAAGAACTCAATCTCCCATTCCTCCAGAGCTCAGGTCCCTCAAGCCTGACTTTGAGGCAGCGTGGAGCTTACACATAGGCTCCCTTCTCTGTGGCCCAGTTTCCTTATCTATGAAATGGAGGTAATATTATCCCTCCTAAGGTTGAATGAAATCATCTATGTAAAGTGCTCAGCAGAGGGCATGTCTCCTGGGGCCTCCCATCTGCCTGTGTCTCTCAAGATTGTGCTTGGCCAAGAAGATGAGACCACCCTCCTTGCGTAGCATTAAGGGAGCTTCACTTGGATTTATCTGCTCTTTGGGCATCCAGGGCCCACCTCTGAAACCAAGCCAATTTCTTCAGCCACATCCTATCAGCCAAGGGGCAGGGCTCTCCTTTCTCTCCTGAGAGCCTTGGCTGAGGTCCCAGCATGCCCACTCCTATTGCCACACTTCAGAGCAGCACTGCTCAACAGAATTTTCTGGGGTGATGGAACTGTTCTGTATCTGTGCTGTGTACAATAGAAGCCAATAGCCTTGAGTTGCTATTGAGAACTTGAAATGTGGTAAGTAAAATTAAGGAACAGAAATTTATAGTGATTTTTAATTCATTGGAATTTCAATCACCACACGAGGCTGCAGATAGTGACTATCATATTGGTCAGTGCAGGTGTAATGCATGGGCAACCAGGTGTGCTCCCTGTGTCTCTGCTCCCAGACATTACTTCACCTCACGTATGGCTGCTTAGCCACTGACAGTCAGGTCCGGTCCCACATGTAACTCACCACACACCCATTGGTTCCTGTAGATGAGGCTATATTTGTGTCTAGGGCATTTGCCACTGCCTGGAGAAATCCA
The DNA here is from genome assembly GCF_009829155.1 of Mustela erminea. Lineage (NCBI taxonomy): Eukaryota > Metazoa > Chordata > Mammalia > Carnivora > Mustelidae > Mustela > Mustela erminea. The sequence goes on from NC_045619.1 coordinate 16,366,014, forward strand.
CCTCCCAGGTACAACCCTCATAGGGGTCACTGGAAGGTGAAGAGGAAACAGACAAGCAATCCAGCAGTGGGACTGCAGCAGCCAGAGCTGAGAAGGGGTGTATATAATTACATATCCCAGAGCTGGTGAGGATTAGAGGTGCTACAGAAGTGAATGTCAGGCAACATGATATTCCACAGGTGTGAAAGTAGCACTTCTATAGGTTTGGCCAACACTCTCTAAATCAAAAATATCTGCTGCTGAAGAAAAAAAAAATAATAATAGTAAGAGTGAAGTGAATCATAAACTAGAGTAAAATGGGATAGGAAAGACCATATAAGGTAGTCACGCCAGCAGACCACCTTGCTCTGAAGGGTCAATCCTTTATCAAAGAAACATGTGATGTAAATCAAAAATAGACATTGCAAAAAGCAAAATAGATTTCACAGGTGAGGAAACTGAGGCTTAGAAGGGTTATTTATTCAAGTTCTGGTAGCGTATAAGACTTGTAAACCAAGCTATGACCCCAGGGAGTGGGACTAAGAGCCCCGTCTTGAGTGACCCAGGGTTCACCAGAAGGGTGAGCAGGCACAGGGCAGAAGGGGTCATTTAAACGATCCAGACATCAAGTGGACATGGAAAGGAGTAAAATCAAAGCCATTTTAGTACCTAATGGATGTAGGGGACCCGAGAGCAGAAGTGAGGGGTTCGGGAATGCAGATCTGATTTACGGATCAACATGAGGAGTTGGGTTTTGAGGTCTTAACTGGAAAGTGCAGTGAGATACCTAAGTGAAAACGATCAGAAGTCAACCGGAGACGCGGGACGAAATCTATGAGGAGTTTAGGGCTAGGGATAAAAATGCAAATTGGGAGATTGTTACAAAGTGAACAAAATCTCAAAAGAATAGAACACAAAGAGAAAGCAGCATTATCCAAAGCGTCACCTGACAGGGGACATTGACAGAAAACTGACACTGATCATCGAGCACGTATCACTTTGCCAGGAGCTGTGGCCAGTCATTATTAGGCGTCATCATCCACACAACACATCCCCTCCTGGAGAAGAGCTATGAGAGCAAACGTTGGTCATTTGCCTCCCAGCATCCATTCTGTTTCCCTGAGCAACGTCCAACAGGTCGTACCCAGGAGCAAGCTCCTCCCACGTTCAGTCTAAAGCTCCAGGGGAGCTCTGTTCCGCAAGCATGGGTCATGTGATCTAGTAAGCCAATCAGCACCTCCCACTCTGCTACCCATCGTGATTGGTTCAGGCACAGGCACAAGACCCAATCAGCTTCAGGGAGGCCCCCAGAGTGTTCTCCCGGAAGCTGGGACAGGGGCAGACAGGCTTTTCCTTGGGATGCAAACCTGGGGTGTTTAGGGGATGGAGCACTTACAGCTATCTCGCTACCCTCTAAAGTCTGAGAATGGAATCAAAACTAAAGAATCAAAAAGGAACAAAAGAAATTGGGCCCTGGGATGGCCTTTTAGTCACAGATCAAAATATGGTTACAATGGGAATCTGCGACCCCGCCCCTCAGTGTGAGCCAGTAGATGCTGTTCGGGATGAGTTTCTGGGGCTTTGGAACAGAAGGGTTCCTACCTGACGCGGAAACAATCCCTATTTCCTAGCTGCGGTAAATGAGGCTCCAAGAGATTAGCTCACTTGCACAAGTTTATAGGCTTATTAAGGAACCAAGCCAAGATCTGAAGTCACGTCTTCACTGAAGCTTGCTGGAAGAAGCTGCTAGGGGAGCACACACTGGATTTGTAACTGACCGCAATGCGACAAACACGGACAAAACCAGACACGCCAGAAAGACAGGAGCGAAGCAAGGCCAAAGAGTAGAGAGCGTTGAGAATGATTCCAGTGTAACAAGATTCAGTGATGTACATACATTAACTCATTTACTTTTCACAACCACCTGTGATTTAGGTACAATTTATATTCACATTTACCCTTGAGAAAACCAGATCACGAGAGGTTAAGTGACTTGCCAAATTCACATGAATTGTGTGAAGGAGAATTAAGATTGGAAGGTAGTCTCTGGCTCTTGACCACGAAGCTTTACTTCCACTCAAGTCCATCAGTTTTTGACTTAAAACCTACCTGTCATCTGTGGGCTATAATAAAAAACGTGTTAGAGACAGGAATGTAAATAGGTATGGCCTTTGGAGGCAACGCAGCAGTATCTGTCAAAATTTTAAACCCTCGTCCCCTGTAATCTGGCAATTCCATTTTTTGGCGTCCATCCTAGTGGAGGACTTGCAGATATGGGCAACAAGACGCACAGAACAGTCTTGCAGCACTGCTTTTGAAAGAGGGAAATTGGAAAGAGTTTAAATGTCCATTGATACTAGATTTCTTAAATTAATTCTGGCATACCCATACAATGGATTACCATCAAGTCATTATAAAGAACAAGGTCAAATTTTACGTGTAGCCTGGGATATTCCCTAAAGTACGGGGTTAGGCAAAAAGGCCAAATTACAGAATGCTAGGTACAGAATGAGGCAGGAATTTAAACGTTTAGGTTGAAAACAACATTAAAAAAAAAAAAAAAAACAGTACTTTTGTACAGGAAGCAAGGCTCCATTCAAATAGCTCTGGGGATTTCTGGGTTTAACGATGGTTAATGAGGGTCCCAGGAGACTCCTAAGAGGCCAGGTTAGTAGATGTTATAATTGGTCACAAGAAGAGTCATGGGCATGCTCAGAGTATAGGAAAATGCCCCCATGTATCCAGGATACTTGAGAAAATGTCCTGCAGAATAACATGGAGGTAAATCTAGAAGGACTTCTAGGGGGTGCAGCATAGAATATGGAATCATGATTATCCCCTTCCTGGCCCTTGCTCCTGACTATTTAAAAAGTAATCTTCATCCCATAGAAAGCTGTCCCAGTGGTCGTTTAAAGTCACCCCACTGGTTAGGAACTGAGATGGCATCAGACACCAGATGGATGTCCTATGTTAAGTCCAGAGATGTTCCACTTTCAACTTGGTCAATTCTGGATCATTGGTCTTCCGGTTGCTTTCTAAGTATTTTCAAAGAGTGTCTTGATCTCTGGCACAAACTTCACAAACAAACAAGGGACAGGTCACCAGATTTTAGCAGTCCCCAAGACAGACTAAAAGAGAGAGCCCATCTCTTATTTTCAGTAAGAGGTTTTTGTTTTGCATGCTCACACAAAGTTCTACCTGGGCTTTTTCTTTTAAATTCTGGATATTTTTCTCCATTCTGTTTAATTGCAGCTTCCCCTTATAAATGCATGTATTTTTTTAGTTGTGCTCATTCTCGCATGCCCTGGCATCTCTCTGGTATATTCTGTCACTTTGTCTACTTTGTTTTTGTCTGTCCTAAACTTGAAGGGTGCGAGGACAGAGGCCCAGAGGAGAGGCAGATTACTGCGGGGATGCTGCCCTCTGCAGGTCACTGCCATGCATGGCACTTCAAGAGAGAAGCAAGACCAGAATATAGGCAAATAGTACCAGGTACTCTGTTTGACTCCTCTATATGGATTATCCCATTTGAGTCTCACAAGAGCCCCATTAGATTAAGAACTATTATTATCTCTATTTTTCAGAGGAGAAATCTGAGTCCTGGAGAGGATGATAAGTTGTCCGAGATCACACCGCTAACAAGGAGCAGAAACAAGATCTGTACCCAAGTGCTCTGCACCCAGTATCTGTCCCGTTAGCCCCTATTTTATGCTGACTCCAAAAAAGGGAAATGAATTCACCTTTTGAGCAACTGAACCATGACAGGATCTTATATACATTACCTCATTTAATCCACCCATCCGTCAGAGGCCACTATTCAAAAAACCTCGTTTACTTACCTATGGTCATGTGACCAGCAAGTAGAACCTTTTGGATCCGAAGCGTTGGCTTCGTCCCAGGGTTACTCCTGCAAGGTGGGCTGCTCCCCTCTCCCTTCAGAAGACCGTTGCCTGAGGGCACAGCTCCCTGACAGCTTTTAAAGGCTATTACACCTTCAGAATTGGGCAGCCTTTGCATTGAGGAGGCCACAAGTCTCCCCAGGGGGGTCGAAGTCCGTCAGGTGTGGAGTTCTGTTGGGTGAGGACAGGACACTCAGAGAAAGGAAGCCCGGGCAGCGTGCTCATGAGAGGAATGTGTGGAGGGGACAGGACAGGTGCCTCTGTTACCTCAGGCCTTGGGCAACCTGACAGGGAGTTCAGAGTCACGCCAGGAAACAAGGCATGCACCCCAGGCACAGCCACATCACATCCATGACTCCGTGGAAAGGGAGAGAGAATGACAGTGTGGTTCCCAGAATTCCAGAATCACTTGCCAGGGTCATGAGGAGCAGCTTCTGTTACACAAGAGGGAGAAGGGTGGGTGACCTAGGCAGAGGCAGCCAAAAGCTGGGAGGCGGGCACAGTCACCACCAGAAAGTTCTCCATATTTGTGTCACACTTTCCAACAGACATCCACATACATCTGTCTGACCCTGTGCCCTGTGGTAGGACTGGAAAGATGGCAGCTGGCCCCAGCCCACCCCTTCCCTGCCAGCCTGGGTGGGGCCAATGTGGGCCGTGCAGCTGGGATGGAATTTAAGACTAACACATGCCGAGACACTGGTGTTCCTACTTGGGAGTTATGGGGAAGGGCTGTTTCATGCTGAGCCCACTGTCAGCATTTTTTCGCACCTCCCTGCCCAACTTCACATTCCTGATGATGCCACGTACAAATGCACAGAACCCCTTCACTCCCTCTTTGGTGGACTCAGTAACTTTCCCTAGAGAACAGATGCTGCACTGGGGAGGTTATTCACATGCAAGATGAATGAACAAATCAGCCCATGAAGAAATACATTTATTTACTAAAGTATCACTACTTCTAGTTGATCAGCTAAGCTATAGGCAGACACCGGGCTCCAGTGTCCCAGGTTTCCAAGAGGGACACAGTACAAAGCCAATGAATAAAATCCCCCTTATTTATTAGCTGTGTGGCCATGGTCAAGACACTTAGCAAAAAAGAGCTAATAATGTCTGCCTCACAAGCCTTGGGACTAACATGGAAATCCGACCTGCCCTACAGACTTTGAAGTTGCCAACCTGAAAGATAACATGAATAAATCCCTTAAAATAAATCCCTTAGTGTATAAGACATACATTCTATTGCTTCTGTTTCCGAGGAGAACCCTATCTGATATGCACAGGGTAATTATTAACATTTCAGGTGTGAGGTGAGAGGGGCAGCAGGTCTCAGAGAAGGCTGTAGAGCCAAACATTCTGTGCGCACGCACACAGGTCCCTTGGGAAGGAAGTCTTCTGGCATTAGCCCCATTTTGCAGATGAGCAAACTGTATTTGCAAGCAATTTGTCCCCATCTCACATCTTATGAATGGTGGAGCAGAAACCTAAATTTGAGTTCTGCTCCAAAATGCCTTGCTCCCCCTGCTAGCACTCTGAACCACTGACAGCCCCCTGTCTCCTAGATCCACTCTTGCCTACCAGAGTGTGCCATCCAGCCTCACTCCCCACGTCTTATCACTTCAGTTTTAGAGAGTCAGCCTTGAAAACGCCCTTTCTGTTCCCATCCACTGAGACCACACTTGTTCCTGCCTTTTGTCCTTGTCTGTGGGCTGGGTACCAAAAACAGATTTTGAGAACAACGGAGCTCCAGTGGGATAGAAGAAACTCATGGAAGAAACTCCAGGTGCTGATTTTATGACCAAAATCCTGGACTCCTTGGACATTTTCAAATGCTTTTGCTCCAACAACTCTCCTTTATACTGCCAAGCAACCAAAATTACCCACCTACATGCTTAAGACACTAGGTGAGCTTGATAGAGCATTTCTCTATGGGGGGCCGCATCTCACTCCCTAGAGGGCACTTGCAGGATTTGTAGGGGCACTTTTGGCTGCAATGTTGGGGAGAAACTCTCTACTAGAAATTAGTAGGTGAGGCATAGGATAGCTCTTCACAATACAACAGAAGCCTCCCCCATACAACTTCTAAATGTCCTACTAGAAAAGCAAGTAGATGAAAAGCCTATTTGTAATTTTCTAATAATAATTTTGTTTCACATACACATATCAAGGTACTGCTTGTACATTTTTAGTACACATGCAATTTATATTGTGTTTATGGGACACCTAGGTGGATCAGTCAGTTAAGCATTTGACTTTGGCTCAGGTCATGATCTCAGGGTCCTAGGATTAAGCCCCTTGTGGATCTCCCTGCTCGGTGAGGAGTCTGCTTCTCTCTCTCTCTCTCTGCCTCCTCCGCCTTCCTCATGCTATCTCTCTCTCTCTCTCTTTCTCACAAATTAACAAGAAATATATATATATATATATATATGTATATATATAACATACATACTATATATGCTATGTAGTACATATTATATATAATATGTAATTGTATATATAATACATATTATATATATGATTTGTAGTACATACTATCTATATAGTATGTATGTTACACACACACACACACACACACACACACACAGGTAACCAGTCAAATAGCAGACGAGGCAGATATGCAGACCTGAGATTGCCACGTTGTGTCTCTATGTGCTCCAGCCCAAGGACGACCCTCTGAAACACTACATACTATTTCATTACAGTTTACTTTCCTATTTTTGTCCTTTATAAAACAGTTATACTGGTGGGAATGTAAAATGGTGCATCTGCTGAGGAAAACAATACAGAGATACCTCAGAAAATTAAACATGGAGGGGCCCCTGAATGGCTCAGTCAGTTGAGTGCCGGACTTTTGATTTCGGCTCAGGTCATGATCTCAGGATTGTGAGATCAGTCCCCGTGATAGGCTCCACGCTCAGTGGGGAGTCTGCTTGAGATTCTCTCCTTCTCTCTTTCTGCGCCCCTGTTTGCTTGCTCTCACGCTGTCTCTTAAATAAATAAATAAATCTTTAAAAAGGAAAAAAAAATTAACAAGGAATTACCCATGATCCAGCCATTCCACTGCTCAGTATATACCCAAAAGAATTGCAAGTGGGGACTCAAACAGATATTTGCACATCCGTATTCATAGCAGCATTATTCACAATTGCCAAGAGGTGAAACAACCCAAGTGTCCATCAACAGTTGAACAGATAAACAAAGTGTGGTCTACACACACAAAGGAACATTATACAGCCTTAAAAAGGGAGGGAATTTTGACTCCTGCTACCACATGGACAAACCTTGAAGACTTAACGCTAAGCGAAATAAGCCAGCCACAAAAGGACAGGTCCTGGATGATTCCACTTATACAGGGTACCTAGAGTAGTCAAATTCACAAAATACATAGAAAGTGGAACAGTCATTGCCAGGGGCTGGGCTGGAAGGGGATAGGGAGTTAGTGTTATTAAGGGGTACAGAGTTTCATTTTGGGGAGATGGAAAGATCTGGAGAAGGACCGTGTTGATGGTTGCACACCAATGTACTTCATGGCACTGAACTGTACTTAAAAATGGTTTAAACAATAAATTTAATGATATGTATATTTTACTACCATTTTTAAAAAGTGTTATGCATTTTATGTGTGTATCAGCAGGATAGTAAAGAGGGCATTTGCAAATATTTGTTTTTAAAAGGAAACATTACATGGAGAACAAGGTGTCTAGAGTTTTATGCCCTTAGTGTTTTACAGCTTACTTTATTTTGTCTGGAGACTTTCTGGCACCCTTTGAAATATGTGGAGACACCTAAGCATCACTAATGAAGGGCTGGGGATGGTGGGGGCCCAGAACGAAGACCCTGGGGGACCAAGAAAATATATATTTGGGCTTGTGGGAATCGGGACTGAGGGAAGAGCTACCCAGGGTCACTTTAACTTGGATCTGAGCTAGCATGCCTGGGACTACAAACATTTTACATTTATGGAGCTTCTCGCACTTCATGATGCCAAAGCAGCCTGCCTGTGCCGTCCGTTACCAGGAGGGGACTATGGCGGAGCGGAAGGGGAACGAACTGGGAATTGGACCAGACTTGGTCACTGAAGAACTGTCATTATAATTTAGGGCAAATATCTTGTCCCATTTGCCCTAGACTATAATACAAGGATAATATTTACCCACCTTATTACGAATACCTCCATTCACCAGACACCTACAATGGGTCATGCTTTGGCAGACATTTAATCACATTATCATTAATCATTTGATCTTCACTTGCAAAAAAAGGCATCATCTATCATACAAATTAGGATGCCAAAGTGGATGCCATGGGCATCCAGCCATCTCTTGGCTTATTGGAGAGCATCTGCGTGGCTTCCTGGGTCTCTCTGGCTGCTTGAGTCTTCTCTGTCCACAAACAGGCAGCCTGGAAAGGAGCTAGAGCCCTAGGAGTGACCCTCAGCCAGTGAAGTATGGGAGTTGGTGGACAGACACCCCAGCACCTGCCCTCTGCAGTAGAACAACCCAAGGATGTCTGTCCTACGCAGGCTCCCAGAGTTCCCTGTGGGACTGAGACCCACTATAGGCCTTCCTCCCTTCTCTGCCTCACCACCCATTCACTCCTCTGTCTATGCTTCCTGGAATCAGCTCCCAAATGAATTACTTGAACTCAAATACTTTCTCAGAATCTTCTTTGGGGGGAACCTGAAGTAAGACAGCAGCCGAGACTCAAAAGACTTTAGTTACTTGCTTATAATCCCGCAGTTAGCAAGCTCAGCCAAGCCATATTGGACAACCGGCTCCTTCTGAACACAGAGTCCCTCTGTTTTGGAAGGTTGGGCATTTAAGTGAGCTAATGCAGATGAAGAAGGGGAGCACACTACAGAGTAAATAGTCCCAATGCTTCCATTTGATCATCATGATAGTCCTGTGAGGTAGACTACCAGGTTCATTTCCTGCCCACTTTATAGGAAACAGAGGCTCAGAGCCTTCCACAAAGTGACTGGTGAGTAAGTGACAAATGACAAGATGATTTCCTGCTCCTCCAGGTCCATTCTCCATTTTTCTTAGCCTTTCTCTGTGCCCAGAAGGCCACCGCTACTGGACTTTGTCACCCAGGCACCTCAGCCCGTGGCTTCCGGTCCAGTCAGCCAATGGAAACCCTGGGAGGAAAGAGGAAAAAATGGGGGTATTGGGCCCCTACTCTCTCTTTCTGACGGGAGGGAGACGGGGAGGAGGAAAGGCAGGAAGTAGGGGAGGAAGGTGAGAGGGCACACCTGGGTTTGCCTGGGCTTTAGTAGAAATCTAGGATCTTGGAAAAGAGGGGAGGGAATGATGTAGGTTTGCTGAGACCCCAGAGCACTTTCCCAGCGCCAGCCTGCCCTGCCCCGGTCTCACGCGTCAGCTCGCACCAGGCAGGGGCAGACACACCCCCTGGCCTCACCCCTCCGCGCGTGCTGTGGCTGTTGGCTGCGGCAGCCCAGGGTGCTCCTCGTCCCTGCACACGCCACTGTAAACTTATGGGCGATCCCTTCATTACACTCTTGGCAATTAATCCCTTTGAGTTGTCATTCTTGTCGTTGCTGAAATTCTGACCAACCTGAAGGCTTAGCAACCAATAAGAGGGAGAGGAAATAAAAGCCTAAGGGGAGAAGACCATTCTCCACCGTGCAAAGCCTCCTCCCTTCCTGATCCTCACAATAACATGGTCAAGTGGTTATTATTCCGATGCCCATTTCACAGACAAAAAAACTGAGGCTCAGGAACAGTACCTGGACCAAAATGCAGGTCAGTTAGAATCAACTGCTTGTGCTCTCTCCTCTTCCCCACAAAGGCTACACTGTTCTCCAGGCTGACCCGCCATTACTGGAAATAACAGTTGGGGCCCGAGCCCTCCAAGCTTGCCCGGGAAACTCAGAACACCCTGCCTGTGGCCAGGGCGTAGCATCTTTGTGGCACAGGAGCATTCCATGAATGGAAACTGCCAGGCTTTCCCTTCTGTGAGGAGAGGCAGGATTTCATGTGAATGTGTGATGTCTGGCCAGGAGCCAAGAATAAGAGCAGGAAACGGGACCCCAGGGGAGATGCTGCCATGAACATGGAGGGGAGGGGGCAGGATAAACAGAGGACTTTCAATTTTGCGAAGCATTCGAGAGCCCGCTGGATTAGAGACAGCCCTTGGGGAAAGCCAGGGATATTAGGACAAGGGGGAGACAGTCTTGGCTGGCCCAGGAGATGAAGGGCTGGCAGAGCAATTAGAGGGCGGGGCAAATGAGTCGGAAACCACAGAATAATGTGAAACGCAAAAGCAGGCATCTGAAATGTGCAAAAAAAATAGAAAGAGAGTAAGATGAGAAAGAAAGAAAGAAAGAAAGAAAGAAAGAAAGAAAGAAAGAAAGAAAGAAAGAAAGAATTAGAAGGCAAAACATAAGCAACCAGAGTTTAGGCAGAATTTATGATTGGTAGCTGAAAATATCTGAAACAACATTCTAGAATGAGAAACATATGACATAAAAGGCAGCTGTCATCTGATTTAGCAGCTTGAGAAATGTGACTTGTCCCCAGGGGGATTTGGAGGAAGGAACAGTCAGAAAGAAGGAGTTCAGAATTCTAAATGAAGATAGGGAGCTGAATGGGCACAGAAGGGTTGTCCCCTGTACTTGAAGGTATGAACAAACTCAGAAATTCTAGATTTCCTAAGTCCCAGTAGAAGAGACAAATTGTATTCTCGCTGCTCTACACCAATCTACAGCTTATCCATTGTAAATCATTTCCAGCTCTTTAGCCCTCACGCTCCAGGAACACCACACATATTATCCCAAAGTCTCCAAACAACCTTGCAAGTACTATTACTGTCCCATTTTACAGGCTTGGAAACTGAGGCAGAGAGTTTGCATCACTTGTCTGAGGGCACATACACATCTGGCAAGAGGCCGAGTAAGGAAGTAAACCCAGATCACTTGTTTCTCCAGGCAAATTGCATTACTCCATGGAGAATCCCAAAATCTAGGCTTTCCAGATGGTCAAATCTTGTTTTTGGAAGGGGAAAACGGAGCACGGGAGAGAGGATCAATGTTCAGGGGAAAGTGTTAGACTCTGTGCGGAGTTCTATGGGATCCGGGAAGAGAAATCTTGAAGACAACTGTAACCAGCTCCTCCATTTCAATGCCAAGCGAATTCTTCCGATCTCAAAGCTGGGGCCACAGGGTAGCACATGTTTCAAGCACAGTAGCATTTATTCCTACCACCCGAGTATCCATTGGTTCATTCAACAAACATTTTTCAAGGGCCAAGAACAATGGACTATGAAAATATTTCTCCAATAAGCTGCTGGAAGGTGCTTGATTTGCGTCTCCTTTGGATTTGATTTTTCTTTCTCATTCGAGTACATTTCCATCTAATTTCCTGAATCGGGTCCTCAAACGCTCCTTCAAACCTCAGCTCAACTAATAACCAGCATACAGCTATCTTTAGAACATTTATGATCAAATAACAGTCCTTGGCTTTTTCCAGTGGTAATTGTGTTTTCTGTTCAGTAACCCTGGCAGCTCTGGAAGCGTGTATTTTCTTTAGTAAATATGAACAGTGAAGGCCTCTTAGATTCCCTCGTCTGAGCTGAGGAGGGTAATTGAAAGGGTGCTTTGTAAAGGCTCTGAAAAAGCATGGGTTGATGAGAGTTTTATTAGAAATCTAGAAACCTGGGCAGGGGCTAGGCAAGGAGGAGAATAAAACCATTTAAGTTTGCCAAATCCTAAAACATGTTCCGCATTTGGTCAGACTAAATGCCAGGTTCATGCTGACCTGATCATCAATAAACTTTCACTGGGTAAAAAATGACCCCGACATAATAAACACGTCCTTGCCCATGATCCTGGTCCTGGGTCTGCTGAGGGGTGGCCTGGGGCTTCTTGGCCCAGGCCCAGCTGGTCTACGATGCTACCCACATTCCCACGTCAGGGACCCACCTGTGCTGAGCAGGGTCTCTTTCTTCTCAGGGGGCTAGCCTGGGCTTCTTCCCATACTGGTGGAAGGTTCTCCATTGCAAACGAGCAAAAGATAAGCCCTTAGCCAAAGATAAGCCAAAAGATAAGCCATAGCAAAAGATAAGCCCTTTTGAAGACTCTTCTTGGACTCATGCTCCCACCTCACTGCTCAGAGCCAATCACAAAGCCCAGTCGAATGCAAGGGTTGCAAAAATCGACTCTACTTTTTCATGGATGACTCTACAAAATATTGTCACCATTTTTTTCTTGTTCCCTCAGCTGTTGGGAGTTTTGTTGGCTGAGGAACCCCCTACTGGCAGCTCTCTCCTGAAATTGCTCCCTTCTCTCTGAAGAAAGCCGCCTCACTCAAGGACTTTCCCCCTTCTTCCCAGAGGCAGCCTCCCGAGGGAATCGGTCCATGCAGGGACATAACTGCATGGCCCCTTGCCCAAACTTGAGACCAGTCTGAGGAGCCAGATCAGCCTCAAAACACACCCAACAGTCAGCCAAGGCTTTTGCTGAACCCAACACCACTTTCTGCCCCATCCTGCTTCCCTCCCTCCTCCTGCAGGTTTCAGTCACCCCAGCAGACCTGTTGCCATTTAACCTCCGTCCTAGTGGTGGCTAAGGGGAAATCTGGGGCTGCGTCACCTGCCTGCCGACAGCCAGTGAGAACCCCATTACCGCTGACAGGTGGGGTGTGCTTAGCCCCTCCCGCGAGCTGGCTGTGGAACTGATAAAACCAGCAGTGAACAGGAATGGGGTCCTGGGGAAAGAAAAGAACTAACAGGGACCACCTACCAGCTTTTGAAAAATATGGAGGAGAGAGTCATTATAAAGTTAATGGAAATAAAAGCCTATTGCTGGAGAACAACATATGCTTTGAGAAAAGACAATGAATGTCTGAGAATAAGTTAAAGGCAAGTAAGACCTGAGCACAAAAGCACAAGGACCTCTTCAGTACTATATAAAGAAACGTTTATCTATGGCAGCCAAAGATGAGAGCCCAAACCTGGAAGGAGTTTGGCCTCCTAATGCCTTTGTGAAGCCAAGAGCTACTATGTCAGCTCAGGCCTTTACATGAGAAAATAAACAAATGACTACCTAATTTAATATACCATTATTTAGGTACTATTTCATATCTGGCCGACAGTATACGCTGCTTGGACTGCACATGTGTGTTTCCCAAAATTCATACGTTGAAGTCTAATCCCCAGTATGAGGGTCTTAGGAGATGGGACTTTGGGGGCGCCCGGGTGGTTCAGTCAGTTAAGTGTCTGCCTTCAGCTCAGGTCATGATCTTGGGGTCCTGGGATGGAGCCCCACACTGGGCTCCCCGCTCAGCGGAGAGCCTGCTTCTCCCTCCCCCTCTGCCTCTCTTTCTCTGTCGTGCTCTCTCACTCAAATAAATAAATGAGATCTTAAAAAGAGAGAGAGAAGGGAGGGAGGAAAGAAGGAAAGAAAGAATCCTCAGTGGAAGTAGTGTCTTGACTAAAGAGAGCTCAAAGAGTTCTCTTGCTCCTTCCACCATGTGGGGGACACAGGAGAGGCAGCAGTCTGGAACCCAGGACAGGACCCGCACCAGGGCTCGACCATAAACTTGATCTTGGACTGCCAGTTTCTAGAAATGTCAGAAAAAATTTTCTGTCGCAGATAAGCCACCCCGTGTATCATATTTCATCATAGCAGCCCAAGCGGGACTGCCACCCTCTAACCATCAGCCCTGAGCTCAATTCAGATCAACCGCAGAGGAACAGAACTGGGGCTTGCAGTCCAGAGGGCATGTGGCACCGACCACTTCAACCTCCTGTGTTTGGTGCTGCACACCCCCGCCCCAAGAGTCACACACAAGCGCTCACTGGCGGGGCTGGCTGCAAAGCCCAGTAGAAGCTGCACAAGGTCTTCTGTTCTCAGAATGTCTAAAAGGTTTACAAGTGGAAAAACTCTCTCTGCTCCTGAATAGAATACTTGCCTTAGCCACACCTGTTTAAGAAATGGGCGAGATGACGTGTTTGTTCAGCTTCCTACCTCCCAGCTGTTCGCCCAGGTGACGCTGGCTCGGCTGCAAGGGCCTTCTGTCTTCCCTTGTGCAAAGTTTGCTGTGAGGAGGGACAGGAGCCCCCCTAGCCAATGGCTGATGAAGAAAAGCAGGCAGTGGGTGCCATTTCCAAGGTGCTGATTGAGCACATCCCTTTTTTCTTTGGATGACAAGCCATTTGAGAAGTAGAAAGGGGAGGCCGATCAGGACCCATGTTATCAGCTTTATGACCGCTACAGCAGGGTTAGAGAGTGGCAGAGGTATGAAGCTGAAAGCAGTGCTCTACGCCTTCCCTTCTGAATTCAGTTTACACACCCCTTCTCAGGTATAACTGTGATTTCCTTACTCTCCCCCTCTGCTCCTCAACACCACTATCCCCCAACACACCACCAAACACAGGCAACCCCTCCCAGATGCTAGACCTGACCTGAGCAGCTTACCCAAGGTGGGGGAGGCAGGTGCAAACAAAACACACACAAACTGTGGACACAGTTCATCTCTGAGAGAGAGCTCAGGAGGGGCTGCATTGTATACACTCACTTTCCCTGGTCTCACTCTTACCAACCAGAAATGTCATGGTCACTGGTGGGAGGAGGAATTAGGGAAAGGGGTGGAGAGCAGGACAGAGATGTATTTAAAAAGCTCCCTGGCGACACCTGGGTGGCTCAGTCGGTTAAGCATCTGCCTCCACCTCAGGTCATGATCCCAAGGTCCTGGGATTGAGTCCTGCGTCAGGCTCCTTACCTAGCAGGAAGCCTGCTTCTCCCTCTCCCACTCCCTCTGCCTGCCCCTCCCCCTGCTTGTGCTCATTCTCTCATTCTCTCTCTCTCTCTAATAAATGAATAGATAAAGTCTTTAAAGAAAAAAAAAGCTCCCTTCCTCCACCAGAAGTCAGTGGGGGTAAAGCAGATATTACAGAAATCCAGTCACAGTACTGGCCCTAGACGGGAAGTTAAGACTTCTAAAAACAGTCAAATCTACCATTTCTTGACCACTCACTATGTGCCAGACATTGTGCTAAACAAATAGCCTAAAAAACTTAAGCTGAGTCTGGGCTCTCATCCACATGCCAAGGGGAGAGTGGATATGAAGGGGACTCAGGAGTCAATGTGAAGAGGCTTCCACTGGCTAAAGATGGAAGAGTTTGAGCATGAATAAATATAATAACTGAAATGGATTGGAACCTATCAAATATGTTTAACCTATGAGTTTTAATGATACTTGTCAGGAAACCCTAATTGCTTACCCTTAGAGGATGCCAGTGAACTAACTCCGTATTCAAAAAGCTGGTAATAAAGAAAAAGTATCAAGTGTGTATTCTAATTTTTCTATGTGGATTGTGCCATTGGGTAACCACATAGTAGATGAGGTGAAGTGTTTTGTTTTTTTTTTTTTAACTATTCTAACTAATAAGTGAAGGAGGGAATATAGAAATCAAAAGCAAACCATCTCGGGGTTCCTGGGTAACTCAGTGGGTTAAGCCTCTGCCTTTGGCTCGGGTCATGGTCTCAGGATCCTGCGATCGAGCCCTGCATCGGGGTCTCTGCTCAGCGGGGAGCCTCTCTTCCCCCTCTCTCTGTCTCTGCCTGCTTCTCTGCCTACTTGTGATCTCTGTCAAATAAATAAATAAAATCTTTTAAAAAAAAGCAAACAATCTTTGCAAGTCCTAATATTAATAAACTTCACTGACCACCAATAGCTGCTATATCCACAAAAAAAGACAACCAGACATATGCCTTTGGTAGAAGAACACAGCACCACCTATGAAGGGGTCTTGCCAAGAGAAATCAAATCTAACATGATCAAGACTTTTTTTTTTTTAAGATTGTATGTATTTATTTGAAAGAGAGAGAGAGAATGCAAGCAGTTGGAGAGGGAGAAGCAGGCTTCCCGCTGAGCAGAGAGCCTGATATGGGGCTCCATTCCAGGACCCTGGAATCATGACCTGAACTGAAAGCAGATGTTTAGTGACTGAGCCACCCAGGTGCCCTGAACAAGATTTCTATCCAAATACCAATTCACACAGGAATGTCCCAACTGTGAAACTCAACAGGACAAAAACCCAATTTAAGAAATAAATTGCAGGGGTGGGGGGCACCTGGGTGGCTCAGTTGGTTGAGTGTCGGGCTCTTGGTTTTAGCTCAGGTCACAGTCTCAGGATGGTGAGATCGAGTGCTGCATTGGGCTCTGCACTCAGCAGGGAGTCTGCTTGAGATGCTCTCCCTCTGCCCCTGCCCTGCTCACGTGCACACACTCTCTCTCAACTAGATGAATCTTTTTTAAAAAGAAAGAAATAAAGAAGCTGTAATAAAAAATATGGAGATAAAAGTCTAGAGATTTCACCAATAAACCACCATACATGGACCTTATTTGGATGCTGACTCAAACAGTTAATGGAAAAAACCTTTATTTTTAAAACATTTATGAGACAACTGAAAATATAAACATTGGCTGGATTATTTGACGATACTAAGTAATCATTGTTAACATGTTTAGGTGTGATAATAGGATTATGGTTTAAAAACAAACAGTCCTAATATTTTAGAGATGGACACTGAAATATTTATAGACACAATGATATGATCTAGAATTGCTTCAAAATAATATTAGGTTAAGTATAGACAAAATCAGTTTGGCCATAATTTGATCATTGTTGAAGCCAGGCGATGGTACATGAAGATTAATTATATGAGTCTGAATATTTTTGTGACCATCTGAAATTTTCCACAATAAAAGTTAAAAGAAAATTATCCATGGGGCCTAATTTGGTGGGTGAGCAGGTCATAACAGAAAGAGTTTTTGCTTCACAGCCTTGTGTTTGGATTGGGGCAGGACCTCAGCCAGTGGTTGGGGTCCCAGGAAGTAGGAAGATGGAACTAGGCAAATGGTCAGGCTCACTGAGAGGCTCTAACAACAGCATTAAAACTGGAGTCCAGGGGCACCCGGGTGGCTCAGTCAGTTAAGCATCCAACTCTTGATCTCAGCTCAAGTCTTAATCTCAGGGTCGTGAGTTCAAGCCCCATGCTAGGCTCCATGGTGGGCATGGAGCCTACTGTTTAAAAAAAAAAAAAATGGAGTAGAGTCCCAAGAACAAGGCAGGAATACCATCAGAAAGATCTAGTGAGAAGTAGGAGAATACCAGCATGGCAGACACATGGACACTTGCTGCTATGGCTACCAGACTCATTTCCAGACCCCGCCCACTGGCAGACACAGGGCACTCAACGTACTGCCAACACTGTAGATTGATTCCAGAACTGGGCAGGCCTGAGCCTGCCAGCAAATGTCCCCTATGCCTACAGTTGAGTTCAGCAGGATCAAGGCAGACAGTAATATCTTCAGTGCCTCAACCCACTGAGACAATTTTAGGATTGAATGGGGAGGTACATAACAGAAAAGTCTGATTGCCTACCTTCTCTTTCTCTGAAAAGTTCTCGGTCTCTATGTGGTTTAGACCGCCATGTTGGAACCACAAGACCCCACCCCTCTGGCCACAGCTGACTGATCCAAGAATGCACACCTAACCCAAGGAGGAAAAAACTCATAGACTAAGCTTAGTCAATCATATTCCTCCTCAAGAATTTGAACTCGTAAACTAAGAAACCAAGATTAAAAACTGAAAACACCATCAGACAGTATAGGCATTGAACTTATAAGGTCATTGCAATGGACTGAAATTTTCTGTCCTCCAGAAAGTCATGTTGAAACCTAATCCCCAACATGATCATGTTTAAGGGTGGGCCTGTGGGACATAATTAGGTCATGAAGGCAGAACCCTCATGAATAAAATTCATGCTCTTAAAAGGGACCCCAGAGAGTTCCCTTGCCTCTTTCTGCCATGTGAGGACACAAAGAGGAGGTGACAGTCTGCAGCCTGGATGGGAGTCCTGACCAGAACCTGACTATGCTGGCACCTGATCTCAGACTTCCAGCCTCCAGGATGGTGGAAAATAAACTTCTGGTGTTTATAAGCCTCCCAGTCCACAGTATTTTGTTATAGCAGCCTGAACAGACTCAGGTAGTCGTGTATTTCCACAGTAGGTATGTGGGTTTGGTTCCAGTTTACCTGTGTGACTTTGGACAAGTTACTTGGTGTCCTTGAACCTCAGTTCTCCTATCTGTAAATGTGGGGGTAATAAAGATAAGTATTTCAATGTGCATTTCATGAGGATAAAATGAAAATATTTATAAAATACTCACATAGTGAAAGTTCAGTAACTATGAGCTATCATGAATATTACTAGTAGGGTTAATACTACCCTTGGCTATGGCCATGTTTGGCCACGTGAGAGCAAATTCCTTTCCAGTCACAAGAGACAATGATTCCAGCACAGGTTTGAGCGCTGCCCAGCACCAGACTCTGTTCTAAGTGTTTGACAAGTGGTAACCCACTCAAACCTCACACTAACCCTAGAGTCTGGCAACACCCACTTCACTAATGAGGAAACTGAGGCACAAACTGCTTTGCCAAAGGTGTAGGAAGAGGAGTGGCAACATTTTGCTTCTGAGCCTATGTCCTTAACTACTCTGCAGCTACTTCATTAAGCAGATAAGCAAACCGAAGCTCATGGAAGATCATGCAGCCCTGAAAAATTGGGTAGAGGGAAACCCTACACTGTATGAAATCCAGAGAGTGTGACTTGTGACCCTGATGTCCAACCGGGTCCCAGGAGGCTCGAGCATCTTCGCTCTCCCGTGAAATAACCTGGGGTAGCCCTTGGGTGATCCCCCTTGATTCAAGTGAAGTTTTCTGTTCTTGGTTCTGACTAAAACAATAGGAATCCTGATGTACTTCAGTACCCACATGAGATCCTGTGTACCGAACCTTTGCCCAAGTGGTTCTGGTGCCTGGAAAATCATCGTGAAATGGGTATTACAACTCAAATATCTGGTTATTCGGCCAGCAGCTCATCCAATCCCTGTCCCATCTAACAGCTGCTATATGGCATCCCCGTTAACCAGAATAAACCCTCCACTCCTCTGCACAAAGAAGGCCTTGTCCAAGAGAATGCTCAACACATGACCAGAATATGATGCAGTGAGCATAATTCTCTTTTGAGAAAACATCCCTTCAGGCACAAGTCACAAAATAAACAGAGACAGGGCAAAACCACTAACAAGAGAGAAATTGGAAAGCCAAAATGTTAAGGACAGAGCGAAAAGAGCTTTTTAAATGAGACCAGACTAAAAAATAAAGACCTTCTCCTTCGCCTTGCCTGTTTTTCCACCCATCACCTCCAACCCTCAAATTTTTTCAAAAGCCATTAAAAAAAAAACCTATAAATTTTTCCATCTGAGACAGAAGTTGTTAAATGGGAAGAGAAAAATGTAGCAAAGAATACCAATTGTCAAATATCTGAAGCTAACTGGTAGACCTCTGATTTTATCCAGAGAAACCCCCAGCCCCATACCCACACCCAAGAATCCACAACTGGCAAACTATATAATTGCACATAAAACTTGAAAAGCCAAATGGATTAAGAAAGACAAGAGAGGATGATCCTCTTTAAGTAAGGCAACAGCTAAGTGTAGCAAAGGCATTCCATTTGAGAGGGAAGTACTATAATTCCAAAATCAGATAGCTCTGGGACCACATCTGGGCATGGTCACTTTGCAGCTAATGACCTTGAGTGAATTGCTTAGCTCCTCTGGGTCTCAATTTCATCTTCTGTCTAATGAGGTTGATACAAGTAGCACCCACCTCAGAGGGTCGTTGTGAAGATTCATGCACAGTGGCAAATTGGGCACACTCCGCAGATGTTCACTATCATTCTTTATAGTGTAATTATGTAACTATTTTTGTAATTATTATGACATGATTATAAGATTATAAGTTCTACCCAAAACTTAAGCAGGAAACGTGACTATGAGTTCTATGGAAACCATAAAAAACAAAATGGAAGCATACACACAGTTAACACACCGGAAGAGGATGGAGTGTTTCAAGCATCCTTTATATGGACTTCCCTGGAGAAATGTAGAATTTTTGGAACAACCTGTGTTGTTGTTGTCCTTGTAGTCGTCCTTATAGTGATCAATGTGTATGTTCCCCAAGGTGGGAAAGCTGTGCTCGGTGTTGGGTGACCTGCAGAAAAAGGAGTCCCAGAAACCCTCAGTGGAGTGTTGGGCCAACGGGTAGCCTCTGCTCCATCACCCTCAACTTTCCAGAAGGATTCCTGTCGTAGCAGGCGTGGTTTCCTAGTGTTGTGGTTAAGTAAACCAGCTTTGGAATCCCACTGGCCTGGAGTCAGTTCTCCCCACAAGCACAGGCTAAATGCACAGCCTTAGACAAATCACATCAACTGTTGGAGCCTCATCTGTTCCATCCACACCATAGCAGGAGTGGTCCCCACCAGGTTTGTGGGGACAAACCCACACAGGTTTGTGGAGAATTCGATGAGATAAGACACCATGTGGCATAGCACATGCCTTAGACAAATCACATCAACTGTTGGAGCCTCATCTGTTCCATCCACACCATAGCAGGAGTGGTCCCCATCAGGTTTGTGGGGACAAACCCACACAGGTTTGTGGAGAATTCGATGAGATAAGACACCATGTGGCATAGCACCTGACCCAGAGTAAACACCACGGAAAGGGTAGCTCTTGTTTTCATTGGAAGACACAAGAACATTTTAGCACAGAGGACTGTCTAGCCCATCACAGCCCAAAAAACAAGGACATCTAAAACAGATACTTCAAGATCAGCTGGAGATGAGAACCCACACTATCCTCACATTAAAAAAATGTCCAGATGTTGAGGCTAGGGTCGGATGAAATGCTGATCCTAAAGAACAAAATATTCCCGTTCATCAAAAGTGAACAACTTAGACAACCATTTCTGGGTATTTATTCGAACTCAACAGGGTACTGCCGAAATTCCAGGAGGACGGACACAAGTTCAGCGGAGTGTCCATAGGCCTGCCAAATGCCTTTTCCAACAGCTTGACTCTCAACCACACATCCTTAGTTGAAAAAAAAAAAATGCCATTTAAAAAGCCATCTGAGAAGGCACTGGCCAAGAAAGGAAAGTCACTTTCCATGGATCAGCAAAGAAGAATCTTCATCCTGCAGCCAAAGCCTCCCACTTCTCCCTTCAACCAATTAGCGGAAAAACACAACCTTGCTCTCAAAGCCAAAATAAACTGCTTCCCGTCACGTGACTCTTACCAATGATTGAGCAAAGCCAACACCTGAGTCCGCTTCAGGTGTACTCTCCCAAGGGATAGGCTCAGAGACCACATTTAATATTCCAAATTCCGCCTCCAATGCTGCGTCTTGGAAAAAGAAGGAAGGAGGATTCAAGAAGGATCTTTCTGGACTGAATCTTTCTCTGAAACAGGCAATGGCAAAAGAGAAGATGAATGCTTGAAAAATGCATAGCCTGTGAGCCATGGAGAGGACTCAGTTACATGGAGACACAACCGACAGCCATGTAGAGCAAAAGGGGGTGAGAACTCAGGAATTCAAATAAGGAAATAGGACACTATATTCATAGCCATTGCAGGTTACCCCAAAACTTAGCAGTTTAAAACAATAACAAATATTTATTATCTCATTCAGTTCCTATGGGACCAGAACTCTAGAGCACCCTAGCTGTGCAGTTCTAACTTACCTGAGTCTATGGCTCACTGCCTCAGGCTAGAGCAAATTCCTCTGCCTCCAACCTCCCCCAACACCAGCCTACAGTTCAAAGCAGGGATATGTCTCCCAAGAGCAGTGCGTGGTTGTCTATATGTCCAGTTGGTTAGTTGCTGTATTTTTGTTTGGGGTTTCATTTTGTATTTCCTGTATTCCATGCCGTCCTCTATAATTATTCCAGAACAGATTGGAGGTTGGTTTTCACAAGAAGAGCTTGAAGGCTGTGCTAATTCACCATCTTGGAAGCACCTGAAGATCCCTTTTGAAACTTTACATACATGATAGAGACCCTGTTATCTGAATGATTCCAGAGACTGTCAGTCAAAAAAAAAAAAAAAAAAAAAGTAAGATTAAAGTAAGAAATTGTTTTGTTTTTTTTTTTTAGATGATGCATACATACCTTGAGTATTTTAACTTAAAAGCTAAAAAACACAGAAATTCCTGAGACGATCTGCTACTGATACTGAAGGGAAACGAGTTCATTTCTTTGATGAACCCTGGGTGTTATACTCAATTAATAAATCATTGAACATTATATCAAAACCTAATATTGTACTATACCATGGCTAATTGACTTTAAGTTTAAAAAAAAGAAAGAAAAGAAAAAGAAGAAAGAAAAAACAACTAATATAATGTGGCAATTGCATTAAGTATAATTAGCTGAATTGGTTTGGAAATAAAATGACTCCCTCTTGGTAAAAACACAATGATGCAGGAGAAAAAAGAATCTCGTTCAATAAGCGAGTCCTGTAGCCATGACTAGTTAATGCATCTACAATGCCATTCAGTGGGGGTTTTGGGGGGGGGGGAATGTAGATACAGTCACAACCTCCAGTCCCTCTGGCAAAACTGTTAAATGGACATCAGCTATGAGAGGGTCTACATTACTTCTACCAAGATATGGTTTGGTAATCAGTTAATAAGTTAGAGATCTCAAGACAGCCACTCCTACAATAGAAGTACTTATTCCCTACGAATCAAATACTTTGGGAAAGAATGATCTATTAGGTTACTATCTTCTAGAAATAACAAGTCAAACATCAGTGGCTGCCGATGCATGAGTGCGGAAAGCCAATGTCATCTCCATCATAACGATGCTGCTCTACTTTTTCCCCTCCAGTCCTACACATTCCCATCAACTAATACAAGACTCTCACTCAAATAACCTAACACTGATACTAAGCTACATTGGACACATTGCCTCCCTGCCTAGAGCAAGCATCACAGAAGGAGCCTGGACAGCCGGCTTCCCTCCTGAGAGGCAAAGTGATAAGAATGCGGGTCCCAACACTGGTTGTGCGGCTTGCTGAATGTGTGATCTTGAGCAAGAAGCTTAACCTCTCTGAGCTTTCTTTTCTCCGTATTCAATGGGGATTCACTTATTCAGTGAATGTTTTTTAAGTGCCTGCTACATGTCATGCATTGTGTTGGGTCTAGGCATCCATAATTAACAGACACAATTCCTGACATTGTTAAGCTTCCATTCCCATGGAGTAGACATACATAATTCCAAAGTGAGGTATGTGCTCCCAGGGAAAATTGCAGAACATTATACAAGAATTATGGGAGAGACTAATTTAGCCTGGAGAGGTCATGGATAACAATCATATTTACCTCGTAGATTCTTGTGAGGATTAAATGAGATTGGGGGCCTGAGTACTGCCTGGCACATGGCCAGAGCTCTGTAAATGGTCATTACTTCTGTTATTCAGGGCAGTCAGCTGTCAGCCTTGGGGGGTTGACAAGTGTGCAAATGCCATGTTTCCTGCTCAACATGCCATTCCTGCCCTGCATTTCTTGGGTTCATTCTACCTCAGAGCTAACTGGCAGTGGGACGCCAACTCTTGTTGGAGAGAGAGCAAATGAAAGGGACAGCAGAGAGGTCTCCTGGCGTCTACATGCAGCTAATAAAGGAAAGTTCCAGAAATAGACCACTATTGTTAGTGAGAGGAAGCCAGTTCATTTCTCTTTATCATTTAAAAAAAGAAAGAAAAGAAAACTAGTACAGAATGAATGAGTGTGTCCGCCCTGAGCCAAAGAACTCTAGGTGAGAAGGGCTCTTTGAGTAACTTGGGTGAGAAGTACTATAAATAGGATGACCTCCGTAATCTCTGTTTACCTTTTCAAAGTTATTCTGGCCATTTTCCCTTGGGGACCCATCCCTGTCTTGGGCACCAGTGTATCCATGTACTCCCCTGAAGGTGCCTCTTCCTTGGCCTCACAGCCCAGCAGAGGGCCAACAAAGTCTGGTTAGTCAAGAAAGCAAAAAGAAATAATGGATACAACTTCTCTATGATATTTTTCTTCTTTTTTCCATTCAATCTAGAGAAGGATATTTGAATCTCAAAATGTCAAGACCAAAAGAGCGTGAGAGACCATCCAACATAATCAGTTTCAGCACAGAACACTTTTGTCAAAGGAAATTTTATCCAAAACCCGAAGGTAGATAATGGGAAGCTAAAGTAGTATTTTTGTGTGTGTAAATATATCATTTTAATTTCAAGTTATCTGTCAATGATTTGAATGGAAGTTCTCCGATGAATCCAACAAGTTATACTATGAAATTGTGCATAATATAGGATAGTTCAATCCTAGATTAGCTTCAGCATCGAGTTTTTTTTCCTTTGTATTTTTGCTGTGGTTAGCACTGCAGAGTTGCAAAATCCTGATTTCACAATCAGGCAATAACTATTTCTCAGTAATTTTTATGTTGTAAATGAGAAAAACTCAATTCAGTGTAGATCAAGAGGGAAAAAAGTGGAGGGGAGCATTTTTTTCAGCTCACATAAGGAAGTCAAGGGCTTACCTAGCTTCAGTATGGCAGTCTCTGCACCTCTCAGCCCTGCTCTGCCCAGGATCTGCTTTTTTTCTCAGAGAACCTCCCTACACTGGAGGGAAATATGGCCCTAGTAGCTCTAGGTTTACATTATAGCTCACTGTCCTAGAGGAAAACAGAATCTTTTTTCCCTGAAAGTTCCAGAGAAAATTTGAGGACAGATTCTGATCTGGCAGGCTTGGGTCACACACCCTTCTCAGAAGGGATCACCACAGGGAAGGAAAATGGGAACTCTTATTGGCCAGGTTAGGGCCATGCTGCCATGTTGGTGGTGAATGGGGATATGAGATCAGCCCCTCCCATCCATGAGGAATGGGTTTCCCACAGGGAAGAGGGTTTCTGTTAGCAGAACAGGAAGTGTGCTGGGCAGACAAAACCCACAGCTCCCAGAGTTCACTTAACGTGCATAAATAGTCACCCATGTAAGAGTTTTGATAGCTCACCTTCCAGTCTCAGTACAATGGAACAGCCTCAGAGCTTGACGGATAGAAGGAATTTTTGGTCTGACAATGAATCACTAACAATTATTCACATTCCTTAATTATTAAGAGTTACCTTAGGAAGGATTTGATGAACACTATCTTCAGCTAACTTAAATTTTCTTGTTTTGAAAAACCAGAACATTTTTCAAATATATCTTGAAACATTCAATGACAACATTTTTAATAATCAGAAATCCCAATTCTTGTTCCAGAGGCTATGCACAGAATACTTCAAAACTATCTATTTTGTATTGAATATTTAGTCCAAAATGTAACCTTTCAGTTGCTTTAATGAAGTGTTAGCTGTTCCAGGCCTGGCAATTTTTTGAGCCCTTAATTGCTATACTGAAGCCATTCTGCTTACTAAAGTCAGAACTGCAACAAAAACTTAAATATGGAAATGATCTGTGACATTATATTGTCACAACTCAGCATGTTTTATGTTCTGCTGTTCCTACCCAGCTGGTCTATTAAGCTAGGACTGAGCCTCACCCAATCTGTACTCGGGAATGGCCTGCACATGGGTTATAAGAGCTTACTCTCTTGCACAGTTAGAGACAAGCAGATGAGTGCTGGCCTATATTGTTTCTAAATATTAGTGTAACAGCCCTGTCCCACAAATCAATAAGACTTCCACAAGAATTTTAAATATATGCAGAGCTCTGGTCCACGGTCTGCATTAAACCATACAGCATACATTAAAAAGCAAAATGGTGGTGTTTTTCATTTGCTACTTTGTCATATATAATACATTCTAGTGTGTGTTTTCCACAGTCCTTTTTAATCAACTTTATTGAGGAATAATTAATATGCAATAAAATGCACTCATTTCAAGAGTATATGTCAATGAGTTTTCTTAAAAAATTAACATTAATTTGGAACACTGAAAAGAAATTTAAAAAAATAAATAATTTTTTAAATGATATTCTAGATTGTAATCTTCAGCATTAATCTTTCCCATCTTAAAAATATCCTCCTGGGGATTAACAGGACCAACTGATTTTTTAAAGATTATAAAGCTCTAATAATTAAAACAATTTGGTACTGGAGTATTACATTAGTTTGCTAGGGCTGTCATAACAAAGTACCACAAACTCGGAGAAACTTATTGTCTCCCAGTCCTAGAGGCTATTAGTCTAAAGTCAAGGAGTCGGCAGGGCTGTGCTCCCTTTGAACACTGTGGGGGAAAGGATCCCTCCTTGCCTTTTCCTGGCTTCTGGAGTTTGCAGGAAACCTCTGGCATCCTGGGTTTATATATTCATCACCCTAGTCCTAACCCTCTTGTGCACATCTACTGCTGTGCCCAAATTCCCCCCCCCTTTTTTTTTTTATGAAAACCAGTTATATTGGATTAGGGCCCTCCTCAGAGCCTCATTATAGGTTATTCAACCCATAACACCCATGAATAGCAGATGGAATAGAAATTCGGTCAGTAGAAATTGACCAAAACACATACCAAAAGTTAGAAGGTGATAAATGTGGCATTTCAAACCAGTTGAGGAAAGATAGATAACTCTATACTTGGTGTTTGAACAACCAGGTAACTCTCCTTTTTTATCAATAGCTAAGCTGCATCCATACTTCACACTGCTAGGTGTATACTCGATGTACACTAGGTGTGTACTCCTTTCCAGTTCCTGGAACTAGTCTGCAGGGAGGTCCCGCTATCCTTGGGTTCCATGGACTACATTAGCAGCCTTCCAAAGAAATTCACCTTTTTGCAAGCACTGGCTTGAGTTGGTTTTTGTAGCTTGCAATCATTTCAGAGGCTGATGGCTTCCTAACTGGGCATTCCTTTACACAGTAAGAAGTGTATACATTCTTCATAAAAAATAATAATAATAATTCCTCTCTGTCATCCTGCCTCTTTCCCAATTCCATCTGGTTTCTCGCCTCTACCAGGAAGTAGACTGCATCTTCCATCATTCTGGGCCATGGAGAAGAAGTGATCAGTCAAAACAGAAGCTGTCCTCTGAGGGCCACTAGGAAGTCTGCGAAGCCAGCTAAGATCGCTGTTATTCTAAAACCCAGACATCAAAGTATTTGGATGGGATCCAGAGTCTCCTGCCTCCCTGCAACCTCCTTCCAGAAAAGAATGAAATTGTGGGGAGGAGGAAACCCACCTTAATTGGACCTCTAATTCCCCAAACTGCCATTGGACACCTTACTACAGAAAGGAGTCTCCTTGGAAGCTGACTTATTGAAATATTTTTTTTCTGAAACTTGGTGAGATGCAGAGCAGTGCTAAAGTGGACCAAGCATCCTTGGGCCAGAGGCTCCTTCTCTTCCAGGTTCCTTCCTACCGCTGCTTTTCAAAGAGTTACAGTAACTCCTATCTGCTGGGCCCTTATCATGGGCTTCACACCTGTACAAAAAGACTCCTGTGATGACATTATTGAATTCTCACAAGAGCCCCATAAGGCAGGTTCTGTTCTTATTTCCTTTTACAAATGGAGAAACTAAATAAATTACCCAAGGCCACACACACTTAGGGCTCCAATCTGAACCCAGGGCTTGTCTGACTTCAGAGCCCCTGCTCTTCACCACCACGCTGGGAATCCCAAACCAAAACGTCAACAGGGGCAGCGGGCAGAGACAAGAGCGACGCAGACCCGGAGGAAGGCGTGGGGCGAGGCGAACAGAAGGTGAGGCCGAGAGCCTGCATCCCATCCGGCGAAGGCACCCCGTTGCCACAGCCAGTCACGGCCCTGTGTGGCCACAGTGTTCATTTCCCAAAGAGAAACTTGAAATCTGAACTTTATACGAAATCTCCCAACTTTTAAACGTTAAGCACTATTCAAATGCTTTTAGAAAACACTGCAGCCTGAAAACCTGGCCTCTGCAGTCCACCAGGAGGCAGGAACTCTTATTCCTCACTCCTCCTGTTTCCGGTGGGAGGAACTTGAGCGAGGCCTCGCCCAACCTCCTGTCTGTCTCCTCTGATGGGTGAGTTTCTCAGGAAGATCTGGGCATGCGCAGAACTGTCTCTCTCTCTCTCTCTCTCTCTCTCTCTCTCTCTCCTGGGGATCCAGCGTGGCCTCGGGAAGTGCACGGTCCCTGCTTCTCAGGATGGGTGCGGGAAGCCCATCTCTTCGGGGATGATGCACCCACAAACCCACTTCATGGGAACAGAAAACCAGGTTCTCCAGATGATTGGAGGATGCGCTTCCTGCGAGCCTTGTAACCAAGTCCCACCAAATGGGTAGTTAAAACTACCAGATCTAGCCTCTCACGGTTCCCAAAGCTGGAAGTCCAAAACCGAGGGGTCTGCAGGACCCTACTTCGGTGGAAGAATCCTCCCTTACCTCTTCCAGCATCTGGTGCCTCCCGACCATCCTTGGCGATCCCTGGCTGGCTGCCTCTGTCTCCCTGGGTCTCTGGGTCTCTGTGTCTCTGTCTCTGTCTCTGTGTTCTCTTTCCCTTTTCCATGTTCAGCATGGAGTTGCTGGAGAGTCTTCATCTCCCTCTGCCCCTCACCCCGCCCCCCCACATTCTCTCTCTCTCAAATAAATAAATAAATCTTTAAAAAAAAAAAAAAGTGACCTTCCCCATTAAGGCATCAGCAAGAAGAAAATGGACGTAACTGCATCCCCAGAGTCTGAGGAAAGAGCAAAGCAGAAGTGTGGGGGTGAACCCCGGGGGAGCATTTGTAGGAGGCGGAGTGCCCTGACTGCAGAGCTCCGAGACAGTGGCTGCGGGTCTGCGCAGGCGCCGTCGTGCTGATGAATGCCGCGGCGACATGAACACGGGCGACCAGGAAAGGGCAGAAGGGAGGACGCAATATTCCTCCTGGTTTTCGTGGGGCCGAGGAAGTCTTCCCAGAAGAGGTGACAAGGGACCCCGAAGCCCACCTCAGGGTAACTCAGATGAAGGAGCGGTGGCCAAGTGAGTCAAGCATCTCAGCTTCCAAGCTCGTTTGGAAGCTCAGGGGTGAGAAAACGCATGACGGGCAGCCGAAGCAGGGCCTTGGGTGTCCAGTCCCAGCATCAACACCGGTGTCTGTGCCGAGCAGCAGGGTGGTGGGGTCTGCCCTGGCACAGCCGCTGGGGGATGGTCTGGGCAAAAAAGCCTCAGAGCCTGACACTCTGCTTCCCTCCCCCACCCCCATCCCCCCTGATCCCTGCCCTCCTAACCAACATCCTCCAGCAAATGCATCTTCTGCTACAATTAGTTAAAGCGAATTCTGCCAGTTCAACACCAAGCCTGCCTGTTGGCCTATCAGGATGGTCCCAGGCAGCAGACGTTCAAGGACATGGCTATCAAGAACGGATTTTCCAGGAGCACCTGGGTGGCTCAGTGGGTTAAGCCTATGCCTTCGGCTCAGGTCATGATCTCAGGGTCCTGGGATCAAGCCCCGCATCAGGCTCTCTGCTCAGCGGGGAGCCTGCTTCCTCCTCTCTCTGCCTGCCTCTCTGCCTACTTGTGACACCTCTCTCTCTCTCTGTCAAATAAATAAATAATCTAAAAGAATGGATTTTCTGACTTGGTTGGGTCAAAAGTCAAGAGAAAAGTAGCTAAAACTGGAAGCTGGGACTCTGGCAGCACATGGCATTTCATGGGTAAATCCACCAATTAAATTATTACCTGTCATTTCTCAAAACATAATATCCTTGACAAGTAAAGTTTTGGGGGAGGGAAGGGGACTGTGGCCATTGTCCTGGACAGTGTGATGGACTGTGAGTTCAAGGACTGTGGGTGACAGAATGGATCCTGGTCTCCGCTTCTTCATTCCTCTCTAAAAGGATGAAGCATCATCACAGCAGTTGTAAAGAAAAGAAAAAGGGGGACACATCCACCCTTACCTGGTAACTTCGCGGTGACTCTCCGCGGGGTAAGCAGCTCCCCCACCCCGTTGATTGTCTGGCCTGAAGGAAAGTTCTGAAGACAGACAATGTGGGCAACCCCAAAGAGTTTAAGTGGGGAAGGAGAAGCAGCTCCAGCCGGAGGGGTCATTCTCAAGCCTGCTGTACTTTGGAACCCCTGAGACCAATTTAACTCCACTTAAGCTCCTGATAGTCCTTCCATGTGTTAGGAATATCCATTCGTTGGATGGGTACGTGTGGTCTCACTCCAGGCTCCTCACTAACCTCGTTGCTCAGAAAGAAGAGGAACCTCTGACTGGAAAACCCGGGGAGCAGGCAGTGGTATGAGGGTACATATTTAACAACTGGCTCTGGGGGGCAGAAGCCCTGATTCTCACCACGGCTGGTTCCAAGCCACCAGCATGAAGTCAAGCAGAGTTGTACACAAGCCAGTGTCCGCTGACTCAGGCTCCCCTTGAGAGCAGGAACACGCATCCCTGTGGCCCTTTCTTGTTGGGATGTGACTGCCCGTGGGAAATCTACCCTGTTTCCCTTCTACCCCGGAGGTTTTGCAGGGACAGACCAGCATGAGTGGAGTGGAGGCCCCTTAGTGGCCCAGCACTGCCTGTGGCTGGGTGAGCGAGCGTCTCTAATTCTGGGTGGGTTCAGAATGAAGAAAACTACCAACCCACAAATAAAAGCCACAATTTCTAAAATCAGCTTTATCAGTAATAGAGATGACATATTATTCTTCCTAACCCTTTGCCTAGAAGGTTTACCTTGCTGCATTATGACAACCTCTATAGCTTTGATAAATCTGTTTGTGGCTTTTCTTTTTTAAGATTTTATTTATAAATAAATGAATAGAGAGAGTGTGTGCCCACAAATGCTGGTGGGGGCACGGGGGTGGGCAGGAATGGGAGAGGGCTCAATCCCACAACCCTGTGTTCATCACCTGAGCCCAAATCGAGAGTCAGATGCTTAACCAACTGAGCCACCCAGGTGCTCCTGTTTGTGGCTATAAGGATTAAATCAGTGTACCACTGATCTTCACATTGAAGTTGGCACCAAGCCCATCTTTCCGTGGAACACCTGTGTCCCGGTCATTCCCTGGAGCATTCTCTAATACTTCCTCAGCTTTCCACAGCCTGTGCTATAGTGCCCTATTTTTTCAAATCAATTTCCAAAATGTCTCACCCCCAATAATCTGCCTCCATAAATATTGAACTTGATTATGTAAGCTTAATTCATTTGAAGTTCAATATTTAACTTTGCATGATTAGCCCTTTGATCAAGATTCAAATTTTGTATCAGACATGAAGAATTCAACATGTTCACACAATTGAATTGCTTAAAACAATACCTATTTTTTTATCCTTCTAAAATGCAATGTAAAAAATGTGTCTATGAGAAAATCCATCCATTGGCAGTGTTCACAACTTAATCTGTGTTTCTGGTTCTTGATTTCTGTTGGAGTCAGCAGCATGTCATAAGGTAGAACCGAGCGAGAGGTCGGCACTTAGAACAACGTAAGACACACAGAGGCTCAGTATATGTTTTTTGAGTAGACAATGGAAAAGTGGGCAGCCCAAGGAGCGACATGAAGAGTTTGGGGTGCCATCTTTTTTCTCTCGTCCCCACTGCCCAGACTCAGACCTGGAAAAATGTGTGGGGATTCCGCTTACCTCCAGAAGACTGCAAACTAATAAATATTAAATCTGCCTCTTACTTTCTCTCTCCCAGTATTGTCCCTGTGCAGGCCAACCTCATATCAGAAATGGAGCAATGAGAAGGAATTATGTCTTGAGTTCATTAAAATGTCTAGAAAAATGTCCTGCCTTTTGATACAGTGTATGTTTCCTTATGCGGGTAACTGTCCTATGTTACAAATGAGAGCAACCCACATGCAAATAAGGGTCTGTGTGCAGCAGTGTCTTTGTCACAGACACAGTCTTGTGATACTAATGATGACGTTACCAAGTGCCCTGTGTCCAACTCTCTTGTGATCTATGATCACTTTATATATATTAACTTCTTCAATTCTATAACTTCTCTGAGAAGTAGGAACTGTTTCTTTCTGGGCCCTTGGTTTCCTTGTTTGTAAAGTGGAAATATTATCTGTTCCTATATAATGTGGTTGTTGTGGAAATCCAATGAGTAATGCAAGGCATGTTGTAAGCATCCCATATATACTACTTTTTAAGGACAACATTGGTACTGTCTCCATTTCACAGATTAGGAAACTGAGACAGAGAAGTAAGCAGCCCACGACACACAGCAACTAAGTGGCAAATCCAGGATATAAATTCCTGCCGAATCCTGGAATCCATGAATATATAAAGGAAAGATCCCAGATTACTTCCACCTGCAATTAAAGGGGATTGGGGGGGGGCGGGCGGGGAACCTCATACAGCTGCTATTATAAGCCATGTCCACCGGGGGGCAGTAGATGCATGCATTACACGAGCATGACGCCTACCCATGGGATTTTTTTTTTTTTTTTAAGACCTTAAACACTGAAAGTTTTATCACAGAGTTTATGCCAACTGTTAAGGAAGAAATTGATTGAAATGATTTCCCTATTACCTTAAAGCGAAAAATACTTCTGTGAGGATTAACATAATGAGTTTGTTAACTGTCAAGCAAAGGAAAGGACTCCTTCCATCAACGTTCGGTAAACGGTTGTTACTTGCTCTGATGAGACCGGCGCGGCTCTGCTTCTGGGGGTCAGGGTGTCACAGGCATGCCCGTCCCTGAACCCGGAGAGACAAGGACCGGCCACGCCGCTGCACCACTCTCCCTTGTCCTGCGTGAAAAGATGATAATAGTCTGAACACACGATGGTAGTGGTGTGGTGGCAACCGAGAAGGAAGTCCACGGGTTCTGTATATATTTGGAGCAATTAGGTGAAACTGAATGTGGGAAAACACTGTAGCAAGGACTGTCCTGCAGCCCCCATGCCAGGCAGTGCAGGGGGGGCGGGGGAGGGACGACCGGTTCTGCCTGGAGAGGACATAGGAACTCAGCATTAAGATTTTAAAAAGCTTGGGCGCCTGGATGGCTCAGTGGGTTAAGCCGCTGCCTTCGGCTCAGGTCATGATCTCGGGGTCCCGGAATCGAGTCCCGCATCGGGCTCTCTGCTCAGCGGGGAGCCTGCTTCCTCCTCTTTCTCTCTCTCTCTCTCTCTGCCTCTCTGCCTACTTGTGATCTCTGTCTGTCAAATAAATAAATAAAATCGTAAAAAAAAAAAAAAAAAGATTTTAAAAAGCTTGTCAATCAGTTGGAGGGAAATGGGGAAGTGGTTCCAAGAAGAAATACTCTGGACGCAGGCTGCAGAGCATAGAAGGTCCTTGTGCCTTTAGAGGATGCTCGGTGATCCCTGTGGGAGGAGCTGGAGGGGAAGGAGGAGAGAGATCTCCATTCCCTGCCCCCAAGTCAGAATATGACACACCCTCGAGAGGCGAGAGAGTAATGTTCTGCCTTGAAAAATAAAGTGTATGTATTTCTGAGTATAAAAGCCTCACAAACATTTCTGGGAAATGTATAAGGAACATACATTTTGTCACTCACAGAAAAGCAGCCTTTCTTCATTGTCTCACTTATACACACATTATTATATAGATGCAGGCGTCCCCTGCTTTTTGAAAGTTTACTTTATGTCACTTCACTTTTACCAAAGATCTCCATTAGTGTCTGGTTTTGCCAACCAAAAAGAAATCCAAAGAGGATGTGCCCCTTTATGAAAAAAGGCAAGAAGGGAAAATAGCGTTTAGCATTTGTTTGGCAATCCAGCTGAGACCCTAGGGACAGAGGGGACCCCCCCCCGCCCACCCGCAGCTGAGGAGCAGCAGGAGCGGCCCCCCAGGCCTCCCCCAACCCCCGCCGGGAACTGCACGCAGCATCTCAGCCTCAGGCCCCAGAGCTGTGAACTGTGTCTGGGACCAACTACACTTTGTCTAGATTTGTTTTGTGCATCCATTAGCAAGCTGTGTCCTGAAGTATCAGAAAAGTCTAAGAGAGCTTCCTTTTTAGGTCTGGGAACACTCGAAAATGTTTCCATACAAATCAATGGTAATTACTTCTTTATCTTATGCCTTTTCACCTTACCAAAGCTTTCATAGGAACGCTCTACTTTTGGATAGGCAGGGGGAAAAACTGTGTGTGTGTGTGTGTGTGTGTGTGTGTGTACATATATATGGGACAAATCTGTATACAATTTTTTACCTTTACTTTCTGAAATATGCTGAGCACATTTTCCCATTAAATTATATCTTCTTCAAATGCATGATTTGATGACTATGTAATGTTCCTGATTCATAGAGCCAATTCATAATTTTTAAGCAATAGCCTCTTGTTGGACATTATATTGCTTCTAATTTCTCTTCACTATCAAAAATTTTTTAAAGGACTACTCTTTTTAATGGTTTTATTTATTTATTTGACTGACAGAGATCACAAGTAGGCAGAGAGGCAGGCAGAGAGAGAGGGAGAAGCAGGCTCCCCACTGAGCAGAGAGCCCGACGCAATGCGGGGCTCAATCCCAGGACCCTGAGATCATGACCTGAGCCAAAGGCAGAGGCTTACCCCACTGAGCCACCCAGGTGCCCCTTTACTATCAAAATTTTGATGGACATTTTTTCATGTAAATCTCTGCACCCCTTATTATTTCCTTAAAATTAAAACCCTGAAGTTTGGCATCCAGGATATGGGCATTTTTAAAAGCTCTTGATCCAAACAGCCGAACTGCCCTCAGAACAGCTTTAGTAATTGAAGATCCCGAGCAAAGACGGGGGTGTGCATCTCACCACACTCACGCCACAGCTGAGTGTTACCACATTTGGCATCTCTGTCACTCAGACAAATATTTACGAGGCATCTATGATGTGCCAGGCACTATGCTGAGTGCTGGGATAAAGCCGTGAGCCAAAAGGACAAAGGTCTCTGCCTCCTGGAGCATCCAGTCCCATAAGCATGGCACAGATAAATAAGGAAAATACACAGTAAACTGCACAATGTATTAGTTATAAATGCTAAGGAGAAAAATTAAAAATAGAAAAAACGTAACCCCAGGGAGTGGGACTAGAGGCGTGAGTAAGAAGGAGTTGAGTTTTAGGAGGAGGTGGGTTTTGAGCAAGGAAAGCCTTCATGGGGAGGCATCTGCATTAAGCCCTGAAGGAAGGGGGAAGGTATACGACTATCTAGAGGATAAGACTGCAGGCATGGGTGGGCCGTCAAGTGTGGAAATGGGAGACAAGAAAATAGCTGACAAGTTCAAGGTAATGCAGAATTGGTGTGGCTGGAGCAAAGAGAGAGGGCAGAAAGGTAGCTGGAATAAGGAGTCGTGTAAGGGGCCGATTGTGCATCACTATATGGACTTTGGCTCTTTTGCTGGAACCGGCAGGGAGCACTGGAGAGTTTGACTTGGCATTTAGCAAGAACTTCCTGGGTGCTGTGCTCACCATAGGCTGGACTGGGCTGAGGGAAGAAGCATGAGCTGTGACAGGACTCAGGAGGTTGTTGCAATAACCCAGAAGGGAGAAACAGTATGATCTGGGATAGCCGTACTGGCGATGGAGAAAAGAAATAGAACAGCAGACATGTCATGAAGGTGGTGCCTCTGCCTAGCAGATCTGCTGATGCAGCAGGAGGAAGATAGATGAAAAAGAGAAGTGTCTGGGAAGACACCCAGCTTTCTGAAGAACGAACTTGCCCTTTACCAAGTTGGAGAAGTCCACGGCAGGGGCAAAACTGGAAAGAAAGATAAAGAATACAGATTTGGACTTATTAAGTTGAAGATCTGTTGTAAGACATTCAAGTGATATAGAAGGAAATTGCGTAGAGGACTCGAGTTTCAAGAGAGGTCAAGGCTGAGGACAAACACTTAGGAATCAACAGCCCTTCGAATAGATGGAGAAGAGGCACAATCCAAAGACCAAGCTGGTGGGCACACCTAGTGGAGAGTTTGGGGTCATAACAGGGAATTGGCACAAGATATTGAGAATGAGCCGCCAGAAGGGCAGGAAGGCAGTCGGGGGAACATGGTGACCTGGAAGCCAAGTGCAGAGTGTTTCGAGAAGGCTGGGAACATCGAGAACAAGATGCAGACCAAGAACTGACCGTGAGAGTTAGCAACAAGGTCATTGCTGACCGTGGGAATGAGTTTTAGTTGGAAAAAAAGAGGAGGGGAAACCTGGGTGAAGTAGGTTCAAGGATGGGAAGAGAAATTGGTGACGGTGCGGAGAGACCCGCACCGCAGGGAGTTCTGTTGCAAAGGGAAGGGAAGAAGGGGGTATTAGGTCAAAAGACAGGGATTTTTAAGGTAGGAGAAATAGAACCACATTTTTATGATATGGAAATAATCTGGTAAAAGGTGGAGAATTGATTTGGGAATCGTTGGGGAATTCGAGACACTTGTGGGAGCAAAGACTTTAATTGGTTATAAGAGGACAGGAGCGGGGTATTTGGAGTTGCCAGGGAAAAAATAGATGGGGCACATAAGTTGGGGGGGGCTTGACTGTTTCTTTGTTTTTATTTTTGTTTGGTGAAATAGAAAGCAATCATGTCAGCTAAGAGCGAGGATGGGGGAGGATGTGTGTGGAGGTTTGAGAAATGAGAAAATATGAAGTAGCCATCCACGAGGATGGACGTATGAATGGACTATGGATGTTGAAGGTGAAGGGTGGGCAGCCCTGTGGACCCGTCTGAAGTCTCTGCTAGCTGATGGTCCCTTTGTATGTACCTATATCCAACTGCACCTGGGCGGGCAGGGGCATGGCTCCAGCCTGGGTCATAGTCAAGTGACTGCAGCAAGGACAGGAACAAGGGAGCTGATGACGTATGCAACAGAGTGGGGATATGGATCACCCTCGGTGTTTCAGCTGGGCTAAGAGGGACGTGAAGGCACAAGAGAGGCTAGCAATGAAAGCAGCCATGAATGGTCCCCCTGGGGTTGAAAGACTGCTGGAGTCAGGAGGTGGAAAGAGAGGCTAGCGAGCGAAGGGTGAATGTCAGAAAGTGTCACTGTAAAACAAAAAAACAAAAAACAAAAAACAAAAACAAATGTTGTAGTTATAAATAATAAGAGTTGGAGCGTGCGGTAGGAGTGAGTGTCAGAGGCTGCGTAGAGAGCAAGTTAATTGCGGAAGGTAAGGTCAAGGAGCTGGGAGACCACGCAGGGATGTTGAAAGCGAGGAGGAAGGCTGGAGAGTCACGAGACCAAGACCCGCCGTCTTCATGGAGCAGCAGGTGCTTGCGCTACAGCGGATGACCACAAGGGGGGGTAGGGGAGTACTGTTTCGGAGGTAAAAATTGTGACTTTTATTAGCAATATTTGATTTTAAAGAGGCTGAACTCCACCCCTACCCCGCAGTGATTCACTGGCCATTTGTATTCTTTTTGTGAATTGCCATTGGTTTCTTTGTTCATAATTTTCTTGAGTACTTTTCAAAACTCGTTAACCCTCTGTCACAAATGTTGCTTTGTGTCTTCTTCAGTTGTTTGCTGTTAAATGTTCCCAGGCTTGTTTTTTCAAACATACACGTGCTTTCATGTTTTACGCAGATCCAACAACACTTTATGGACTCAGCGTTATGTGCCATTTACATAAATCTCTTCCAGTCTATGTCAGATAAATAGTCACCAATATTTTCCTTTTGTATGGTTTTATAATTCACATAATACTCACGTGCACTCAAATATATTGAAAGATTATTTGGTGACTCTTGCCGTTTCTCCAGCCAGGTAGTAAATGGTTTTCAGCAGCATTTTAAAAATATAATCTTCCTTTACATACTAATTTATTAAAACATTATATGCAAAATTTATATTGATCTGGATGTGTTTTTTTTCCTTCTATTCTATCAATCTATCTACTCCTGGACCAGCCCTATTGTGGCTGTTGTGGCTTAATTAGTACTCTGAGATCCAGGAGGTCAGGTTCATGGTCCACTCATCACTTCCCAGTTTACATGTTTTTTTTTTTTTTAATAACTGTAACTGCACTAAAGCTACAGGCAATTATGGAAAGACAATAATTTGTCCACAAAAGACACAATCTCCTTTGATCACTCCCTCTCAATATACCACCCTTGTGCACAGAATTAGGAAATCCCAGACTACGGATTTCATTCTTTAGCTCCAAACAGAACGTACATCAGTTGAAAATATACCTAAGTCAACAATGATAATGGATCTAAAGAGGGTTGTTTTTTTTAACAGACCATTTGCCTAAAACAAAATCAGAACCTCCAGACTCTCTTCTCTATTCCTAATGGCTTTGTTTCTATGGGAATCTGTGCCTGTGAGTGTATGGTTGTCCTAAACACTTGCCACTGTGGGGCGCTTCTAACATGGGACCCTGTTCAGTGGTCTCTGTGTGTGATTCCCAGGACACCAAACTCCCACATTTTCTCTCACCTCCCACCCCACCCCCTCTCCACCTTTTCACTCTTCTTGGCTGGTCCTTCCTCATCTTCTGAGCCCCAAACAATGAGTGGCCAGGATTCAGCCTTTCAATCTCTTCTCCATCTACTTACTCTGCTGGCGATCCCATCACCCTATGGCTATAAATTCCATGAGTACACTGTATATATACAACCTCCCTCCTGCCATCTTACCTTCCTTTTCTATGTCCCCACTTTGAAGTGGAAGAAGCATCTCAGAGTTAATGTGCCCATGTGCCCTGTCACCCGATTATCCCTCAAACCTGCTCCTCCCAAAATCTTCCCCATCTTAGCAAATGGCAGCTCCATTTTCCCAGTTGCTCAGCCAATATCCTTGGAGAACTCCTTAATTCTTGTTTTGTTTTACTCTTGTATCCCACATCTGATGCATCAGCAAATTCTATCTGCTCTACGTTCAAAATATATCTAGAATCTGACTACTTCCAAAGCTCTCGCCCTCTTCCCAAATATCATCATCCCTCTCCAGGGTTATTCCAACCACCTTGCAACTGACGTCCCTGCCTCCATCCTCACCACACACAACACAGAAGCCTCTAATTCTGTTAAAACTTAGCCCACATGACTCTTTTGCTCCAAACCACCCAAGGGCTTCCCACCTCCCAGAATGACAGCCAACGATCTACATGCAGAAAAACAAAAATAGACAAATGGGATTGCATCAAACTAAAAAGCTTCTGTACAGCAAACAATCAACATTGTGAAGAGAGAACCTACAGAATGGGAAAAATATTTCCAAGCCATACATCTGATAAAGGGTTCATATCTAAAATATATAAAGAACTCAAACAACTCAATAGGAAATAACCCAATTTAAAAGATGGCAAAAACCCCAAATACACAT
Source organism: Mustela erminea (assembly GCF_009829155.1). Lineage (NCBI taxonomy): Eukaryota > Metazoa > Chordata > Mammalia > Carnivora > Mustelidae > Mustela > Mustela erminea. The sequence continues at coordinate 16,404,951 of NC_045619.1, forward strand.
TTCTCAAAAGAACACATATGAATGGCAACAGATATATGAACAGATATATGAAAAGACACTCAACATCATCAAAGAAATGTAAATCAAAAGCATAATGAAATATCACCTCACACCTGTTAGAATGGCTTTAATCAGAAAGACAAAAGATAACAAGTGTTGGTGAGAATGTGGAGAAAAGGGAACCTTTGGGCACAGTTGATGGTAATATAAATTAGCACAGCCATTGTGGGAAAAATATGGCGATTCCTCAAAAAATTAAATATAGAACTACCATATGATGTAGCCATCCCACTTCCAGGTATATATACAAAGGAAATGGAATCAGTATATCAAAAAGATATCTGCATTCCTAAGTTCAAGGAAGTGTTATTCACAGTAGCCAAGACATAGAGACAATCCAAGTGTCCATCAACAGATGAGGGCATAAAGAAGAAAGAAGACATATAATAATGATATATAGTTTATATAATACATAACATTCCATTATACTTTTTGTGCTAATATTATGTTTTTATAGGATTATATATATGGAATATTATTCACCCACGAAAAAGGAAATGTTGTCACTAATACCAAATGAGTTGCCAAAGGCTTTGAAATCATCTCAAAGGTACTACTGCTCTAGAGAAGACACCACAGTTGTTCCTTGTCTGGGAGAGAGCTACAAATTATTTTGCTTTCACTTACCAACATGAGGCCATTTCTTCAGTGTGGTTCTAGGGGACCCAATTCTAAGAATAATAAAAAATAATATAAAATTTTATACAAATATACAAGAATATACTTGTCTTCTAAGGAGTCTTCAGTACTTCAAAATTAAATATTTAGAGAATAAGCAAAATATGTCATTGAGTGCTAAGTTATCAAAGAGTTACTGTCTCCACTGGACAAAGAAGTTTGACTACATTTAGTGGAATGGTTTTGTGGAAAAAGAAATGAGAGAAATGCATGAAACAATAGGATGACCTCAACATTACCAAGAACCTAATGACTAGACATCTGGTTATATCTGGTGTCGGGAGGGGCATGACCCTGTCTTAAGGCAATGTTTCTGATATTCTTTTCTTTTTTTTAAGATTAACTGGAGAGAGAGAGCAAGGGCTGGACAGAGGGAGAGAATCTCAAGCAGACTCCCTGCTGAACACAGCACTGGACATGGGGCTCGTCCTCTCAACCATGAGATCATGACCTGAGCCAAAGCCAAGCGTTGGATGCTCAACCAACTGAGCCACTCATGTGCCCCAATGTTTCTGATATTCTTGATGGAACGTTTCATTTGGAACAGATGCCTATGTTTCTTCGTTATTCTTGACTCTCTACATTGGTTTCTATACATTAGATAACATTAGACAAACAGTCACCTCTTCCAGTCTTGAAGATGTGGTCTCGTGTAGGAGACAAACCTTATCAAACTCTTAGTTATCTTTCCAACCTTTCTATGAATTGCACTGTTTGCGTCTGAAAACTCCAAGTATTTTGTGTTATAGATTAAATGGGAAGCCCCATCTTCACCATGTAGAACTAATAGTATTACTATTACTAATAAATACTATTCAATACTACTTACTATAGTAAATACTATTAATAGTAAATTACTCTGTGGCCTCCCACAGAAAGAACTATAGTACTATAAATTACTATTATAGTAAATACTATTTACTAGAGTAATAGTACTATTAATAGTATTACTCATGGTTTCCACAAAGGGACCCACAAACCAGGAATTGGAACAGATGGCAAGAGCAAACCTTCAAATGGCCCCAGACAAGGGGTAAATGAAAGAACCCAGCACATAAGCTCCATGACTGCCTCTCCCCAGGGCCTTCCCACTGCTTTCAGAAGTTCCAGCGTAGCTCAGGAAGCCCCTCACCAACTCACCTTGTCACCCCCCCCACCCCATCCATCACCACCAGCTCCCACCTAGATGAAGTCCTAGCAGTTCCCAGGACACTCCAAGGGCCTTCAGGGCCTTCTTTGCACCTGAGGTTCTCTGCCTGAAGTCTCTTTCTCCCATCTCCAGCTGACCAACTCACACTCTCCTATGTGGTTCTGCAGGGAACGCCCTGTGGGGGGTATTTCCTAACCTGCAGGTCTGACTTATTTGCTCCTGGTCTGTGCTCCCAAAGTAATCTACGCCAACACTGGCCACTGCTCTGTACATACATATCAGGTTACCCAGTACATCCCCCACTATTCTAAAGAGCCTACAGTGCGGGCGCCTGGGTGGCTCAGTAGATTTAAGTGTCTGACTTCAGCTCAGGTCATGATCTCTGTGTCCTGGGATCGAGCCTCAAATTGGGTTTTCAGCTCAGTAATGAGGCTCCTTTTCTCTCTCTCCTTCTACCCCTCCCCACTATTCATGTTCTCTCCCTTTCTTTCTCTCTCTCTCTCTCTCTCTCAAACAAACAAATAAATAAAATCTTCAAAAACAACAAAAAAACAAGAATTCAGGGACTGGGGCTTTCAGCCATACCCTTAGTAATTAGTACCCACCTGAGACACAAAAAGAACTTGACTGGCAATTGTTGATAAGCAACTGAAAATCAGAACTGGGTGTTAGGACGCAAGCTATAGAAGCAGCACATCACTTTGAACTGCTTGAATTTATCATACGCATCAAGTATAAATAAGCAAATAACCAAATATCTTCCTGGGAAGGCCTCTTACGTAACTTTTCCCTCCTGAAATTCCTCACAACCCTGCTCTCATTTGCAGAACTCAACCTGTTTTCTCTTCCTCTTCAAGCTCTTGCCAACTCAAACACCCAGAGACAGCTGCCCCATTGTGCTGACTTAGCATTATCTATCATTCTGCCTCCATCCCTAAAGCCTACTCCAGATCACTTTGGAGAACGCGATTTATCAGGCCAGCCATTCTTCCTTCCATCCCAGGAGATGGCTGCACTAGCCAAAACCAGACTTCTCCATTCCAGATTGGAGCAGTGTCTTCCAACACTGAACTCAAGCCATCTTTCTTAACAGAGACTAGGAATAGACGTCTCCTAGCTTAGAAAGATGCTTAAGAAAACATTTTCTATTAATCAGAAATTCTCTGAAACTCATCTGTATCTTTTTAATAAGCATCTTACACAGAGCCAGGATATAGTGTTTGAAAAGACATTACCTTAAATTTCAGGCATTTTCAAGGCTCCGTTACTCTTTCACTTTTCTTTTGAAAGATCTTAATGTTAATGTTTCTCCTTCTTTAAGTCTTTCACTCAAGATTTTTGAAGTACTTAATAAAGATTATAAGCATTAACCTTAATACAGAGGTAAGTGGGTGGCAAGTATTATTAGCATGTCAGAATCACAAGGTTCTAAATTTAAATAATGTCTAGTTGAAGGAAAATGTGAAGACTTGTCATAATATGGAAAACACTATTCATTTATAATAAAATTTGATGAAGTTTTAGGAATATGTTTTAACTTTTGAATAGGATTTTTATTTTATAGGCCAGCTTGCTATTAAAAGTCAGCCTAAGGCAGGGGGTTGGGAGGAAGCTTGGGTCATGTCAAGAATCAACTTGAACCAATGACCAATGGTCAAACCTCAAAGAGTTTGAGCCATGAAACAGTGACAGAACTGGATTATAACCTAAAGAACAAAATGAATATCCATGAGTCAATGCTGATATAAATAAGTGATTGAATAAATAAGTAAATAGGGGAAAAGGGATAAATTTTTCTTGGAGAAGAATTCTGAGTAATACATATGAAGGAATGAGGGAAGCAGAAAATCACCACCGGAACACCACAGTGTTCAATGCTGCAGGCAACTTCCGGGGTGAATGCTAAAATTCATGGGAGAAGAAATTAGACATTGTCGGGGTCTCCAAGTATCTCCCTCAAAATACTCATGCTTTAACGGGTGTCTAAAAATCCCTTGGTGTTCCTTCCTCCAGGAGCTGGAGTTTCATTCTCCTTTCCTCTGAGTATGTTATAAACTTAGTGACTCACTTAGGTAGGGCAGAGTTTGGAAAAGAAAAACTAGAAACCTTGTAGTGGAGAAATCTGACAGATGCCCCCTAACCTAGCGGGTGATTGTGGTCAGTACCATCAGCAACAAGTCAGGGTGAAATCATGAGCTAGGATATGTGATGACGGGGAACATTGCCTCTGTGGTGTTCTTCCCCTCAGTCTATAACCCCAGTCCAATCATCAGAAAACATCAGACAAATCCAAATTGAGGGAAATACCACAAAATATCTATCAGAATGCTTCAGAAGTATGAGGGTCAGGAAAAACAAGGCAAGACTGAGGAACCATCTGGACAGGAAGACTAAGGAGACAGGACAACCCAAAACAATGGACTGCGATGAAATCTCAGATTGGGTCCTAGAACAGAAAAAGGACATTTATGGAAAAGCTAAAGGAGTCCAACAAAAATCTTGTTTAGTTTGCACTAATGTTTAATTTCTTAGTTTTGGCAAGTTTATGTAAAATGTTCACAGTAGGAGAATCTGGCTGGGTCAAGGGCATATAGGGACAGTCTGTGCTTACTTTGCACTCTTCCGTAAATCTAAAATTCTTTCAAAATTAGAAGTTTTCAAAAAGTAACCTGCTAACCTCAGTTGCATAAACTGCTGATGTGCCACCTACATGCTATTATGAGACAAGAGCATGTGTATTATAGTCGTGTCTTACTGAGTCTTATGTCAATATATATATATTTTTTTCATGTTGAAAGTCCACAGGCTTTTATAAAATTCTAGGTTCATGAGATTTGAGACTGAGGTGGTGGACAGTGTAAATGGAAAAATGAGACTGTGTCTTGGTATCTAGGGACAGAAACCAACATAAGCTAAAGCAAAGGGGAGAATTTATCACAGTGCCATGAATTTCTTTCATAGTAGCCAAGTCACACGGCCTGGGCAGACTGGGGCCAGGGCTGTTGAGTCATTGAGAACAGAGGCAGCTCTCCCTTTGCACTCGCTGTGGAATCTCCTGGCCTCTCATTCGTGCTTCTTGCCACACAACAGCTCATCCTTATGTGCAAATGTCGATGCAAGGTACATTATTGATTGACGTGTGGACATTAACTATCCTTGCATCTCTGAGATCAATCAACCTTGATTACGGTGTATGGTCCTTTTAATGTACGGTTGAATTTGGTTTGTTAGAATTTTTTTTAAATATGTTATCTCGTTATTTGAGAGACAGAGAAAGAGAGAGCACAGAGGGAGAGGGAAAAGCAGACTCCCCAATGAGTAAGGAGCCCAACGTGGGGCTTGACCCCAGGACCTGGAGATCATGACTTGAGCCAAGGGCAGCCGCTTAACTGACTGAGCCACCCATGCATCCCAGGTTTGCTAGGATTTTGTTGAGGACTTTCTGCATCTATGTCCATCAGGGTTACTGGCCTGACCTTTAATGTTCTTCTCTGTGGCACCCTTGTCTGAGGATAGTTATGTCATCTTCTTTGAATGTTTGATTGCATTCACCAGTGAAGCTATCTGGTCCTGTAATTTCATTTGCTGTGAAGTTTTTGATTACTGATTCAATCTCCTGGCTAGCATTGGTTTATTCAGATTTTCTGTTTCCTCAAGATTCAGTCTTAGAAGATTGTGTGTTTCTAGGAACTTATCCATTTCTTCCAGATTGTCCAGGTTTGGGGCATACAATTGCTTGTAGTAGTCTGCTATGATGTTTTGTATTTCCATAGTATCAGCTGTAACTTCTCTTTCATCTTTTATTTTATTTGAGACTAGTCTTTTTTAATTGGTGAGCCTGCCTTAAGGCTCATCAGTTTTATCTTTTCAGAGAACCAACTCTTCATTTCACGGATCTTTTTCTGTTATCTTTTTAGTCTCTATTTCATTTATTTCCACTCTGATCTTTATTGCGTCCGTCTTTCTACTAACTTTGGGCCTCATTTGTTCTTCTTCTAGTTCTTTTAGATATGGATCAAGCCAAATATACAGCCAGCAGCTTTCAGGGTGTGTAAATAGACACAGTCTTGTGGGTCTGCAATCCTAAACCCTGCAGACTTCCAGACTAAGAAGCCTAGAGGTGTCCTCAGGGCGACAACTGCAAAGCTTGTGGCTTTAGAGCTAAATAAGCTCCTTTTGGGGTGGTATGTGTGGCCACGGGAGAGCACAAATAAATATGGTTATCTCCCTGCCCATCTTCCCTGGGGGCACCTCTGTGGCCTAGTTCCTAGGCCGGAACTCCAGGACGAGAAACTATGCTTCTTTCCCATGAAGGCTGAGAGTGTTTCCATCTACTGTTTGTACAGTGGCTTGGGGGTGTTGACCTGTCAAAGACTGTCTGTGTCAGGTCCACGGAGTCCAGAGAACAATCCTCCTCAGCCACCAGAGCCAGGGGCTCAAGCGGCTTCACCGGTATGGAGCGTTCATGTTCTGTGGCTGGCAGAGTGGGTGTGGGGGAAGGTACCCCCCAGGGCAGGGTCACTCTCAGCTGCGCTGCACAGGGGCAGGACCCACGCCAGAGGTAGCGGGCTGGGGCGGGGAAAGGGGTGGATAAAAATGGCACCCCCCCCATCACTAGTCCCAACAAGGCAGAAGGAGAATGCAAAACTGGTGTCTGATCAAGCACCTCTGTCCCCAGAGAGGCCCAACAGGTTCTTGTCGCTCTGGCAGACACGTTAGGGTTAATAAATGAGTCTCCTAAGTATATGGCCGGGGTTTCGTGGTGGGTCCTGGGATAAGTGGGTCTGTACATGGGCCCTTTAAGAGTGGATTTTCCACTCCCTAAAGCCCTGGGATCTCCCCGGCCATAAGCCTGTGGGTGCTTTGTGGGCTCATCCCTCTGATGCGGTTCCCAAGGGCTGGGGTGTCTGTTGTGGAGCACAAAGGTCCCCCTCCTCAGGGACACGCTCTGTAATAAGGAGATCCCTCCCAGCTGCTGGTCTTTGCGCCTAGCCTGAGGTTTCTTGCAAGAGCATGCCTCTGTCCCTCTCACCCATCCCGATGTGGCCCTTTTATCCTTTGTGGTGGAGCTGCTGTTCCACTAGCAGGCAGACGCTTTTCAGAGGGAACAATTTCATATGTAGCTGTAGGTTTTTGTGTCTGTGGGAGGAGATGAGGCTAGGCTCTTCCTATGTTGCCATCCTGAACCTCCTCCCAATAAACCATCTTAATAAAATATTGACAACAGCTAGTAGGACCAAGCAGATCCCCTAGGTGTGCTTTACTTTTTCCTCGGAGCTGGATCCCAGGGCTCGTCACACTCCAGGTACAGCCAGCAGCCACGGCAAGCAAGACCTGAGACTCAGCTCTCACCACCGGCTCAGAAAATCACTTCAGATAATTTATAAATTGGATATCCCTATGGACCAGATTTATAAGATAATCTTTTCCTTCTTATGAAAAATTTTGGTTTTTCATGGTAACCTATTTATTCACTAGCTTTCCAGAGACTGATATAGTATCTATACACAATGCCATGGGTGACTTCTTTGAAAGTGAACTTTTTCAAAAAAACGATGACGAAATCCAGGTAAAGAGGGATAAAAATGTTTTAATTGTTGAAATATATTGGTAAACGGAGTAATCTACATCGCAGTACCAAATGGCTACACGTGGCCGGCCTCAGAGGAAGAGCTTTCCAAACACCCCACTAACCCATCAGTCACAAGTGGTTGAAAAGAGTATAGATGACCACGAAGGGAGGCCAGGACCCCACAGAGGAGGGTGGGAGGATCAATGACTGTGAAGGATTCATGGTGACATCAGCCTTCAACTACAGAAAATGGAAAGTTGATCCAAATGTGCGTAGGGCATGCAGATTTTGGTGGCTTTTTTCAACATTGCAAGGTCATACGTTGTTCCTAACAGAAGACAGTCTCTGACACTTACAGAAAGGAGAAAAACCCAAAGTAAAAAAGAGAAAAAGAGAAAAGTAAGAATCAATTTAACCATTTTACAGCTAAAAATCAATGCAACCTAAAAATAGTGAAAGGTAACCCACAAATATATTACTTTAGGGAGTTCATTTATAGTGCCTTCTTTGCTGGAGTTATAAATAGAATACAGATCTCATTATATAAAAACTATCAAAAAAGTATCAGTGAAAAGACATGATTCTCATGAGCTGTGTTGAATAGCCAGGGAAAAAAATGCCGCCAGACGCAGCAGGCTGGCTTCAGACACCAGGTTTGTCAGCCTGTCTTTCTCAGGAGGACCCCAGAGAGTTCCAGACACCCGTGCATTGTTTATCCGATTCCTTTCTAGGACCACAACATTCAACATGTACCCGTGGGTTCAACTACAGACTTGAGAATTTGGGTGGGGAGGGGAGGCAGAGAGGGCGGCCAGTTAGAATTTCCTTGGAAACTTCGGTGCACGTCAGGACGGCCCATGGAGTGCAATTCCTTCCAAGTCTTAATGAGCAAGCTGTGAGGACCACAAACAGAAGAGGAAAAAGAGTTAGCAAGCTTAACAAAGGACGGCTTAGAAAAAAAAAAAAAAATCAGCTTTAAACCTACAAATTATTAACTGATTTTCTTTTCAGTAAAACACACATCCAAGAGTCACTCAATACTTAAGACTGAATATGTGGCCAGCACAGTGCTAGGCACTGATGACACTTTACAAAAGCAATGAAGAGCCGTGGGGAGAGAGACTGATGAACTTAGAAGTAAAATATGATGTGACAATGGCCAGGCCAAGCTGCGCATCAACATCACCCAAATTAAAGATACAGACTTTCAGTCGTGATGCCATCCCTCCCCTACGGGGTCAGACCCTGCTAGGAGAGGGGTAGCCCTCCATGCTCTCTCCAGCTCTCTCAGGAGAACCTGTTCCAGCCAGTCCCTCCACAGGCATCTGAGAGCACCCCCCGCCCTGGGTGTTCCCCACATCTAGGTGGGCATAACACTCAGCCGAGGGTCATTTGTAGAAGAAACTACACATTTGTACAGTGATATAAGTATTGTAACAGATTCTGAAGCCATTCCTCAATTTGCTTCAAAAATTCACCAAAAAAAGCTTTGAACTCCTGTCACTGAGGGAGTTTGGCGGCATTATTTTGAGAGATTGGACATGTTAGGTCAAAAAAAGTGTCTCCGATCCTTTCTATAAAACAGCTTCCTCTGCAAAGGACAGTCTTCTCCTCAGTGTTTCTGTCCAATTACTTTTTTTAAAAAAGGTTTTATTTATTTATGTATTTATTTATTTGAGAGAGAGAGAACACAGGCAGGAAGAACAGCAGAAGGAGAGGGAGAAGCAGACTCCCCACTGAACAAGGAGCCCAACATGGGGTTCCATTCCAGGACCCTGGGATCATGACCTGAGCCGAAGGCAGACACTTAGACTAAGCCAGCCCTGGCACCCCTCTTTCCAATAATTAAATCCCAAAAAGCCATGAGCTCAGACATGTCACAGGCAAGTATCATGGTAGATGCTTCCCAACTATGGAAAAAGGACAGCCTTTCAACTTAGAGCACTTTTCAGGCAATTCAAACGGACAGGGATGACAATAAAATATGTTTATAGTCACGGGCAATAAAGAGATATTTTAGCTAGCAGTCTCAAGTTGTGGACTGGTTTACCAGCAGGATTGCTAAATTGTTATCAGGCAATTTGAGATCCACACACAAAGTTGAACAACCATCTTGTCCAATCATCCCATGAGAAAACCAAACTTGAAAAAGCCTGAGAGGAAGTTAGGGATCCCTCCGAGGTCCCGTGTTAGTGACAGAGTTACCACACCTCCTGATACCTAGCTACGGGACACCTCTTTCCACTCTGCTCCAACGCTTTTTGAAAAACAACCTATTTTCAGGAGGGTAACATATGCTTGATTCAACTAGACTGTCTTTTCTATTTGATGCAAATAACAAAAGTACTTCTGCAGTGGAAAACTGGCAGGGAACCTAGAGGGTTAGAACTCCTAAAAACACTAGAAATAGAAAATCTAAGCAAATGTCCAAACAGAAACTCAAACTCCACAATGTGGTCACAGGCACTAGGGAATAAAGCTCCATAAAGCCTTCACCTTGAGGAGATGGTCTTCAAAGAACTGGCTACCCAAGACTGTTGTACCTCTTGTCAGGAAGAAACTGCTTACAGTCTCTGTCCCTCTCCCCTAGTGGGAAAGCTTATTTGTCTCCCCCTGTTAAGTTTATCCTATGACCTCTCCCCATCCCAAACACCAGCTCCAGTAATGGGCCATTAGCAAGAAGTAGGTTCTGTATCAAGTCGGTTTTGCTCTGAGTCTGCCAAAGCCTGGATTGTTGTTACAAAACAGAAGAGTAGGATGATGAAAACAACAATCACCGAACTACCATTTGTATCACATCAAATCCTAACAATATCACAGAAACAATCATTCATTTCATAGGGAATCCTAACAGCACCGTTCAAGCTAAGTATTGGTGCCATTTTACAGATTATAAAATGGACGCAACAAGGGGGAAGTAACTTGCCCTGCTAGTAAGTGAAAGAGCCCGAATTCATATCCCAGGTTGTCTGACTCCCAAAAAGAGAATGGGCTATCTCAGGAGATAGGGCATTCCTGATCGTGGGATATTCAAGAGGCCAGATGTCAGTCAGCAAGACTGAGAGGCAGTGGGGAACCAAGCATCACGTGCATTACTGGACCAGATGAACTGAGACTTTCTGCCTCTGTGAAAATCCTGCATGAAATCTTTTAGAAATGGGCACACAGAGGGTTAGTAAAGGAGAGCTTGTTTTCCCCTGTCCTTGGTCCTGCTTGTCTTAGGATAATTCTACCTCCCTATCTGTCATTTCCAAAGTCTTAGCACCTCAGTTCCTGGCAGTGAAAAGTGAAACCTTCATGCTTTAGGCAAACACATAGCTTGTTCTTATTAAATGAGTTAGGTTTACTTATTAAATGAGTTTGCATCTGAAGCAAAATAAAACAAAAAATAAAATTAATTGCAAAGGAAACTGATCTAATTATCAAAGACCCCTTTACAATATTTCATGCTCCGTTTCATAGATTCAACTACAAGATGAGACCCCTCTTAATCTTTAAGTTCAAGATTTCTCAGAAAGAGCTAGCAACAATATCTACAGCTCATTAATCATCAAAGCTAAATACGTAAAATTATTTAGAAAAAATACAATACCTCTTGGTTATGGAGTCATATTTTCTTCTAATCTTAAAGAGAAAATTAAGAAAAGTTAAATGTTCAGATTATGAAGATCATAGTCTAGTTTCCTATAAAATGACAAATAGTAGTGACATATATGTATTTGCTAGTCCAGATGAGAATGCAGAAAAACAGTGATGACAAACAAAGAACTATAGTACATTGAAATAAGACAATAATACAGCCTGTGTGTAAATGAAACATATTAACAGTCCTTTCAAACTATGCATCAGACAACTGTACAGCGATTGGTAAACCAGCATTCTTTACCAGGAGTCCCACATTTAAGCCAGAAGCTAGCTCTGTGGCTACTGTTAAGGGAGCCTATTACCAAAAAGACATTAGCTTCACAATTACTACCTATTGAAACAAAAAGGGACCTCCCTGCATTTAATTATACAATATGCACTTGATTTCCCTCTAATCATCAGACATCTATCAGTACATTACAGGAATATGTTATAAGAATTTACCTGTATTTCTACAAAAACTCCATAAACTTACTGAAACATTTGTTCTCATTGTCATATGGATCGTCACTGAAATTAACAACAAATGTAAATTTACCCATGGAGAAAAATTTGTTTCATCCATGGAACATAACCACAAACAGAAGCTTAATTTTGCTCTGGAACTTCTCTCATCACATAGGTGGCAATTTCAACAAATGATGACAATGAATAGACAATGGCTTTTTCTATAGGATTAACAGCAACTGAGTAATATGTAGGTTGAGTCAGGCACGCTGAAATATAAATTTCATATTTTTTTCACAAAACAAGAAGACAAATATGGAGAGAAAGTAAATCTCACCATTTTACTTACTTTTTCGTACAGTCTTTGTTTGGTTGGACACCATATCGACAGCTTCAGATGGCAGCCCTACATACACCCCTCCGTAGTTTCTTAGAGAAAACAAGCAGAGACAGAAAAATCAGACCATTATCAATGATATTCTATATCTGCAGAAAATGACAGAAGCATGGAGTACTGCCAACTATTACAGAATTATTAAAATAACTCATGACTTTTCAAAAGTAGAATTTGGAACATCCTCGCCCTTGGAAATATAATTTTTTCTATGTTAAAAAGAAGCTCTACATAAGAAAGCTAAGTTAAGTGAATAGAATTTTTAGATATTTAACTTGTTATGAGAAAGAGGAAAAGAAATCGGGACGTTTATTATGTCGTAAAGTAACAAATATCCATAGAGTAACATGTTACAGTTAATCCATCAACGTTCATCAAGAATTCGGAGTGGTCAGCGTGGTAGTAGGTGCTATGGACACACGGAACATGTCCCTGGAGGTAGAGAGAAACAGGAAAGGAGGGGAGAGAGAGCTAATGAGTAGTGAGAGTAGGATGCAGTCCACCAGAGGAGGGGGGGGTGGAGTGGACGGGGAGAGTGAATGAAGTCATCCGTTGGGGAGAAGAGCTCATCTAAGGCCACGGGATGGAAACTAGCACAGGCCATGTGCACAGGACAAAACCCAAGTTTGCCTAAAGGCGAAGATTATGAACCCAGGGCAAGTTCTTTTTCAGATCACACACTCCTACCTGTATTCTCTGTGCCAGAAGCTGTCTGGGTATAATCTGTGTTATTGATCATGTACTACACACAGTGTTAAATTATATCCATGCATTAAATTAATCCATGGACAATGGCCAAAATTATTCAAATTAAAGCCAGCTTCAATGTCAAACATACCTCCTCTTGTCGTCTTCTGTTATTGATTCTTCTGTTCTGAAAGGTCAAAAATATTTGCTATAAGCCATCTGGTCCCATAATCAGACACTTCAGTTTTGGTTATGAGGAAAAGAGAGCAACTAAGCAACAGTCAATTGAGTCTATTCAAGTTCTGCCATCAAGTATGTCTGTAACACACTGCCCTTCCCACCTCAATCATTCATGCATTAAAAAATTAGTCATTTTCTCCTTAACAAAATGTGCAAATCCAGCAAATGCCAAAAAATCCAAGTGCTAAATGAAAGGACATACACAGGGCAACCGAGATTGCAAAAAGCACAGTAACTTGGCATCAGGAAGCCGAGGTTCTTGTGATGGGCGTGCTATCAGCACAGACAGGCTGTGGGCAAGCGGCCTGGCTACATCTCATCTACAGAATGAGGTGGTCAACCAGATGATTCCTAAGGTCTCCTCCGGTCCTAGGAGACTAGGATTCTGTGATCCTCCTGCTACTCAGTAACACCACTCGATGTATGAAAGATTTCTTTAGTGCAGAAGAGGTTGTGTCCATTTGATTTCCTTCTATCTAAAAAAAAAGCCATTTTATACATGATGTGCACAGAGAAAGAGGAAATGCTTAAAAGGAAATTTTTAGAGGGAATCACTATTTTTAAAATGCACAGCTTCTTTCCTTACATGAGAGGAATTCATATTCTACTGATATTCCTTGGCATATTTCTAAAAGGATCGGGAAACTTTCCTTCAAGCACTAGTTAGCATATGTAAGTTACTTTTCTTAAAGAAAAAACCCCAAGATTGAAATGTATCTGGCTGAACCCAACATGTAATTCTAAAGGGTTTCAGCCAAAAAGAAAGAAAGAAAAAAAATCGAAACAGCTTCTGAATCTATACATTTTAGGGACTGTCTAATCATGGTTTTACCCATTTAAAAGCTGTGAATGTTTCCAATGTTCATATACGGGACATTTTGCTTCTTTGCATCTGCTGGTAAGTCTCCAGTCTACAAAGGAGGGAGGTGCAGATTTGGAAATCATCCATAGAACCCTGGCCGCGCCCAGAGCTAATACTCCGATCAAGTGCAAAACTCACCTTGAGATCCAATTTATCCAATCAAGCACACAACCTAAATTCACCCGATAATTGTCAACTTCCCTCATCTCCTGCTAAAGTTGGATCTTTTTAATTCAAAGGTGTCAAAGTCATACTGTATTAGAAGTGGGGTTATGCTTATTGAAGTGGTTGTTCACTACTTTTAATTAAAATGGATTTATAACCCATTAGGATAGACAACAGGAAAATGATGGTGACTGACTCGGTGGAGTATGTTAGGATTGTCTACCACCAGTCCCAAATGGTTAATGCCATCATGACATTGTTTCTGAAGCTACAGGTCACTGGTAGTTTTGGACACATACAATATCTCGTTTTCTGGCATAGGTTTTCTTTCCCTATCCAACTCTGTTTATTTTTTTTTAAGATTTTATTTTTTATTTGACAGACAGAGCTCACAAGTAGGCAGAGAGGCAGGCAGAAGGGGAGGGGGGGAAGCTGGCTCCCCGCAGAGCAGAGAGCCCAATGCAGGGCTCAACCCCAGGACCCTGGGATCATGACCTGAGCCAAAGACAGAGGCTTAACCCACTGAGCCACCCAGGCGCCCCCAACTCTGTTTATTCTAATTCTTTCTCCCTTTCCCTAATTCTGCCTAAGGATATATTATTAAAGGTTTTAAAATATATTTTAACTCCCCCAAATGTAACAGAACCATAAATGATTTTTAACCTGCTATCTCTTATAAAGTATTCAATACCCTGAAACCCACTCTGTGTCCCTTGTAAAATTAATCAACAACCTTGTACATCTAACTTGCAGGAAATGATGATATAGCTGCCATATGTATTGGGTAATAAATTAAGCTTCAGATATATTACTAAATCATTAACAATACCATTTACAAAGACTCATTGGACGTATACTCTTCTGAGCCTTCAAATAAGTTACAATGCCTGCCTTTGTATATACGCCCCCCACAAATAATTATTCTACAGTATGAAGACCACATGGGTAAAAATGGCAGCATCATGGAGTCTTTCCTTCATGTCAGATACAGGGCAGGATACTTCATGGGCATCAGTGTGATTTCTCACAACAGCTCTGAGAGTTTAGACCTGGGAAAATAGGTCCACAGAGCCATGTAATTAATAAGTGTGCGAGTCCAACAAGTAAGACTGACATTTAAATCCCACCTGACACCCAAAACCGTGCTCCACACTCTAATTCACCACTTGCCTCTCAAACGGGAAGATGGAACAGTAAAAACACGGCCAGTGACAAACCAGCCTGCTGGCTGCTCCTGACCTGGGGATGCCTCCACACCACGCCCGCAGAAGCTTCGAGCATCCCTGCATTCTCACAGCCTCCCGGGGAGCTGCACGGGCACCTCTAGCGCTATGGTATGGTTTCCTTCAGTCCTCATCACCATCCTGCACAGCAGGGATGAGCCACCTTTTTAAAATTTTTTATTTATCTATTTTAGAGAGAGAAGGAGAGAGAGAGCAAGCCGGGGTAGGGGCAGAGAGAGAGGGAATCCCAAGAAGACTCCGAACTGAGTGTGGAGCCCAGCATGGGGCTCGATCCCAGGACCCCAAGATCATGACCTGAGCGAAAATCAAGAGTCGGATGCTTAACCAACTGAGCCAAGCAAGCGGCCCAGCCACATTTTAATGAAAAGCTGAGGCTCTGAAAGGTTAAGTAACACGGCCAAGGTTACACAGGTGGGTAACCATTCTGTGTGATTCCGACTCCTGCTTCATAAACTGTGAGCCCACACTCAGTGCGTGAGAGAAGCACCCCATCTCCCAAGCTGGATCTCTTCAGTTTTTAATCCCACTCACAGAAAGAAGGAAGTGAGACAGTTAAGAGTCTTAGTCAATATTTTGTTAACATTAGAAGAAACGTCCAACTGTTCCAGGGACAATCGATCTACGTAGAACTTGTTGGATTGCTGGAACTCATTTGTTATCCAAGTACAAAAATTGTTCTGATGGACAGTTAGGTTAGAATCTTTTCATCTGGACACCCAAGTCCAGACTGAGGTTAAATCAGAAAATAATAGTGGTTGGTCTAAAATCAATCTCCTTGTGAACAGATAGGTCCAAACCGGTATGTTTATCTGCCTGGGGACCAAACACTGCCTCATCCATGTCCAAGAGGACAGTGTCCTACCATCTGGGGTGATAGGTCCTGCCCCAACTGCATGAGAAACAGAAATGGTTCACCAAGCAGCAGTAAAGATTCCTGAAAGGCTATCTCTTACTGGTAAGAGAAGTGGATGTTATCCTGGGCTGTTGTTGAACTTAGCACACTACTTAAGTGCTTACCAAGCCTTCCAAATGCTAATCCTTGGGGAAATTCTCAAGTTTCGAAGAATGCTGTCAGACTATCAGGGCTGCCCCACCTATACCCCATTTTAAGGACCCACTGAAGGTTTCTTCTCCTCATAAAACATATTTTGAAAGATTTTGTTATCAAACCACCTTAATAATTCACTGGCAGATATTTTCTTAGACATTCAAGTGCCAAAGAGTGCTTCTGATGAGCTTGGGGTTGGGGGTGGGGGTCCTGTGTCCTCTGAATCAAAAGTGAATAAATTCTACATTTGATAAGCCTGTGTAGTCTCCTTTCTGGCACATGCTGATTTCCTTTTGGGTTTCTGAGGTAATGAAAATAGTCTGTGGCCCTTCTTCAACCCAGCTGTTGCGGAGTGCCAGGCTGGGAAGCATGCTACAGTCAGAGCATCCCGCCACCATGGAGGCATTTCTGGTTTTCACTGAGGACTTGATTATGTTTCTTTTCTGGTCACTACAGCTTAAGGGAGAGGGGCAGGGGCTCCTGGGAGGCCAGCCGCTGTGACTGTTGCTCAGTTGCTAAATATGTGCCCCGAGTCAGTGGGGGTGGCGGAGGGAGGTCAGAACACAAAGCCACACCTCCCCCAGCTTTGTGAGAACAGCAGCCGTGGACAGATGGTCCAAAAGGTCCTCAGAAATAGGCAGCACTCCCTTATCTCCTGCCAGCACTGACCCAGGGCAGGAAGGACAGAGACGGAGATGACTCTGGCCTCAAAACTCCCCTTAGAGGTAAGAGCCTGCAGACTGAACGAACTGTCAACAGAGTGAAACCAAGGCCAACGCATGGTCAGTGACCTGGAAAAGAGGGCCGTCTGCTTTGCTGCATTTAAAAACACCTGACAGGGGGTGCTGGGGTGGCGTCTCGCTCTTGATTTCAGCGGGGGTCACCATCTGGGGGTCATGGGCTTGAGCCCAGTGTCAGGCCCCACTCTGGGCATGGAGCCTGCTTGGGATTCTCTCCCTCCCCTTCTCCCTCCTCGCCTCCTCTGAACTTGGGTTCTCTGTCTCTCCCTCCCTCTCTCTCATACAACAAAAACAAAAACAAGCACCCCTCATGAGCTAACTGGTCCAAATATCTCTACGAAGTCAGCCTACCCATAATCTTGCTCCCTTCGAAAAGGAGCAAGTACACACATCAACCAGAATAAGCCTCCGATCACAATAAGCCGCTCTCAAAGAATAGTTTTGAAAC
Organism: Mustela erminea; assembly: GCF_009829155.1. Lineage (NCBI taxonomy): Eukaryota > Metazoa > Chordata > Mammalia > Carnivora > Mustelidae > Mustela > Mustela erminea. The sequence continues at coordinate 16,422,331 of NC_045619.1, forward strand.
AGTTCTGGAGTCAATGTCCAGGAACCTACAAGCAAAGGCACTGAAAACTGGAAAATGGACCAGAAATGGGGGAGAAACCTTAAGAATGAGGTTTCTACCAGGACATCCCCATTTAACTTGCCTGTGGCCCATGCAGAAGGCCGGTTTATTTTGGAGAGTGATTTCGATTACTGTAAACCTCATGAAGGGGTGATTTCAGCTGCTATTCAAGCTGTAGGGTCTTTATTGAAAATAATCAACTCAGCTATGTGAGAAGTTTCTGCCTGTTTTCATTTTTTCAAGTCTTTGGTGCCAGCACTAACTTCTACAACTCCCCCTAGAGATGCTGTATCCCTTTTTATTTCTTTTTCTGGTAGGGAAGGAACATAACTGCTCTAGTAAATGGACACCCGTCCCTTTGAGGAAGATGTGGAGAGGTATCTACAGTACCTACAGGAGGCAGTGTTGAAAGTTCCCTCGAGGAAACACGGCCTCAATCACTGGGAGGCGGACTTGGGTTTGGAAACTGGGTTAAGTGGCTATGCCTTCCCACTGTGGTGACTCAAGTTAGGCAGGTTTCTGGTTACAGACAGAAGCTTTCCTCTTATACAAATACAGAGAGGGAGAAAATGAACCTTTAGAAGGCTGTCCTTCAGGGGTGCCTGAGTGGCTCAGTCAGTTAAGCGTCTGCCTTCAGCTTGGGTCATGATTCCGGGGTCCCAAGTTCCCACGTCAGCCTCCCTGCTTGATGGGGAAACTTCTTCTCCCTCTGCCCTTCCCTCCTGCTCATGCTTGCTCTCTGTCTCTCTCTCTCTCAAATAAGTAAATAAAATCTTTTAAAAAAAAATAAATAAATAGCAGGCAGTCCTTTTCATTTATCCCTAGGGAGACCGTAACCAACCAGCCATCATCAAAGTTCCTTCCAGGATAAGCCCTTTTGTCCTTCATCCCAACTTTCTCCACGACGCTAAGTGTGCCCACCTTGTCTCGGGGGGATAAGTTCTATCGCTTGGTAGAAATGTGATCCTGTCCTCTGGGATCCCATCATGCCTGGTGAGATAAAGCACCCACCTCAGGGCCAGTGTCTCCTCTGTCACAGCCCTTACAGAAGACCACACCACCTGAGAGCTTAACAGGGACACCTTCTCACTATGCGTTCCCCAAATTTCTCAAAGCCTGAACGGAGGGAGCATCATCTGTGATGGGGAGCAGGTCATACTTGAGAAATTCACACCAACATTCTCTTCTCCTTAAGCCTTTGGGCTCCTTCCCCTACAACAGCCCGCAAAAGTTCTAGCCTTTTCCACCCCTGGTTAGAGTGTAAGCTCACTGCGTCTTGAGTTTCGCCAACCAGGACAATTAACTTGTTAGGGTCCCTCCCTGCACCTAAATGATTAAATCCAGAACCTCCATTAAATACGACACTATCAATAAATTCAGTCTGACTCAGTATATATACTCCTTCCTCCTTGGTCTCCTACCCTGAGAACGCCAGTCCCACACGCATGCCTTCGGCTTCTGGTGACATAAACTACAAAATCCTGCAATTGCTCTGCAGTAGCAGCTCATTCCTCTCAGGCCAGACTGTGTATGTCTGTCCCTTGGGAGCACACGGAGCTCTGACTCTCTCTGTGTGTCCAGAGGCAGGACGCGGCTGGCTAACAAGGTGAGGGAACCCAACTCCACGCCTTCCCACCCAGCTGGCCCACCCCTCTCCCAAAGGCACTCCTGGGAAAACTGGAAGTTTCTGGCTGGCAAAGACCGGGAAAGTAAGCCAGCTTCGTTTCACCTCAATTCTAATTTAGGCCAGTCTAGTGCCCTCGTGAGAGGCGTGAGAACCAGAAGAGGCCGAAACAGCCATCTCTAGCCAAGCCGGGGACCGAAGAGCTACAAAGTGCTCCCTGCAGTGTAGAACTGAATCTAAAACAGCTAAGAGAAAAATGTCCTTCCATTTGACAGAGCTTCAATGCCCAACACAACAAAAGTCATGGCGCCCTTCACTCCATGTTTCCCCACCTCAGTCAAGAGTCATGGCAGGGAAGGAAAAGTGTGAAGAGGCAGGCACTTTTTCTTTATTCAGTGCTGTGAGCAAACACCTATTTGAATACCTTTAAGGGTCTGGAAAGGCCAAAATTTAAATATAGTTTCGTTTACTGGCTCAAGTTGTGATTTCAAGTTCTCCATTATCAGTCACATGGGCCTCGGCCTTGGTCGGGGGGAGGGGAGATGGCACATGAGAGAGAATGGACGGGGACCAGAGAGAAGGGGTTAGAACCAGGAGCTGGGGTTCGGGTATCAACAGGGTCCATCGCACAGTTGTGCCCAGGACAAAGGAGCAAAGTAGGGCTAACAGACTCGAATTTATTTTAACGAGTACACGCTCCACTTTCCGGTTACGGGTAAGCCACTCTCTGCAGAGCACACTTGGGGGAGGCACTGGTGTTCTCCAGAGGGAGCAGGGCTGAAAGCCTGCAGGGAAGTGGCTTTCTCTGGTATCAAGACAGTGTTTTGTTTGTTTCTGATCCTACACAGCATTTGGAAATGTGGGGAAAGTGATGTAATCTTCGAGAAGAAAATGTTAACAGTGAAATCATCTTAATCATAAGCTCACCTCCCATCTTATGAGGAAAACCTTTTAAGCCACAGGAACCTTCCTAACTGACATGTGGAACACATATGAACAATTCTGAACCAGGTTTAAGAAATGCAGTGGGCATTTCATCAAAATTGTGTCTCCTTTTTTTTTTTTAATTTTATTTATTTATTTGACAGACAAAGATCACAAGTAGGCAGAGAGGCAGGCAGAGAGAGGGAGGGGGAAGCAGTCTCCCCGCTGAGCAGAGAGCTCAATGCAAGGCTTGATCCCAGGACCCTGAGATCATGACCTGAGCCAAAGGCAGAGGCTTTAACACACTGAGCCACCCAGGCGCCCCAAAATTGGGTCTCCTTTTGTTGGCAAAGATTTAGCTTCTTTATCAAAGACTAGTTGCTCGCAGGGAAAGCCTGTGTTGAGGGTAAAGTGTCCCTCTGAGACTCCTGATAATTTCTTAGAGTAAGAGGACATGCTCACAGGCTGACCCCAGGCTCTAGGTCATGGCATCAACAACAACGTTTGCAGACACAAGGGTTACTGAGGGTGGACTACAAGTCAACGTATCTTCCCACTTTGGAGATGGTTGAAAAGATAAACTCTCGGTTGATAGTTTAAAATGACACACCCTTGCAGAGTAGTAGACTGTTTGGTGATCTCTGTCTCACTAAAATTGACCCAACCCATGGCCCTCCCACAGGCATGTCAGAAAAAGGGGGGAAAAAAAAAACCCAACCGACCAACGGCAACCACCACAATTAAGCTGGTGGTTGTATAACTTGAGGTTTCACAACTGCTTTCTTCTGTCTCAGCATCTCCATCGAATACTTCTAGCCTACTTCCTGTGAGCTTGCAGGCACCCGCCCTTCTCAGACGGAATGCCTAACTGATCCAGGCAACTGCACACCCATCTGCTTCAGACCAGCTCTGCAGACCTTTCCTAAATGAACCAGAGAGCCCGAGTTTCTCTCTAAATATAAACAAGCTCTGACTTCTTTAAAGTCAAGATTCCAGAAAATGGCCTGCCTCACAACCAGCTATGGGTCTGTGGTTGCTCTCTGGGGCAGGCTGGCTCCCTTCTGCCTCTCCTTTTTTGCATGAATATAGCTGCGAATGCCTGTTTAAAACCAAATATCCAAATAGAACACTTCAACTTTCTAGATGATTCTACTGTAATTTTCCACTTATCACTTCAGGATCACTTATCACGTTCATCTATCACTTTGATGGACAGAAACTTTATTTGGAGTGACTCTATAAAATATAAGCCACTACTTTTTCTTCCTCAGTAATACCTGGTAGTCAAAATATTTATGTCGCTGTATTTGCTTGGTTTCTGGGTTGCATAAAATAGCTATCCCTTGGGGCATCTGGGTGGCTCAGTTGTGATCCCGGAGTCCAGGGATAGAGGCCCATAATCGGGGAGTGGGGGGGAGGCCTGCTCAGCAGGAAGCCTGCTTCTCTCTCTCCCACTTCCCCTGCTTGTGTTCCCTCTCTTGCTGTGTCTCTCTCTGTTAAATAAATAATAAACCATTTTTAAAATAGAATAAAATAAAATAAAATAGCTATCTCAAGTGAACTAAAAAAAAAAAAAAAAGAAAGGTTTCAAAGATAAAATGATGAAACCATGGCACTGATTGTTACATGCACTTTCAAGAACAAATACAGATGACAACTATTAGCCAGCAGCCGGCCACTCCAATTAGCATCTCCTGCCTCACCCTGGCTACAGCAGGCCTTAAAATTCACAAAGTTCTCATTTCCCTGGCCTTTCAAGATAAACATAGCTATGTGGCAAAGAAAAGATTTATTTCTTACTTATTTATCAAGAAAAACGTTCTAAATATAGAACTGTTCTTATTAGCGATGATCTAAAAAGTAGAAAAGCAGCATGCAGTCTTTTCTTTTTCCGTATCTGCAGTATCGCTGAAGAGGCCAAATTTATTTGGTTTGTAAACAATAAAATTAAATATGGAAACGTCTGGAGACCGTGTGCATAACTCTAATTATCTATTTTTAGCTGCCATTCACAATAATATTTTGGAATAGGCTTATTAATTCACAATGTTTATTTCCTTGACACTACAGCTCTCCAGATAAAGTATAATCATTTAATCTTCTTTATAATATGTTCTTATGATGGCTCCTGCTTTTTTAGGATAATTTTAAGCAATTTTACCACTTAATTACATGTGATTTTGGACAGATTAATATTTTATCATTGACTATTTTGGAGTCTATGTAATCTCACTCATTTCTTCAAAATTCAAAACTTCCTTTGGACAGTCATCTTCAAATCTCTCTCTTTGTATGAGCCCTTGGCCAACAGGGGTCCCTTCCTTTCTTCCAGAATGTACTACCAGAAAATATGAATAACATTCACTCTTTGTCTGGAAGCAATGGACCAAGAGCCAATTTGCAATTTCCCTACCCTCCTTCTGCTCTCCTGAGAGGCACGCAGTGCTCAGGATTATTTTGGCATTGGCTGTAGAGGCGTCATTTGCTAAAGACAGGAATGTTCTCTCCACCTCCTTACCTTAAGAAACTTTGCTTTTCCCTCACGGTAACTCTTTGCTCGAAATATCCCAGTGTCTCCAAACAGAAGATGAAGCCAGCAGGCTCCCAACCTCCCCTCTGAGCTCCTTCAGATGGGGCCCGTTTCACCTTCACTGAAATCCTCTCCTCTGGGAATTGGAACCCTGCGACAGCAGCCCCAAATACCTTAAAGGTCGTTGGTCCTGACCCAAAGGTTTTCTTCTGAACCGTCATTATCTTAAATGATCTGAAATTCCATGAACATCACCCAGTCAACCTTCGCTTCACATTTTGCTGACTTGCGCTATTCCAACAACTTGTACTGCTACGTTAATAACTCACTCCCATGACCGCTCTGAGGAGCTTAGTTCCTGGAACTACTTCACCTCTGACATTTTACAGTAGACAATCTCACTCCCTGGAGGGGAAAAAAAAAAATCATCCTTCTGCTCTTGCCCCCTCCTGCCTGCCGCCATGCTAAGAAGCCACTCTTCCCCCTCTCCCCATTCCCCCATTCCTCAGCCAAACATTTTGCCAGTACTTGCTGGTCACCACCATCTCCGTCTGCCCTGGGAGGAACACACCCACCTGTTTTCTCCTCCTCATCCCAGTGCACTGGCCCTCCCTACCTAAGGAGAATCTGACCGTGTACTGATGGGCCGACAACGGGACTGTGTATTTCCTAACTTCAGCGATGGACTGGTTCTTCTACTGTCAGGTGTTCATAACAGAGCCTCTGCCAAGTCTTTTCAACAACACTGCGAACATCTGATAATCCTAGCTACTATTTATGGGCAGCAGGAAAGCATAATGCCAAGTATTATCCCGAGATACTAAATATACTGTACCAATAGCCATCACAAGCCTTGGGCAGTTACTTAACTTCTCTATGCCCCATATCCTCATTTGTAAAATGAAACATCATACTGTTTCCATCAGACTGTCATGGGTACAGAATGAGAGAATGCATAAAAATAATATATCATAATGCATAATCATTATATATATATATATATATATATATATATATATATATATGGAGGAGCTCTAGAAACAGAATATGATGATAAGGATAAAGATGGTTGCCCTGTACATTTGTTATCCCAATCTTATGGCCAAGATCACTGAGGACACAGTATCAAACAGCTGGTAAATGGTGGTAGGAAGTTCAAAGGCAGATCTCCCTGCTTCCAAAACGCATGCTTTTTCAATGCTATTTCCACACCATCCTCCTCAACCTCCTGCTACTCCACAGGGGAGGAGTAAGCCCTCGGGTTTGTAACGAGGACTAGAGATGGCTCAGCTGACAGGTGTATTGGGCATGAGAAATCCATAAAGGATTCCAAGGACACTCAAAATGAAACACTCGTAATTTCATTTTATTTAAGAGGTGGTGCTTCACAGTGTTTTGTTCATTCATTCCTAGATACTCTTCTCTATAGTTACTACCTTCCATAACAATAAAATAGCTTCGTCAAGAAAGGAGTCTTTATGAAATGTCACTATACAAGTGTTAAGTGAAAGACATGTTTGAATTACCTTGTTTAAACGGGAGTGGCTATGATCTTTTATTCTCAACAGCAAACATTAAATTAGTATCAACTTATTTCATGTTTTTTCTTACTAAAACACGTTTGTAATATTCCCATAAATTTTGCTTAAAATTTAAATAAAGAAATTTTTTTAATAACATGAAAACTGACCTACAGCAGAACATACTTTGTTTCTGCATGCCCAGATCTAAGTGCCCTCCATTTGGGTTACAGCTTCAGGATTTGTCTTTAGCCACGCCCCCAGACTCTGACTACCTGGTCAGGTGGAGCGAACTCTGCTGATTGACTCCAGTGGTGGGCACGTGTCCCAGACCTGGCCAATGAGAAACCCCCCTTCCCCTGGCTCATTGGTTGATTCAGAGGGAAGCAAATGACCTCATGCTGTGGCAGGGAGAGCCCAAGCCATAGGACTTTGGATCACACCACTGGGAAAGAGAAGCTGTTTTTCCACAGGAGTTATTAAGCTGATAAGAGATAAAAGATGACCATCTCCATCGCCACTTAAGGAAAGCTTCTAAAGTCGAGGCCAAGATAAGAAAGCAGCAATCAGTTTCTTCCTGTCATTGGATCACCTGGATCCAGCTGTGATTGGGGCCAAACCCCTGGAGCTTTTCCATTACACTCGCCAATAAATTCCTTTTTGTTTGTTTGTTTAGGCCAGTTTAAGCTGGATTTCTGCCATTTCCAACCAAAAATATCCCAATGCAACCTATTTGTGCCAAATAGCTAAGATAATTCACTGAAATAAAATAAAAGCATGGTTGATTTTTCCAGGTCTGTGAAAGCAGCCAAATGTTGTCACATTGATTCACATCTGTTTTATTTTGCATGTTACAGCGCTATGATTTAATTTTGAAAAGACAGAGAGAGAAAGAGAGAGTAAGACTCACTCACTGATATGCATGAGTCTGTGTTATGATGACTAAGTTTCTATACAAGCATACCTCAGAGATGATGCAGGCTAGCTCCCAGACCACAGCCATAAAACGAATTATCACAATAAAGCAAGTCCCATGAATTTCTTGGTTTCCCGTCGCCTATAAAAATTATGTTTTTATAACTACACAATACTATAGTTTATTAAGTGCACAATAACATTATGTCTACAGAAACAATGTATAAAACTTAAAATACGTTGTCGCTAAAAAATGCAAACAATCATCTGAACTTTCAGCAAGTCGTAATCACCGATCAACGAACACCGTAACAAGCCTAACAATGAAAAAGTTTGAACTATTGTGAGAATTACCCAAACGTGACAAAGACACGAAATGAGCAAATGCTATTGGGGAAAAGGCTCCAATAGATCTGCCTGATGCAGGACTGACACAAAGCTTCAATTTGTTTAAAAAAAAAAAAAAAAAAAAAGCATTATCCACAACGGGCAATGAAGCCAGGCACAGTAAAAGGGCCGATGGGGGGGGGGTGCCTGTTATCTTCACCCCTGCTTCCCTCCTCCTCTCGAGTTGGGCCCTCCCGCCTACTCTGGGATTCCCGTCCATCACAGATCCCCCTCCCTCACAGCAGACCCTTTCCCAAGCCACCCACAGCCTGGCTAACTCCACCCATTCCTACCCTCGAGTCCACGGTGTGTAAAAAAAATAAATAGAAAAAGCAAAACAAACATCCATATACAAAACCATCCATACACTCACCTGGGCAGAAACAGAAGAAATGAAGAAATGGGAGAAAAGCCTGTCAGATGTTAACAGCGCCTGTCTCTGCTGGTAGATAAGAGCCTATGTCTTCTTTTAAAAATATATATATATATTTCCCAAATTTTAAAGGTACTTCTTTTCTAACAGAAATATATTTTTTTAATGTTTCCTCTTTTTTTTTTTTTTAGCTTTTTTAAAGTTTTTACATCGATTCCAGTCAGTGAGCATACGGTAATGTGAGTTTCAGGCACACGATACCAGGATTCGGTACCCTCGTACATCAGCATCTCTAACCTGCTGACATCCTCCCCTCCCCTACTGGCAAACATGGTAAGAAGAGAGGCCACGCAGCTCTTCCCCGCTCCTCGCCCACTTCCATTCTCACTCAGCTATTACTCACACCCCTCGAGGGAAACCTCAGACCCCCAGTGCCCGTGTGGGCATCGCACCATGCCAGTGGCTTCTCTCCTCGCTTCAGCCCGGCTGACCTCCTGGGATGATCCCCCATCCCTTCCCTGGGCTAAGGTTTGAAACTGCAGCGTGAGCCTCAGATTTTCCTCTCCTTTCCTTCCCTGTTCTGTCATCCAACAGATCTCAGTCATACTACAAGTGTACTTCGAACGCTCGGCCCTTCTCTCTCCCATTCTACTGTCCACAGTCTGTCCCTCTGGTGGCCTCACCACCTCCTTCCCTCCCTGTGTCTCCTCCCTTCCCCCGCCTCACACACTGCTCTGCTTTGGCAGTTAGCGCCCTAACACTCAAACAGAATCATCGCATCCCCCACACACTCACCTTAAAATCCCTAATGGCTCTTGACTGCATACAGTATCGAATGAAATTATTGACCTGGCGCCGAAGGCCCCTCACAAGCCAATTTCAGCCCCGTGGCCTCATGCCTCATCTCTGTGGAGCATGCCCCAAGGTCTCCAGAACAAACCCACAGGCTCCTTGCAGGGGAGCTGAGGCTCCCTTACACCCATGAACCTCTTGCCATGCTCTTTCCTCTGCTCCGGGCTGCCATTCTCCCTTTCTCTGCACGAACTCTTATTCATCCCTCAAGACCCAAACTGGCATTAAATTCTGACTATCTCAATAATTAGCACTTATCACACTGTATTTTGGTCCCCAGTAGACACTAACCTACTTAAGGGCAGAAGTGTCATTTTATCTGTTATTATATCCTGGCTTCTTGCTTACAGAAAATGGGCAAATAAACAGGAAAGAGGAGAGGGATAGTAAACATCACAAACCTTCCCTACAGAATGGATTTTGTGTTATATTAAGAGGGTAACTACAGTATTTCTCTCTTCTGAAAATAACCATAATTCCCCCCAGCAAAAGACTTATGTCGCCTGTATAATTCGGTGGTGGCTCTATGTGAAGTTGTGTACTTCTTAGCACCCATTATGTGATTTTGGCCACTTCTTTGGGATGGGATCAGTCTCTCCAGATTAAAAAAGAAATTTTAGATCTTTATAATAAAGTTTAAACTGTCTTCATTTCTTAGCTGTTCATTCATAGTTAAGACTTACAAATCTGTACCTTCATCTTTAAAAAAAAAGAACATGTTTGAATATAGCTTTTGTGCAAGGAAAAATAATATTATGATATTCTTTCAACTTTTTCTAGTTTATTACATTTATTTCTAAAAGGGTCAATTATTAAATAAAATTATATCTCTCTAGGACATAAATTGAGGTATATACAGTTACAGAAAATTTAAAGATAGAGAATTCGGGATTTCAAAAAGTAATTAAGCAGCGTCTCACATCGTGGAATAGTTAATTTTGTTGACAAGGGCATCATTAAATTCTACTAGAAATTTCCATGCCTCTAAAAGAAAGGAGTCAAGATATCAATCTCTCCCTGAATAGGAATGATGGGACCCCTCAGCAACTATTCACTAAACACCACATTCAAAACACGGTATTAATAACCCCGGGAGACATGCAGAGGAGTAAGGTATTTCACTTCCCTCAGTGCCCAAGAGGGACAAGAAGATAAATAACCACAATGCAAGCCCCATCTGATGTCTCATAAGAAAGGGGCAGGGGCTCCTGGGTGGCTCAGTGGGCTAAAGCCTCTGCCTTTGGCTGAGGTCATGATCCCAGGGTCCTGGGATCGAGCCCCACATCGGGCTCTCTGCTTGGCAGGGAGCCTGCTCCCCATCCTCTCTCTCTGCCTGCCTCTCTGCCTACTTGTGATCTCTCTCTGCCAAATAAATAAATTTTTAAAAGTAACAAAGTAAAAAAATAAATAAATAAAAGGGGCAAATGCTCTAAAAGTTCAGAAGAAAAAGACATTCTATCCAGTTGAGAGGTCCAAGAAACTCTTCTTGCAAAGAACAAGACAGAAACCCTGAAGAACAACTAGCATTTTTTTTTTTTTTTTTTTACAAATAGAATTGAGAAAAAGGCCATTGCAGGCAGAGAGAATAGCAAAAACGGAGGCAGAACCTGGGAGGTCAGCCTGGGCCCCTGCGCGAGGTCTCAGAGGGCGGGACATCAGCTCACCTCTCATCCTTGGCCTTGCTCACTCCGAACGCAGGCTTCCTTCCGACTCATGCAGAGCCCGTCAGAGAAAAGCTAAACACATAAATGATCTTCCTGTTCCCAAAGGATTTGGGGCTCCGTCTAGCGGGCAATGGAGAGTAATTTTAAGTTTTTTGAGCAAAGGCCCTACAAGGCCAGGGGAGTGCTTGAGGTAATGAATCCGGCAACCATGCAGAGACATGGAAGGAGGGGCCTGGAGAGCCCAGATACACAATGAAACCAACAAGGTAAAGACACTGATGAACTTGTGGTTGTTACATGCTTTGGTAATAAACTCAGATACTGCAACCAGGAGTTTGAAACAACGAATATTGCTTCTTGGGTACAGAAAGTCCCATAGAAAATACATATTTAACTCCTGGAAAACCTTCCAATGCCATTCTCATCTTCTATGAATTCCTCTTTGTCATAATAATAAATCTGACTCTGTTTTTGATGTTTGACCACTGACAGCTTTCAAGTCCAACCACCCCCCCCCTTCTGCCTCACAGCCGTGCAAGCTGATTAGGAAGCCTGGGAATTCCTTCCTTTGTGCTGGTGGGAACGATAAAACCAGGCAAACCTCTCCCCATGCATAGGACCCCTCGAGGAGGCCCACTCCCAACCACAGTTAAAACCAAAGCCACTCCTGCCTCCCCTTCCTTCACTCAACATGAATGGGCCAGTTGGGGGCCTGCCCTTTTCCCCCAGAAAGCCTCATTACATGTGAGCGAGAAATCATCTTGCCCTCCTTGATGTGTGTGTGTGTGTGTGTGTCACACTATCAGTCTTAACGTCCAAACCAACTAAGCAGCGTCTCCCATCGTGGGTGGGTGGGGCAGGGGTCCATCCACTCTCCACAGAGTAAATAGAGAACTACTGCAATGTCCTTACTGTTCTAGATGAGATATGGAAAGATGCAGACATGGGCCATGACGGAAATTCTGGAAGGGCTCCTGAGCTCTCAAAACCTCCCTCTGGGAGACAGCTGCCCTTGACTTAATGTCCCGAGGTATAAATATCAACTCAGTATTGACTACACCGAATGGTCATACGTATTCACCCAAATACCTGGTCACCAGATTTAAACCAATCCCATGTGTGTTTGGTACCTGCGTGCCCCAGCCTCTCCCCACTGGCTCACTCTAACACAGTCACAGGAGCTATGTGCTTAATGAATTCTCCCATATCCGCTTGTTTTCAATGAGAAGAAATCTCAGCACAAGTTGGGAAGGAAGCACAATTAAATGTTTCCCTCGGTTAAAGTTGTAACTTACAGTGCTAGGGCTACAGAAAGGCAACATAAATAGTAATGGAATAAATAATAACACAGTGATATTCTTCAAATAGCGCTTTAGTTATAAACTAGATGCTAATCTTGATTTTTGCATAACAGAGAATGTATTCCCGTATCTTTTCAGGCATACCTACACCTATTGAAAGACCACAGTCTTTGGGGTAAATACCCAGGAGTGCAATTGCAGGGTCATAGGGAAGTTCTATTTTTAATTTCTTGAGGAATCTCCACACTGTTTTACCCCAAAGATACAGATGTCGTGAAAAGAAGGGCCATCTGTACCCCAATGTTTATAGCAGCAATGGCCACGGTCACCAAACTATGGAAAGAACCAAGATGCCCTTCAACGGACGAATGGATAAGGAAGATATGGTCCATATACACGATGGAGTATTATGCCTCCATCAGAAAGGATGAATACCCAACTTTTGTAGCAACATGGACGGGACTGGAAGAGATTATGCTGAGTGAAATAAGTCAAGCAGAGAGAGTCAATTATCATATGGTTTCACTTATTTGTGGAGCATAACAAATATCATGGAGGACATGGGGAGTTAGAGAGGAGAAGGGAGTTGAGGGAAATTGGAAGGGGAGGTGAACCATGAGAGACTATGGACTCTGAAAAACAATCTGAGGGGTTTGAAGTGGCGGTGGGGTAGGAGGTTGGGGTACCAGGTGGTGGGTATTATAGAGGGCACGGATTGCATGGAGCACTGGGTGTGGTGAAAAAATAATGAATACTGTTTTTCTGAAAATAAATAAATTGAAAAAATTTTTAAAAAAAAGAAAAAAAAAGAAAGACCACAATCATGAAAACCAGTGTCTTCCTCAAAAAAGAGTTTAGAAAATCATAATATTAACTACTTACACATCTTTAGCTGCTCCTGCAGGGCCTAGGGAGGGAAAAAAATGTTTGCATTATTGTGACAGAATTATAACAAAAATGTGAGACCCAATACCCATCTAAAATAATCTAAAAGAGACAAGTTGAAAATATGCCTTTTAAAAAGATCGTCTCAAAAGAAAGAAAGGAGAAAGCAGGAAAATCACATTAAATCAATTCACACAAAATTACATTCAAATTTTACATTTTGAATTTATTCTGCCCATTTTTAACAATTCCTCTAATTTTTAAGGTGTCGGTTCTGGAAAGGATCACCTCATCCAATCCCTTTATTTTAGAGATAAACTGACAGAGTCGGGAAGTATTTTCATTTCAAAGTCACCCGCCTTCTAAGCCGGTGTCCACAGGGCCACAGGGCACTAACCAGGGCACTAACTTGGAAAGCGAAGTTACAAGACAGAATGGAGGTGATATCCTCAGTCAATGAGAAGCCTCAAGGACACCAGCCTAGCTCTAGGGAGTTACCTGCCCTTCTAATTCTGCTGCTGTTTGCTACTGAACCCTCCCACCCCACCCCACCCCCATTTTTTGCTTCCCACCCACGTGCCAAAAACACCCTGTCTCTTTCGGACCCCATGCCTAGCATTCATCATAGATTCGCTGCCACATGCAGTCGGTCCCATTTCCACGCTTCCTCCTCCCACTAGCCTCATCTGAGCAACACAGACCTTGGTTCTAACTTGACTAGGCATGTAGTATTTAGTGTCTTTTAACCTCTTAAAACCCCCCTTCCCTCCCTTGTGTCAAATGAGGATAATGAGAGTTAATACACAACAGAGAGAATAAATGGAATGACCACTGGTGAGACAGTTATTGAAAATGGAGCTGGGGATGCTCGGGTGGCTCCGTCGGTTAAGCCTCTGCCTTCAGCGCAGGTCATGATCCCAGGGTCCTGGGACGGAGTCCCCGCGTCGGGCTCCCTGCTCAGTGGGGAACCTGCTTCTCCCTCTCCCTCTGCCTGCCACTCCCCCTGCTTGTGCGCTCTTGCTCTCTGACAAATGAATAAAATCTTTTTTAAAAAATTAAAAAATAAGTGGAGCCGGGAGGACACTGAGGAGGCAAGGCTCGTGCCCATCTTCTGTCCCAAATTCTCAGAAGTTTTTTGCTGAACTCAGCTGAAAGCCAAGGCACCTACTTACATCATAACAGACATAAACAGACTTTCTAACACGAGCGTTACAACCAATCACATGTAGTTTAATATAACTGTATTTAAACGAGAACCAAACACCTTTTCTTCAAATCGATTTATGTACGTCTTCTCTTTCCTCTTTAAAAATTCTACACTCCTTTGTCTGTCTCTCCAGAGCATGTAAACGCTTCAGTATAGTCTCCTGGATTGCAATCCACTAAGACCCCAAACGACCACATAAATATAATTTTGCAGCTTGCAGTTTTGTCTTTTGTTACTTGACATGACTGTGAAGATTTGTTTTTTTTTTAAAGATGCATGTCAACACTTAGCACAAAGTCTGGTACCTAAAAGTAGCTCACTAAATTGTTATTATTAGCAGTCAAATTAACTAGAAATTAATATCTCAATTTCCGTATCTATGAAATGGGAATTAAAGTAATCTCTGCCTAAGTCACACAGAGGTGAAAATAAAGAAAGATGTGCTACACAGTAAGCAAATAAGCCTATAGGAAAGTCACTGCCAAAACTGCAACAATTGTACCCTGGTGATATGAACTTAAAATCTGTTAATCCTGTAAATTCAAAGCAGAGGACAAAGATAATGAACAGTATGCCTCAAACAAAATTTTTTTTCCAAACGTCTTCCCCCATTCTGTAGGCTGCCTTTTAGGTTTTTTGTTTGTTTGTTTGTTTTGATTAACATATAATGTATTATTTGTTTCAGGGGTGCAGGTCTGTGAATCATCAGGCTTACACACTTCATAGCACTCACCATAGTACATACCCTCCCCAATGTCCATAAAGCAGCCACCCTCTCTCTACCCCCACACTCCCCAGCAACCCTCGGTTTGTTTCCTGAGATTAAGAGTATCTTATGGTTTATCTCCCTCCCTGGTCCCATCTTGTTTCATTTCCCCCTCCCTTCCCCCCACAAACCCCTGCTCTGCCTTTCAAATTCCTCATGTCTGAGAGATCATATGATAATTGTCTTCCTCTGATTAACTTTTTTTGCTCAGCATAATACCCTCTAGGTCCATCCATGTCCTAGCAAATAGCAGGATTTCACCCTCAAACAAATTCTTGTAAGGCTCTGACCAAACCTTAACTTCATAATGAACCTCATTCCTTTTTTTAAGGAAAGATTAACATTTCTATGTCACAACAATCATTAAAATTGTATAAACAAAAACTGTTTTCGGGTGCCTAGATGGCACAGCCAGTTGAACGTCCGACTCTTGGTTTCAGCTCAGGTCGTCGTGATCTCAGGGTCCTGGGATGGAGGCCAACGTCAGGCTCTGTGCTCAGCGTGGAGTCTGCTTGAGATTGCCCCTCCCACTCACGCTGTCTGTCTGTCTATCTCTCTCTCTCAAATAAATAAATAACTTCTTTGGAATCTGAGATCATAAAACAAAACAAAATCCTAAAATTAAAAAGAAAAAATCTTAACATAAGAACAGAGGAGTGTTTTAATAGGAAAAAATAAGCAAAGGATGGGTGCCCCCGAAAATCCATGCAAGTGAATGTTTTATTCCAGAGTCAAAAAAAAGCATGGGAATCTGGTAGAAAGTCTAGAAAGAAAGTACTATCCTGATTTCCGTATTTTCATGTTCATGGAAAAGTACAAAGAACATTTCGGGGTTTTGTCATAGACAGGGGATGGGAGAACTAAGAGGGGTCAGAAACTTTGATTCTGCAAAGTCTTACAGAGAGAAGAAAGCAGAGACCATAATGGGACTCTGAGTCCTCTGCAGAGAGGAAGGGCCACCGAACAGAATCCACAGAGAGAGCAGAGGGGACAGAAGCCATCCCACTCCGTCTCAGGGAGGGCCCCAGAGTGGCACGGAATGGGAAGCCAAAGACACACACAAAGTCCTTGCTCAGATCATTCATTCAAAGGTCACAAAATCACCGCTTCGGTTTCTAATACTGGGCACATAAAGGCAGCTGAGAGGACAACGCAAGGGTAATGTGCATGTAACTAGTTTCAAAACAGCAACATGTTGTCTAATGAGCACTGATTTTAATCAGCCACCAGGAACCCTCCATCCACTTCAAATGATTGCTCCGGGTGCCAGGCACCCTCAGAGCCTCTTCCCTGCTGGGATCACCATGCAGCATCCCAGCGGGAACCCTGGCAGATGCCTGGGGTTACCTTCCAATAGGAAGTCTGCACACCATTACTTCTGTTCTCAAACGTCCTTCATTTAAAGAGCACCGTCTACTTAATACGTGCAATGGTGGGGTGGGCAAAGATATCAGAAACACTACATCAGGTATGCAGGTCTTGTAATATGTATGTAATATGTTGTAATATGTATGTAATATATGTTGTAATATCCATTTTTTTTAAAGGACAGAAATGTGCATCTTAGAAGGAAGGTAGCATGGTATCATTAAGGATAAGCTTATAATCAGGATAGGTAGAATACGACTCCCCAAAATACAACTTGTCAGAGTAGGGAAAAAAAAATGTGCAACTGTTGGAAACCCTTGGCAAAACTACCGGAATATGTAGGTATATAAAATGTAAAACAGCTCTTCGTTCTGCAAAAGTATAAAATCATAAAATCAATAAATAGAAGAAAAATCATATTACCTTCACTACAACCTTGTAATCACACTTCACCTATATATTGATTAACCAGATGGAGATCTCTAGAGAATTCATGCAAAAAAACAAAAAAAAAACAAAAAACAAAAACAAAAACACTTTATTTCAAACAATTCAGAGCAGCAAAATCCCATTTGCTTTAAGTTGTGTTTATGGTTTACGTGACTTAGCCTTTGCTAAACATTTATTTATAATGTCATCTAATTCTTTCCGGGCCCCTGGGATAGAGTATTGATTCCTGATATCACCACTTCATTTCCTGCCAAAATGACTCTTTACTGTTTAAATGTAGCCTTGATGTATTCACATAACGGCTCAGAAGAAGCAGAGATGGGGGAAAAGCAATAATGCTTCTTACAGAATGAAAGCACCACAAAGTACATAAGACTAACAATTTGATGACTAGTTTCCAAAACCGTATAAAGAAGGATAATTTTAAATAACATGCTAAAAAAGAGAAGGGGGAAGGCTTGTTCTCAGAAAAGTATTATATGCAGTTTCAGTGACAAAAAAAAAAAAAAGGAATTATAAATGGCGAGGGTCTGTAAGGAAGAACATTTCCTTCTGAAGGTAGGAAACAGTTAAACATTGTTGGCTGTTCAGAAGGAAACCAAGACTGTGTAGACCTTCAACTTTACACACTTCAGAAGATTTTAATATTTTGTTTATGAGTCTCAAAGTCAAAAGTCTCAGTCACTTCAAAAGGCACAGCAAACCCAATTATTCAAATATTCAAAAACCTCAATCTGATATTGTGAGGCTTTAGAGAGATATTTGGGCTTTGCCCCCTCTTTCTGTCACAAAACATCTAAAATCTTTGGAATTCCCTGAGTGATAAGGGTAATAGGAGCCTCTTCCATTCCAGTGAAGAGACTCCTAACGGGACCCAGGATAGCTTCAGGATGGGGCACTGGTCACCAAAAAAGCCAAGTGTTGTTAGAAGCTTGGTACTGCTGTCCCTGTCCCTGTCCCCAGGGAAGGGAGAGGAGCTGGAGACTGAGTTAACCCCCAATAGCCAGTGATTCCACCAACAGACCCATGTAATGAACCCTGCATAAAAAGCCCTAAACAATGAGGCTCTGAGAGCTTCTGAGCTGGTGACCACATCCATGCGGCAAGAGGGTGACACACCCCAACTACATGGGGACAGAGATTCCTACGCTCGGGACCCTTCCAGACATCACTCTATGTCCATCTGGCTGTTCATGTGTGTCCTTTACAAATAAACTGGTGAATTTAAATCCAAAAGTAAAGTGCCTTCCTGAATTCTGAGCCATTCTAGCAAATCATCCAATCTGAGAAAGGGTGCTGTGGGAACCCCCAGATTTGTTGCCAAGTTGGATAGAAGTGGGAGTCATCTGGGGACCCAGTGCTTGCGACCGGTGTCAGAGGTGAGGCCACCTTGCGCAACCTTGTCCTTAAGCCTCCAGGTAGTGCCAGAAGTGAAGCAGATCGTGCGACTCCCAGCGGGTGTCAGAGAATCGGAAAGTTGGATTGCATCAGGAGGGAAAAAACCTCGCAGATGAGGTCTCCATGATTTTTAACGTGTTTTATGAAAATGCGGTGTCCTGAGAAGTCACTGAGCCTCCAAAAAACCTTGACGTGCTCTGTGAATCACACACCAAGAAGGGATTGCACAGCACTTGCTTCAGCAAATCATTCTGCACCCCGGGTATAGCCTGTAAGCTGTATTTCCAAATTTTCTAATTACCTCCCACTCCCAAAGAACTACAGGAAAACCTGTGGTAGTTTCATACAGCTGCTGTAAGAAATCCCCGACGACTAGGTGGCTTCAAACAAGAGAAGCCGATGCTCTCAGCCTTCTGGAGGACAGATGCATAAAAACAAAGGGTCCGCAGGTCCAAACTGCCACACACCCTTAGCATCCGTTGCTGTGAGCCTTGGTTCCTTGGCAGTCTCTGGCCCATGGCCACAAGGTGCACACTGTTGCTCCACCCATGCCCCCCCCCCCACCGCTGTCTCTCTGTGTAAGGACACTTACCAGTGGACTTAGGGCCCACCCAGATTATCTCAAAATCCTTAATTATATCTGCAAAGACCCTTTTTCCAAATAAGATAAGATTCGCACATTCCAAGGATGAGGAGGGAAACTTCTGTTTCGAGGCCACCATTCAGCCCGCTAAACCTTCTCATCCCGGTCCCCGCCCCCCCCCCATCCCTCCAAAAATTAAAATTATCTTTTGAAAAGAAATATATAGAAAAATTAATATGGGGGAGGCATTAAATTTAATGTAACATATCCTACATCCCACAAACATAGGCAAACCTATATTCCTAGTGCACGATAAAGCTAACCAGTTTCAAAACACTACATGGGGGGGGGGGAGGGCTGGGTGGCTCAGTGGGTTGGGGCCTCTGTCTTCAGCTCAGGTCATGGTTCCAGGGTCCTGGAATCAAGCCCCGCATCAGGCTCTCTGCTCAGCAGGGAGCCTGCTTCCCTTCCTCTCTCTCTGCCTACTTGTGATCTCTGTCAAATAAACAAATAAAATCTTTAAAAAAAAAAAAACACACTACACAGGGTCAGTAGTTTTAGGTGGATAGCGAGAACATCTTGGCTTCTATAGAAGATGTCTCTTTGCCATCTAATTGTTCTTACAAACTAAGAAGAGTGAGCTGTAGTGCCCAGTAGGTTTTCAGCACTGTTCCGATCTGTACATTTACCATTTCAAGTTTCCTCCCACATGCCAAGGTCTAACATAAAGAAAAGATATCTATTTCTTAAAAGAAAGGACACATCCGTTTCTACACTTGAAAAAACTAGCCTACTGACGCCTTTCTTCATCACGGTCCTGTCGCACTATATTGAATTTATGTAATAGACTGGAAATAGTCACAAGTAAATGAATTGCTAAGTTACATATTAAATTGTATTTCTATCTTCCGACTGAGTGGTGATAATTTAAACACATGCGTCAAAAGATAAAATTATGTACACGGAGAGTTTCTAAAAAGCACTAAAGATTTTCAGATCACTCTTCTCTTGGCATAAATGATCAGAAACATAAATGATTGTGGCTCTTGTGGGAAATAATAAAAATATGCAGGAATGTCCTACTCTATTTGTTTTGTAAAAGAAAAGAAAAGGCCCTTTGAGAACTGTATAAACTTAACTACAGAACAATAAACAAAATTCCCTTTAATTTTGACAGCTCATGATGTCTCCTCTGACCCATAATAGTTCCAAAACGATGTCATAGTCTCACTTTGGCCAAAAGAAGTACAACAACAGCTCTTAGTGCACCCAAAGCAAAGTTATTTTTCAAGAAGCCAACAAAAGAACTAGATTTGTAAGTCATTCTTTTCAATAAAGGAGCAAAAAATTCAGGTCAATGTGTCCTAGAAATATAAAATTCTGTTCATGAATATGGAAGCTCTTGCAGAAAAATCTCTTCATTTGTAGGTTGTTCTTATTGAACAGCTACACTTCAGGGAGCTAAAAATTAATAAAGACAGCCACAAAAGGACGGGCATAAGGTAAAGCAGTGACATCTGGCTGCTATATTATAATTCCAGCCACGTCTAATACTCAGCGGTAAGTGGTTTGTGGCTGAACTGAATACCTCATTGAGGTCACCTTCGTGACTCCTGTACGTGGCCCCAAGAGGTCACCTTCGTGACCCCTGCACAAGGTCACTTCTGGGGAGCTGGGACACATGAACGTCCTGATTCTGTCTCACCAGTGAAAAGTGCCTGGACAGAGGTTTTCCACATCTCCAGTCATTCACAGTCACTTCCAATGTGGAACCTCCAAGAGTATACTGATCACTTGCCTCTTCCTACCTTCCCTTTAGAGGCAGCAGAATCTTCCAGTTAACGAGGCATTAGTTTGGGTTCATGTTTATTTCACCCTCCCATGCAGCCCATCCTAAGCCTGGCTGTCCCAGGGGTCTCTGGCATCAATGCTTCCAGGCCCTTCTTACTGCCCTCACTCCAGACAGCCACTGCTGTAAGCCCACTCTTTTTTACACTAGTTACAAAGGTCTTCCCCTATATTTACAATAAACAGCATAGTGAGTACTCACAAAATAGACAAGGCACTGTTCTAAGCACTTTACTTACATAAATTCATTTTATGTTGGAGTCAATTCTATTCTTACTCCCCCAGTTACAGTTGAGAAAACCAACATATAGTTCAAGTTGAGTTGCCCAAGGTCACACAGCCGATAAATGACAAAAGCAGGATTCAAACTTGGGCCTTTTGGTACCAGAACCCACCCTCAACTCCGAGGCTTGGCTTTCCTGCCTGTCTGTCCACCTCACCCTCCATTCTACCCTCTCTTCCTTCCCAACACCCTATAACCAACATGAACCACTAAAGCCAGTCAGGCCAGACCTACTGCCCTGAAATAAACAGAGCCCACTTCTGTCCCTGTGATTTCACACAACACTAAGAATGCCCTTCCTTCCATTACCTGCTTATCTGAACAGTTACCTATTCTTCAGAAACAAATCAAGTGCCGCTTCTTCCAAGCAGTCTGCCCTGACTGCTTGAGGTTTTATTTTATTCTCTCCATTGCTATATCAATGACACAATTTAGGACTTCATTTTGCATCTTCGTTTCCCCAGTATGTTCATTCATTTGAACAACAACAACAAAAAAAAAATTGTTTGCAAGCCAGAAATTCCATTGAAAGTTTGGATCCTAGTCTAGAGGCTGAGGGTACAGCTGGGAATAAGATGCGGGAGGCTCTAATGAGGCATCTGGAGGAAATGAACAGAAGAGGCGAAAAATAAATAAACAAAATCAGCTCTCCAGCAAAGACAGTTTCAAACAGAGAAAACAACAGGAGTCAGTTCAGCACAGTTCGGGGAATTGAAAGAAGGATGGTGGGGTTGGGGTCTGGGGGCAGTGGCAGGGAAGTAGCAGGAGACACACGTGACTTCTAGGATGCTATCAACAAAATTTTATACTATGCCCTCGGCTCATGCTAAGCACAGTGGCAACATTTCGGTCCTACAAAACCATTTATAAATGTAAATTAAGGCTGGACCACAGAGCTACAGCAAAAGAAGGGAATGCAATTATCTACCTAATTGAAGATGAAAAGAAAACTAATCTAAATAATTGGATCCAAAAGGATTGTATTAACTCCCTGGGTACACTGACAAAATAGGATAAATAATTATTAAAATCCTCCTCTTCAGACTATTGTTATATAAATAGCAGAAGAACCATTACAGAAACATTCTGATAATAAACCGCCATGGAGTTATGATCAGACAGTTGCCAGTTACATTATCCCTGATAGAAAAACTACAACTAAAAAATTCAGTTAGCTATCATGAGTAGAACAGTTCTGAAGTAAGTCTTCTGCTGCAAAGAATGTCTACAGCCTTAGCCTGCACTGACACAGGCTATTGTAGATATTGGGAACCATCCAAACTTTTTAAGGGATTTTCTGATTTACCTGAAAAAAGATCGTCTGGCTTACATTACAGACTTGCTTACCCATCTGTATGGATGAGGTATAAAAGGGAATGGCTGACCTGTTCAGATCATTAGCTCAAATGCAGGGCTGCTCATTTCTCTGCCTAGGTAAAAACTATGTTCAAGGAAAAACAAAGGGACAGAGAATCTGATTGTTGAGAGAGAGAGATGGGGCTGGAGAGCAGAGAGAAATAGATTAAGAGCTCCCTGCGATACAGAAAATGGAACACTTTTACATTGGGTATTTAAGCCAGATGTTTCTCTATAGTGGAGGGGCCAGAATCTATTCAGGACAAACATACTGAATCTTCACTGAGTGGAAAATATAAGAAATCCTCCCACTACAGTTCTAGGTTGGGGAAATCAAATTCCTAGGTTGCGAGAGTGCTCTTACTAAAACAAGAAAATGGAGAGAGCTCTCATGCAATGGAAATTGTTCTCAAGACCTCATCTGGACCTACAGCTCCACTCGTCCCCGAAGCCTCCTTTGATTGAACAATATTATTCACCATGTCCCGGGCGCTTGCGTATTCTGTCATACTTTGCCTTGCTGCTGTTTTCCAATGGCTAATCTTCCTACCTAGACTATCAGCTTCTCAAGAGCATGAAAATTTGTTTTCATTCAACCACCCACTGGTGGCTGCCTAAGGCTTGCCTTACAAGTTCTTAGCAAAGTGCCACTCTCTGCAGGGAGAGGTCGACTGGGTGTAAGCTTACAGTTAGAAATCTTTAGGAGAAATCTAACCAGAATTATCTAGGGTCTGGGTGATCTGGGGCTGATTTCTTACGACAGTTGGATCATTTTACGGCAGATCAGTTTCTCCACCTATTGGACATACAGAATTAAATTTACTCAAGCACACTACTAAATATCTGTTTGTCATATTAACCAATTTCTCTAGACGAAAGCCAAGAAAGGCAGTTATTCAGATGGCTCAGGGAGAGGGCAAACAATGATCTCATGTTACCTGAATTTCTTACAGAGTAAAACAGGGTTTATAATAGAGATTTCAGGTTTAAGGGTCATATTATAATGTCCTGATGCCCCCTTGGAAGTAGATATGCCATGGTCTTGTAGAAAAATGATCAGGGAAAGCCATTTCACCTTCAACGTGGTACTATTCCACTACTCTATAATAATTACAGTTTACACAGCGCTTTCACTCTGTAACTCAGAAATGTGAAACGAAATGCTCCTAGCAACAAGCCCAGAACTGAAGTCAAGCTTGAGCCTCACTCTCCGGGCTCCAAGTTCAGCGCTCTTCCCACCTTCTCTTTGTATTTTGTTATTCATGTATCTATGGCTGGCTGGATGGATGGACTGACTGATTGCTGAAAAGCTTGAGTGTAACTATTGAATTGTATGATCCTGGGAAATTTCAGAAGTTGGGCATTGTAAATGGAGAACAGGAACAACATCTATTTTTTTTAAGATTTTTTATTTATTTATGGTCGGGGGAGCAGGGGGAGGAGCAGAGGGAGAGGGACAAGCAGACCCCACAATGAGCATGGAGCCCGATGCCGGGCTCCAGCCCAGGACCCTGAGATCATGACCTGAGCAGAAACCAGAGTCAGATGCTTAACCCACTGAGTCACCCAGGCGCCCCGTGACAACATCTATTTAATGCATTTATTTCATGCTGCTTGGGTTCAGGACCACACGATTGCAACTTGGTCAACAGCATATTTCATGCTGATGTCAACATTCACAACTGAAAAATATTCAAATACCTTTGCTTTGTGGCTTACTTTTCTTCATTTTACATATTTCCTTTCTGAAACTAAAGTCCTACCATGAGCTGACAGAAAAATTTCCAAATAACAATGACCGCATCCCACAGCTGGCCAGCTGGACTCTAGCAGGGCGTGTTTAGGGAATGACCTCTCAAAGACCAGGGCAGATCCTTCAACGAGGTGATGTGATAAGTCCCCCACTCATCACATTCCCTCCTTAATGTTGTACAGTCTGCCCTCTCTATCTGCCAACTCCCTGAACAAAACACAATTTTTAGCCAAGAGCAAGCTAGAGGAGACAACAACACGCTCCTCTCTGAACTGTCCTTCATAAACAGGCTGCCCAACAAGAAGGCATGCATGTGGAGTAGTTTTTTCAACGCAACTGTGTAGGGTATAAGGGATGTGCATTTAGAGAGGAAAAAAAAAAAAAGGTCAACCAAATATCTGTAAGGAGAATCCAATTTTCCCATTTTCTTTTTCTCCTTTTTTTTTTTTTAAAGATTTTATTTATTTATTTATTTGACAGACAGAGATCACAAGTAGGCAGAGAAGCAGGCAGAGAGAGAGAGAGAGAGGAGGAAGCAGGCTCCCCCTGCTGAGCAAAGAGCCCCATGTGGGGCTGGATCCCTGGACCCTGGGATCATGACCAGAGCCGAAGGCAGAGGCTTTAACCCACTGAGCCACCCAAGAGCCCCTGATTTTCTCATTTTCTGATAGTACCATTTCCAAATTACCTTATCATCACTGATTTAGCAACAGTGCCCCCTCCATCCCCAGATCTAACAAGCAGTTCATTAATAAATAAAAATGTAAATGAACTAACCTAGCTCCACTTGAAAGGAAATGTTACAAATCCTTCCCATGATTTTTTTTTTAAATATGGATAACTGTTCTTAGCATTTTTTTTAAAAAAAAAAGATTTTTATTTATTTGATAGACAGAGATCACAAGTAGGCAGAGAGGCAGGCAGAGAGAGAGGGGGAAGCAGGCTCCCTGCTGAGCAGAGAGCCTGATGTGGGGCTTGATCCCAGGATCCTGAATCATGACCTGAGCCGAAAACAGAGGCTTTAACCCACTGAGCCACCCGGGGAACCCCTGTTCTTAGCCTTTTTAAAGAGAGGGTACCCATTGCAGTGGATGGTGTAGGACCCCAGTGTCTGTTAGATTGAGAAACACGAGGTCTGGTGTAGGTTTCCATGCAGAGCTTTCTGGCTGCTCTCAGAATCTCGTTTGCCCTTGTTGGCATAAGACACCAACCACGATAACCAACATATCTCACTGTTAAGTGAACAGAAAGGATTTCTTCTCCGGTGGCTCTCTGCATATATCAAGGAGGAGAATTTCATTCAAGATGGTAAAGATTAGGGGCGCCTGGGTGGCTCAGTGGGTTAAAGCCTCTGCCTTCGGCTCAGGTCATGATCTCAGGGTCCTGGGATCAAGCCCCGCATCAAGCCAGCATCAAGCCCCCAATCAAGCCCCACATTGCGCTCTCTGCTCAGTAGGGAGCCTGCTTCCTCCCCCTCTCTCTGCCTGCCTCTCTGCCTACTTGTGATCTCTGTCTGTCAAATAAATAAATAAAATCTTAAAAAAAAAAGATAATAAAGATTATCTGTAAGAGATCAACTTTTTGGTGAATCATCACCTGGGTTCATTCACAGCTCTAGGACCAGAACCCCACATATTTTAGTGTCTTCTCAGGAAAAGCAAAATATTCTGTGTGGTTACAGACAAAGAGGAAAAAGAAACTTGGCGGATTCACAGACCACAGAGCAGATTTCCACATCTGACCCCACTAAGTAAACGTCGAAATAAACTTTAAAATAAATAAACGAATAAGGCTTGAATGTTAAGCTCCATCTTCCACAGATGTCTGGGTTAAGGGAAGTGACAGGTCCAAGGTCACGAAGACTGAGAGGGCACCCATGCCAGTCTGCTAGGAAATACTGCAGCAAGAGACTGCTGTTTGCCTTTGCTGGGGTTTGGGGGGGGGGGGGGGGGTGGGAATAGGACGCCGCATCTGATTGATCTCAGTTGGAGGCGATGGGAGTTCTTTACCCGAAAGGATACTAACAGAGGCCAGCAGATCCTACTCAAAACAGATCCTGATTCTTAAATCAGGAGACACGAGCTGGGTTAAGAGAGAAGGCTGAGTTTTGGAGTAAGTCACTTAACACAAAGCCTGGCCGACTGGGGGATAGGAGATCTCGCCCGCCAATCAACAAAATGAAGTGGTGTAAAAGAAGTTCTAGTCTATTTTTCTAATGAAAAACATGTGAACAGATCACTGCTGATATAACTCTGTCACACTTATCTAAAACATCCTTAATACTGCAGCTTCTCGGAGGAAATCCTACACGCAGCCCAGCCGCTCTCAGGCATCAGGACAGACTCAGATGAATTTGGAGCCCGGCTCGCAGTTCCTCCCAACCCCACTGGCACAACCACCACCACCACCACAACCACGGCCGCCACCACCAAAAAAGTCCTGAATTGCTCTGCCGCACTTTCCTGTTGCAGCGTCAGGGTTCCGAGGGCCTGGCGCCGAGGTCTGCGGGGCGATCGTGGGAGCGGAGGGAGCGCATGCGGGCCACTGCCGGGAATCCTCTCCCCACCCGCCCCCGTGAGGGCACCGGGCGCCCCGCCGCAGGGGAGCCCCGCCGTGCGTCCTCCCCGCGCACCCTCCGCAGGATCGCCCTGCAGGCTCCCCTCGTCCAGGCGTGACCGCCCCCGCGCGGGGGAAATGCCCCGCTGCGGGTCCCTCCAGAAGCGGGCAGTCTGGCCCATCCACCCACCCCCGTCCCGAAAATGGGGACGGGGAGACGGGGTTGCGCGCCCTCCCTCCCCGGGTCCCCGCCGGCTCTCCGGGCCTCTTCCGCAGCTGCGGCCCGCCTGGCAGACCTCCCCGCCGCCCCCGAGTCCCCGGCCCACGCCCCCGCTCACCTCGGCCGGCGCCCGCACTGGTGGCGGTGGAGTTCCCGCAGCCCATCGCGCTGCTGGCCCGGGAAGCCGCGCTCGGGAGCTGGCTGCCGCTGATCCTGGGGGCGGAGACGGAGGCGGAGGGCGGCGCGCCCCGAACCGGAGGCCGGCGGGGGCGCGCGGGGCCGGGGGCGGGGTGGGGGGCGGTGCGCGGGGCCTCCCCCTTCCAGCCGCCGGGGCGTGTGGGCCAGGGCGCGGCGGGCGGGCGCGGACCGGGACGGAAACCGCCCGGCACCCCTCTTGCTAGCTGCGGTCTGGGTCCCCGCCGGACCCACCCGTCACCTCGGCAACCGCGGCGACGCCCAATCCCCGGCCTCCTTCGGGCTCTCCGGCCGGGCATTGGTCGTCGTGAAGAGGGGGCGGGAGTTTGAAGTGGGTTTGGGGGCGAGGGCGAGGTTGGGGGCGTGGCCGGCGCGGGCATGGGGCAAGCCGGAGGTCTGGGGATACCCACCTACCCACCGCCAGGCCCTCTTTGCCTTTTCTTCGCCGCTTCCCCTCCCTGCTTCAGGATGTGGGCAGGTGTGGAGGGGGCGGAAACACCTCTTTTGCATATGGGCGCCCAGTAAATGTTATCGAATGATATTCAGATCTGAAGTCAACCCCAAAATCCGTTCCTTCTTTAACAGAAAGCTAATGCAGCTCTGTTCCCCGATACACTTTGCTAAGAAAGAGCATGAAGTCTTCCGTAGGTCGGTCATACTAGCCTACCCCATTTTAATTGCATTTGCTGCAATTTCAATAGCCTGCAGGACCTTCGCTCATTTAGAGACGGAACTGTGAATTCACTTGGCACCTTTCAAACTAACACTTTGGCAGCTGTTACTGCGGTCAGACTCTGAGTTATAGCCCCTGCTCTGTCCCTAACAATTGCGTGACCTCAGTAAAGTTCCTTAACCCGTTAGTGTATCCGTTGTTTTACCTGCAAGGTGGCAGTAATAATGTGTAAGCCTGATGATTCACAGATCTGTACCCCTGGGGCAAATAATACATTATATGTTCATAAAGATATTTTTTTTTAAATGGCAGTAATAACTCGGGCACATGGAAACACCTAACACAGTGCCTGATCCCAAATAAATGCTAGCTATTCTTGTTCTTAAGTCCTGTTAGAACTGAACATAATTCCCTGAAGGTAAGGACTATCTGATTTATCCTAGCGTCCTCCTGGCTCATAGTACAGACTCAGTAAGTGTTTTGTGAGATGAATACAAGCCAGGAATTAAATCTCCATTTTAAATCCATTTAATATTTATAGAGAGCCTAGCCTGTGCCAAGTCCTTTGTTAAAATTAAGTTCCAGTGATACAAACATGTAGGAGCCAGTCTAACCAGGCAGACGGATTATAAACAAATTAATTACAGTATAGCAGGGATGCTAACAAAGCAATACAGGGTGCTCCAGGAGCCCAGAGGATGCTGGGATCCCAGTTAAAAGACTTTTCTAAAACAAAACAGTCGTATTTGGAGAAAACCTTGACTTGAACCGAGTCCCTGGTGAACTGTTGATCATGACCTTTGAGGCAATGGAGAGCACGGGGTAATCTCATTCAGGATACACCATCCCTCCTTTGAAAATTAGACATATCTGGGCATGTCCTGAGATAAGAATTAATTCTTGGGCAAATAAGGGTATTTCCGAGTTGACTTCTAGAAGCCCTGATTCTCTATCTTGGCCTCCACCATCTTTGCTCAGTGGTTCCCTTCTTACAAATCCAAAATTGGAGGTGGGGGAGAGGGCAAGGGGAGTAAGAGAGGAAGACTACCAAGTAACCAAACAAAATACTCTTGCTTACTTCTGGGCTGACACTGGACTCCAGCCGTAGGAGACTTGGAGGAAAAAGAAAAACAGACCTTGACATGCAGTCAGCAGCCTGACACCGTGAGGCCTTTGGGTTCATAGCTACACAGAAGACCAATCACAGACAGGGCCACTCTCTGACTCTGAGGAAGAAAGATCAGAAATAATACCAGTTCATAATCTTGTCTGATAAGACAAGCTCACTGGCAAACCACAGAGCATCACTCAATCCTGGCTAACTTGAATGATCTGCTTTTTTGTTTGTTTGTTTGTTTGTTTGTTTTAACCAGTTACAGTTTCATCCCAGGATCCCTGCCTCATAGATGAAATTTATTAAGACTCTCCCACCATAGAATTGTCCGTGCTTCCTGCCAACACCCGGTTCAGGCAAAAAAAGCTGTCCTGCTTTCTTAAACCCCAACCATAACCACCTAACTTGAGCCCAAATTCTATAGAATCTTTTCTAACACCCCATGGATGAGATACCTCATTATTTCCTGTAGTACACATTCTCTTTCACTGAAAAATTAATAAACCCAACTTGCCTAACTAACTGGCATGTTCCTGGTGGTCTTTGGCAGGAGGACACTGACCCTCGTAAATGACATGAACTCAGCTTTTTAAGGTTATAGAATGTGCTACCTATTCATTCTTTCAACAAACACCATTGAGTGTTTCCTTTGTGCTAACCACTTTTCTAAATGCTTGGGATGGAGCAGCGAGCAAGGCACAGAGGCAAAATCTAGTGAGAGGAGACAGATCAAAATCAAGCAAAAGATAAGAAAACAAAGCCTGGCGCTGAAATAAGTGATGAGGGGTAGAGGGAGAAGTACTATTCCAGGTAGGAGCATCAAGGAAAATCTCCCTAAAGAATGGAAATTTTAGCTGAGACCTGTTGAGAAGAAATCAAACATCTGAAGGCCAAGCAAAGGGCATCCCAGGCCAAAGATCTGGCAAGTGCAAGAGCCCTGGGGCAGGAACATGCTGAGTATGTTTCATAAACAGATGAAAAGGCCAGGATGGCAGGACTAGAGCAAAGATGGAGAAGGGCAGTTGGGGAGATAAGACAGATCACACTGGATATGATGGGCTTTGTGGGAAGTTAAAATTTTATTCAAAGGACAATGCTAAGTCATTTGATGAGACAAAGTATGCAAAATTCCTAACAAACTTCCTAGTAAGTGCCCCATAAATGTCAGTCCTCTCCCTGTTGTGGAGTGAAAAAAAAAAAAAAAAAAAGAAGAAGAAGTCTAGCATCTCCTTTTTCCTTTTTAGGAATTTAGTTTATTTTTATAAATAACAGCTAATTGCATTTGGGTGTTTTCAAAAACAATGAGTCAAAAGAAAATCATTAATGCATGTCTCATTTCCTGACTGGTCAGTTTGGGCTTCTATCTTGGTCCTAGTTAAATCACACCATTGAGCTGTTGTTTTCATTCTTCAGACAAGAATTGATACAGTATGAGGGAGAGACACGATATGCATGACTGAAATTGATCTGGCAAGGAAAGGAAACCAAGACACAGGAGAACATGGAGCTAAATAAGTCTCAGCTTTCATGGTTTTTCTTCCATAAAGGGTTCCCCACAAAGTGTCTGGCAGCCTGAGTTTAATTTTTGTTTTTCTCCTTTTCCCTGTTGACATGCTGCAGGATGGCTGCCTCAGCGCTGGGCAGCTCTTCCACACACAGCAGAACTCAGCAACAAAGGGGGATTCTTCCCCCCTGCATTTTGGGTCCCTTTTGAAAGCTGAGAGGCACTGGGAACACTTCCTCTCCCATTTCTTTGGCCAGGATTTGGATCATGCGACTTTTCCTGACCCGGTCCCTGGGAAGGTAAAGTGGAGCGCTGTAATTGGCTCTGGCAAGTTCCAGTTCACCCCCGAGTCATGACAGGGAAGGCAGGAGAGACACCTGAACAAATTGGGGCTCTGCCCCGGGAGGAAAGGGAGGCAATTAGTAGCTGTTTAACCAGATAGTCATAGTCTTAGTAGGTATGAGCCCTTTTGTACTAACTCTTCTGAGTTAGTTCTCTTCTGGATTAGGCTTCCCACCCCCTTGGAGATGGGCACAGACCTATGACTGGCTTTGGCCAATGAAAGGTGAACAAAAGCGAAATGATGACTCAGAGGCTCTGTGAGTTCCCTTCTGCTGGCAGTTAGGAGATGGGCGTACAGGAGATTTGGTATGGGTACTTCCTGAAAGATCCAGGGGAGTGGGATCGGGAGTAGGCAGGGGAAACCTTCAGGCTGCCTTGCAGGTCTGATGCCCATGGGAGAAATCAGAAGAAGGATATATAAAGAGGACTGGATAGGAAGATCTTCAGACTATAAAGCCTCTCCGAAAAAGTCTTGACCAAGGCCAAACAGAACTTCAAATGTAGATTGCCTGTGGGATAGCCTCTTGTTGGGCAGACATGGTCCTAGTACCATGGCTGGGCTGTGAGCTGCCCGGAGAGAGCCTGGCCTCAGCTGGAACACAACAGACCTAAAGTGTCAGCAGTTGGGGGCTGTCAGCCAACTCCACTCCTCACAACACATTCTCTCCAAGGGAGATCTAACGGGGTCATCACCAACTCCTCTGCACCAGAAGAAGCTCTTGACTGAGAGTTCTAGATTCTCCAGTTTCCAGGATCCTGGAAGCACATGTGGAAGAATTGCAGCTCCCATCAGCTTGGATCCCTAAGTCACACCAGCTTGGATCCCTAAGTCACATGCCTAAGTCACACCAAAGCATAAGGAAAAAAGGAAGTTTTGTTATGTTAAGCAACTGAGATGTTGTTGTGCATAAGCACCGAGATGTGTCGTCTTAACATCATAACATACCATAACACCTCAACTCATTTTACGTTGGAGTCAGTTTCACAGTGGATCCTAACACAGAGGTGACAGCCACCTATGTCTGCGACGACAGACATCTTTCCTGTTCATTTAATTTCAAGTGTCATAAAATTAACCACAGTATTTTCTCGGGGTGATTTTTATCTCTTTCATATCTGTGGTTGTGCCCCCTTCTGCCTTCCTTTGCTGTTGATTTCCATATTTTCTTTCTTGTGCTATAGAGTTGTCCATTCTATTGGAGTTTTGGAATCCATTTTTAATTTTTTGACCATCTTTTTGTTTTATGTTCTATTTGTTTACTTTCAGTCCTTATCTTTATTATTTTCTTCTTTCTAATTTCATTGAGATTACTCTTACTTATAGAATTTCTTAAGTTAAACACCAAAATCATTGAAGTCCTTTCTTTCCTTCTCTCTTTCCTTCTTTCTTTTTTCCTTTCTTTCTTCCCTCCTTCCTTTCTTTCTTCTCAATACAGTTTATATTACATCCAAAATTTTGATATTTCACTAACTTCACTGTTGTTCAGTTATAAATTCTTTGCAACTTCTGTTACCTGTTAACTCTTGAATCATTGAGGACATTTTTGTTACCAAGTGAATTTCTTTTTTAAATGTATCCATATTTTTACTATTGATGTTGCTTGCTCTTGGAGAGAGTTACCCTGAAATTACTGCTCAGAGATGTATTGGGACTTCCGCTGCCATTCTGCATGTTTAACATTTGAACATGTTTCAACACATTTTCTTCTGGCACGTGTTATTATTCAGCTCACAAATAATGTTTTTCAACAGACAACATTAAATACACATAAGTTGTGTATCTCTGATTGAACTGTTAGCTCCTTGAGGATAGCGATGGTGTCCTAAACTCCCCTTCCTTACTGCGCTAGGAGAGCAAGTAAATGTCTTTGTGTGTGTATAAACAGAGAGAAGTAAGAGACAGAATCATAAAAACATTTCTTAGCTCAACAACCATTATTAATCCCAGAGCTGGTTTTTCAGGACAATTTGCATCATCTTTCTGAAAACAAGAATAATGAATGTTTTGAGCTCTTCCCATGAGTCAGGCACAATGCTGACTCCTTCGATGAATTATCTCATTTAATCCTCATAAAACCTCCAGGGCTTCGGTTCTGTTGCGTGGTTTGCAGACTTACTATGAAGGCTGGGAACCACACCTGTAAGGTGTTCAGGAAGCAGGGAGACTCAGCACTGGGGACAAAGCAGCCACAGTGCATGGTGCCTGTCCACCAATGCCACTGCTCCTGCCTTGCCTCTACCTGCCACTGCTGCTCTCCCAAATCTAACCCCACCCTCACTGAACCATGGGTCCCTCTGTCAAGATCCAAAGCCCCAGGGGGAAAGATCCAAGGTCAAATGCTACGTAAGGTCAGAGATAGAAGAGGCTGTCCTCTCTTCAGCTGAGCAAGAAGTGGGGAACTCTGCTTCCCATCGTGACTAAAACAGCAGGGGATCTTTCCAAAACTTAAGAGAGGGTTCACTTCCTGGGTCATTTAAAGGCAGTTATCCACTGTAACATGTTAAGCATTTGATTTAAGGACACTGAATCCAATGCTTTCATTAGAGAGTGAAAGCACCACTGGGGAGGCAGTGGTGAAAGGTACTCAGCAGGGTGCCCCTGTCCTGGGTGGAGAGAAAGATGATCACATGCTTCCCCGGGCATGGCCACAGGCACATCTCCCTGGAGAAGAAGCCTGGCCTCAGTGGCTGCCACACCCCTGCTTTTCCATCCCGCAGCTTCCATGGCTTTCTGACTTTTCTGGTTCCCTGACTCCCTCCCTTTCCCCTTCACATCAGCCAGAGTAGACCCAAGCTTCCAAAAGGAACCTTACTAGGAACCTTAGAGACAAAGGTACCTTTTCGAGCCCCAGGAAGGGTAAATTCACACCAACTCTCCTAACTAGATTATAATTTCAGATCCTCAAAAGTACATCTTCCCAGGCAGTGGGGACCATTTCTCTCCTGCTCCGCTTCAGAGGTCTGCTCTGCTTGGCAGGAGTAGTTGAATCAGGAATTCCTGTCTCTCCCACAGTCCTAAAGCAGCAGGTGGGCCTATACCCATGGAGACTGCTTTCATGCTCCCCTAACTGCCCATCGGCCCTCACCTCTTTGGGGTGTGCAAAAGCAAAACAGGAAACATTGGCTCATGCAATCAGAAAGTAAATAAGCAAGGACAACTCTAGCCATGCTTTGATTAGATACAGAAAGGCAGCAGGACTCAGGTTCGCACCGTCTCTTGGCGTGGCCTCATTCTCAGGTCCCATACATCGGCCCTGGTAGCAGCCGACTGACTCTTCACTTCATGCTGGTGAGGCAGCTGTAGCAGCTGTTCCTGTGTGCTGAGTGAGGTTCAAGGCCAAAGAGAAAGCCCATCATAATTCCCGCTAAATGCCCCACAGTCACGCTGACTGAGCCAGGGTTCCCTCACCTGCTGCTCCTCCAGGAACCAGTCATCGAGGGGGAATTTCAGTACATTTCCTAGGATTTCAGAACAAGCATGGACCCCCAGGAAATGTGGTCCAGGGCCCTTCTGGTGGGACCCAATGATAGGACTCACATAATGTATCCACTCCTTTTCTCTGGACTGACATCTAGTAAGTTGGCTGGGGTTTGTTTTTTTTTTTTTAAGATTTTTTAATTTATTAATTTGACAGACATAGATCACAAGTAGGCAGAGAGGCAGGCAGAGAGAGAAGGGGAAGCAGGCTGCCTGCTGAGCAGAGAGCCGGACTCCTGGCTCGATCCTAGGACACTGAGATCATGACCCCAGTGCAAGGCAGAGGCTCAACCCACGGAGCCACCCAGGTGCCCCTAGTTTGATGTTTTTAAAGGGAGGTGGAGGGACGGGGAGCCAAAAGTAGCCGTGTGACTTCAATTTCCTTGTAAAGCACCCTTTTCCCTCACCACTCATCCCTGCCAACTCTCACAACTTGATGCTATTACATTTAAAAAAAAAATGGTGTAAAATTCACTTAGCACAAATAAACCATGTTAAACCATTTAATTCAGTGGCATTTAGCCTTTCTATCCCCACGATCTTGTTCCAAGCCGTTCTCCTCACCCCCAAAAGAAACCTTGCCCTGGTGAGCGGTCCCTCCCAGTTCCCTACCCTCACGCCCAGCCCCTGGCAACAGCTAATCTGCTTCCTGTCTCTGCGCATTTGCCTTTTCAGGATATTTCATACAAATGGAGAGGTGACTGCATTTTAAACTGGGGCTGGTTCCAGAGTATTCTTACATTAGCAAAGCTTGTACCTTGTTTCGTGCTCCCGTGAACTTAGAGACGAGCTGGTTGTAACTGAGATCTAGGATAAAAGGCTTTATTCAGAAGTCAGTGGTTATTTACAATAATGAGGGGGAACAAGGAAGAGATTTACAGCAGGCAAGTGACAAACCTGTTGCTTGGTACCTAATCAGCCCTATGATGAAAGTCGAACGCACATGTGAAAAAAATAATGGCATGTCCTTTTCTCTGAAGCAAACTATTAAAATAGCCTCATTTCCTTGGGGCAACAGAGAGCATTTTCCTTGGATATAACAACATTCAGAATGTGAAAGACATCTATTGGCCTGTGTGGAGTGGATGATGGATTGGTGAGAGCTCAACTGGGAATTCAAACCACGAGCAGGAAATGATTTGCCTGAAATTGTCTTTTCGTATTTTTAAACAAGATTTTATTTATTTATTTGCAAGAGTGAGAGAGAGAGCGAGAGGGAAAACAGGAGCAGGGGGAGCCATAGGCAGAGGGAGAAGCAGACTCCCCACTGAGCAGGGAGCCCAATGAGGGGCTCGATCCCAGGCCCCTGGAATCATGACCTGAGCCAAAGGCAGACACTTAGCTGACTGTGCCACCCAGGGCCTCCTTTGTATGTTTTTAACATATTATTTTTGAACATTTGAAACATGGCTGAATAATCTTTGATGGCGTGAAAGAGTCTTGTAATATTATATATTCGTTTACAAATTTAATGTTAAACTTGTAAATGCTCCTTCACTTGAATTATGCTGAAGATCACATATTTTAAATTATGAAATACAATCAAGTCTTAGGGAAAACCAGGAGTGATGGTTTAGATGTTTATATACGAAGTCTTCATTGCAACAGACTGTTATTTTATAAGTTCAATTTTAAAAATGGGATTTTAACAACTTCATATTTGTTTCTCTCAACAGGAAAATAAAAGGAAGCTTGATACTGAAATTCTGAAATCCACATCTTTCCTGAGAAGTTCTTTTCTTCAAAAGGAATTCCTCTCCCCTTGCGATTATTTTTTTCATAAACTGCTTTCTCTGAAACCAGATGAGCTATATTTCATCCCTGTGATTGCTTTATACATGTATTTGAAAGCCAAAATGATGTATTCTTACACTTCAAAGAAACTTCTTTAGTTACCACACCATCATTTCCAAGTGCATTGTCAATGCATGAAGATCAGTTAAACCCTTACACTAGGATCTCAAAACTGTGGCCAACACAGCTGGACTGTCAATATCGTGTCTAAATTTAGTTATTAATTTGTCAATCAAACGGCTTCGTTGCCATGACTGACTAAACAAGACACAAGAACGGTTAAGATTAAATTGCCTGGAAAAGAGGGAGGGAACTGAAAGGTAAAAAAGGCAGCATTTAATCATTACCTAAAGCACATGGAATTTGGACTCCTGTGTCTGGCTGGACTCAAAGGGATTTCTAAAGGAAGTGATTTCCAGATTCAAGCTCCTTTAGTAGAGAAAATCCGCCAGGAGTCAGAGAGATAATGAGGACATCACTTTCTGATCTTAAATGCTTCAACAGATGACAAAAATTTTTTTTTATTAAACTCATATACTTGTTCCTAGCTTAAAGATCTTAAACAGTGATTTCAGACACAGTGCCTCATGCCTCTTCCTAGATCCAAGCTGCATTCTGAATCCCAATTTCTTACTGACTCTCCATCCACCCACCTCGAGTCCGCCCAGCCGCCCCCACAAGTGGCCGCTTCTAATCCCACCATGAATCAGACATCTCCCTACAACGCTGTGTTTAATTCTGCAGACACTCCGTTCTCTAGGTGTCTTAGTAATGACCCCGGTGAGCACTCATAGGATCTTTG
Source organism: Mustela erminea (assembly GCF_009829155.1). Taxonomy (NCBI): domain Eukaryota; kingdom Metazoa; phylum Chordata; class Mammalia; order Carnivora; family Mustelidae; genus Mustela; species Mustela erminea. The sequence goes on from NC_045619.1 coordinate 16,459,035, forward strand.
CCATGGAACAAGGCAGAGAATTGGAGCTTTAGGACTCAGGAACCAGATAGAGATGGGGTCATTTCCTGATGTTGATTACTGAAGAGCCTGGAACCCCCCTGACTTCTTCAAACCTATGCTCTGTATGCAATCCAATCAACAGACAGCACCCAGATTCTAAAGCCAGACTGCCTGGATCCAAATCTAATTCATCACTTACTAGCCAGTTACTTATTCACTCTCTGTCTCAGTATCCTTATTTGTAAAAAACAAAACAAAACAAAAACAAAAACAAGGGCGGGGTGGGGGGAAGGAATAATGGCCCCTATATGAGAAGGTTGCTGTGAGCTAATATATGTAACTGATAACAGTATCTGGTACGTGGTAAGAGCCATATGTGATTTCAGCAGTAGTTGTTGTTGTTGTGGTGGTGATAAAATCAGTAGTAATAGAAATGTTATTGTCACTGTCATCAAATAATTGTATGGGAACTGAAGGAGATGACAAAATGCCTCATAAAGAGGAAGTATTCAATCAGTTGTACTTAACTGTCTCTCACTGCTTCAGAAATTACCAAGGCTGGGATGCTCATTGTCCTTCATGGGACAATAAATATTTCCAGCATGCAACTGTGAGCGGCTGGGGACTGGGCTGGGTGCGGACTACACGGAGAAGCAGAGGCCGGAGGCCACTTCCCAACGACGCACAGGGGAGCAGGGGAACGAATGTGCAATGATTCGGTGCCTCCAGTGCTGTGATCCGTGTTCCCTCCAGAGCAGGGAGATCAGGGAGGGCTCCCTGCAGGAGAAGACCCTGGAGCTGAATCCTTAAACAGGAGCAGTGCCAGCCAGATGGAGAAGTCCAGGGGCTTTCTAGGGGAAGAAGCAGCCACGCCCACGGGGCCACCAGGGGGTCTATCTGTCCCAACACACCTGACCCTGTCACTCCCTCCTTGTCATTGCATCTTGGCCCCTCACTGCCAAGGTGACAAAGGGTAAGCTCTCCAGTGGGCATTTGAACAAAGCCTTTTTAATCATCTGACCCTACCTGCTTTGTTAAAGCATCTGCAGCCCCTCCTTTTCATGAGCACTGTGTTCTGAGCACTCCACTCTGGCTTTCAGCAGCTGCCCCTGTATGGCACTTCTTCCTCCCTCTCCTCTATCCCCTGTCCTGCACCTTCGCACCCCAACTTCAAGGCCCATCAAATGTCCCCTCCTTGACAAATCTTACTCCTCTCTTCCCAGGAAGAAATAATTCCTCCTCCCTCTACCTTAGCTGCACTCTTTAACACATTGTATCTTTATGTCTTGTTTATTCCCCCTCCCCCCCCATGCCCCCACTATAATACAAATTTGGCAAGGTCAAGGTTTTATTTGACTTTGCATTCCCAGGGCTTAGCCAAACACGTGGTGAGCTCCTGATAAACTGGAGCTATTATTTCTCCGATGGACGCAGAGCAAATACTCACTGAGTCACAGAGTCAGTTTAAGCAGCGCTTGCTGAGGAAGGAACCAGTCTACCAGAGCAGAAATTGTTCACAGCAGTTTTGTGTGGGGAAGATCAGGCACCATTTCTGACCTTCTTTCTCCGTAGTCTCCCAAGTGCTTGCTTTTGAAACGTACAGCTGATAGGAAAAAAGGAATTGGAAGAAATTACCCCTTGGGAGTCCCGTGTCCCCATGAAATGTATAGTCCTCGTATCTGAGCCTCTGTTGCCATCCAGTGAGCTCTCATCAGCTGTTAGAGATCATGGTCTAGATTTCCTGCACAATAAGTTGGAAGCGATTTCCATCTATTCTTACCCTCCATAGCTTGCCAGGAACATACATGAGATCAATTCAGATTCTACAATTAGAAGCAGGGACCTGGGGGCTCCTGGGTGGCTCAGTCAGTTAAGTGGCTGCCTTTGGCTCAGGTCATGATCCCAGGGTCCTGGAATCAAGCCCCACATTGGGCTCTCTGCTCAGGGGGAGCCTGCTTCTCCCCTACCTGCCGCTTTCCCTGCTGGTGCTTGCTCTCTCCCTCTCTCCCTCTCTCTCTGTGTCAAATAAATAAAACTCTTATTTAAAAAGAAGGGAAGGAAGAAGGGAGGAAGGGAAGGAAGGAAGGAAGCAGGGACCTGGCCCTCAGATCACACACTGCATGGTGCTGAGAGGTGGCCATGACCATGAAAAATTGAAATAGGCATTGTCACCCCATCCCACTTTTTTTTTTTTTTTTTGCAAGTGGGTATCCCACTACCTGAATCTTAGACTCCACCCCGTGCTACCAAAAAAAGGCAATTCACTTTTATTCCTCTAATCTCTCCCACAAGGAACATCAGTTTTCACCTCTTCTCTGGCTTTGAGAATGTAAAGATCTCTCCCAATTATAGAAAGAAATTCTACTTTTTGATTCTCTCCCTGCTGCTCCTTCTAGTTGCTCTTACTTCCCCAGGGTATGGTCTGCTTCCTATCTTTCCACGATCTCCCTGTCTGTTTATCATGGGTATTTGTTGAGTATGTGTTGAGGATCTTCTGGAACCACCAACCTCTAGACTTCTTGGAAGGTGGTGAAACACCTTATACTTGTCTCACTCCTGGTCTCCTGATCACAATACTGTTAGGTTTTGCTACTTGCCACTGAACTCATCCTAATCAATACAGCATATGACAGCGGGGAGCTGCTCTGATTTTTGTTTGCTTAGCATTTCTTCCCTCTTTTTCTTGTCATAAGAATCTGACTTTCCTTTGATAACTCTCTATTTCCTATTTCCTGTGGCCCTGATGGAACTGTGAGCCGTGAGAGTTCATCAAGCATAAGGATTGGTGGAGAAGTAGACTTTGGCCCAAGCTGGGCCAATCCAACCTTCTCTCATAACTCTGACCCTTGAGCAGAGTGACACAATGTAAAAAGCAGTTGAATCTGTCACCCTAATGGCAATGTCCAAAAGAGCCTGTTCATGGAATCTCCAAAGCTCTTCTGGTTACTCTTTTCCTAAGGCTTACTGTTAACTAAAATATTAGCTGCTGTTAAAACAATTCACAAAGGCCCAAGTTCAAAATAAAGATGATTTTGAAAGAAGGTAATATTTCTAACCTTAAACAAAGTTTAATTTTAATTACTTTGCCATTATTTATCTATTATATGACAAACTCCTCCTTGGATTTTGTAGAACTATACCATCTCCTCTCACGACCTCCCATTTTTCTTAGGTTAACCTGACTTGGTTTGTGTCTGTAACCAAAGGAATGTAACTGATAGAGTGACGAAGAAAAGTAGTAATCGATGAATGCTCCTTTGGAAATCATCTTAAAAGTACAAGCTCAAAGGTTTAATAGGCATTCAAATGCAGTTTGATTTCTTAAGGTGATAATTTCCAAAAGGATAGTCCCATAGCTGATAAAATCCAAATTGGAATGTCTAACTTTGAAAGCCTTTAGCTTTGGGGCACCTGGTGACTCAGTTATTTGGGTGAGCACCTCACAGTCTCTTTCCACTCAGGTCATGATCTCATAGGCATAAGATCAAGCCCTGTGTCCCGGTTTGCATTCAACGTGAGCCTTCTTGAGATTCTCTCCTTCTCTATTTGCCCCTCCATACTCACACATGCTTTTTCTCTCTAAAATAAATAAATCTTAAAAAAAAATCAACTTCTATTCCAGTTGTTACTATATATGTGTGGCAAATATATATATAAAATATATATATATATATATATATATATATATATATATATATATATATATGCCTAAAAGGTCTTATGAGTTTTCTTTGATTCTGTTTTTCATTTGGGAAATAGAATGTGGTTCAAATAAAGTTGAATCTTCACGCCTGGTGAGCTCATCATTTCTGCTACTTGTCACAAGCTGGAGAGATGTTCAAGTTGGAGGGGCAGGTCCCTTCCTCTAAGCTAAGGAACTTCATAGACCCACTGTGTCAAGTCCCCTGCCCCACACCATTTGTAATCTTTCCTAAGGGATAAAATAGACTCTAAACTGTATTACTTTAATTAGTGTTCTTGGCAAGTTTCATTTGACCAGCCAAGATTCATCCTACAGAAAAACACAGTTTACTGCTGGGGAACCACAAGCTGCTAAATGCTGATAGGCCCAGAAGCTCCCTGGCAGGTTGATTGACTTGTCATTATTTCCTAGAAGACTATTCAAAACCTCCCTCTCTCTCCCCCCATGGTTTTGGATATCATTTTCCAAAAATGAAGTCTTTATCCCTTGATAGGGGAAAAAAAATGGTTAAGATAATTCACCAGGACTCAAGTTCAAAGTAAAGTTGATTTTGACAGAAGATACATACTTCCAGCTTGAAAGGAGAGGGAGGGGTATTTAATTTTAACAACTTTGTCATTTTTCATCTCTTTATCTATGAGCATCAGGTGTTTATTCTGGGTGCTTCCTGCAGACCTCTAAATACCATGTTTAAGTGACTTCTTTCTGACACTCTCCCAGTAGAAATGCTGTCTTATTCTTATGATAAGTTTCACACATTATCTTCCATATTTGCCACCAGTTACCAATGGAACTTTCCTGCCTTGTGCATAAAGGAGAATTTTATCATCTTTTAAAAAAAAAAGTTGTGGGCAATTGTTTATTTCTCATTCTTATCAGGCAGTGGGAAGGAAAACACAGTTTCTAATCCTAATGAAGAAAAGTTCCAGCCAAACATGGCAATGGTAATTCTTAAAACATATTTTGCCACATGAGCTAAGACAGTGGTTTCTAAATGCGAGTTCAGGGACTAACTTACGTCAGAAATAATGGAGGAGCTTCCTTGAAAAAGTACAGATCCCTGGGCTTCACCTGATCCAATGAATTAGTCATTTTAATGGAAAACATGTCCATTTGAAAGACTGAAGTGTAGTTGCACTTTTTACATATGAAGGTGTCCAAGAGGCTGCAGCCAGGAAAAGCAAGCAATAGATCCGTAGATACAGAAATGATCACATCTGCGAAAAATAGATATAAGCATCCATATGATTGTATTACGTGTAAAAGGATTTGGAAGACAATACACAAAATATGTTGATGGTGGGATTATTCTAGGAAATACAAAGAGGAGGAGACGGAATTTACTTTCCACTTTTACCCTTTGGCACAGTTCTTTGAATTATTATCACACTAACGAAGAGCACGAACAACTCTTAAATTCTGGAATTTATTAATCAACAGTGAAAATATATTAAGAGCTTTCCAGAGCATTCTGATCATCAACAGTTTCAGGGACCACTGCACCAGGCAAATGAGATAAAAGTCCATTAGTTTAATTTCTCATTAAAGAAATTCCGCATTCCCTCAAGATGCAAATTCTTCCAATTATCCCATAAATACCAGGCCTCCAAACAATGTTGACACCTGCTAGCATTTTAGTTGCTCAGAAAGTAATAATGGAGAATAAATGATGAGGAAATAAACAACTCACATTGAAATGGGAGCGGAAACATTATAGCTCTGGGAGAAAAAAAGTCTTATGACTGCTTTTACTGGGAAGACAGACGGAGAAGCTAAGCTCCTACTCATCATCGTGTATGTCCCAGACATAGAGTAGTTCATCTCACTGCTTTCAGGGAAAAGATCCATAAGTCAAGCTAAAATTTTTACTGCTTTGTTTCCCTCCTGAAAACGTCTGATTGTCGGTGGCCAACATACTGAGTGTTATGGTTAAAAATTGAAATCATTTCAGGGGCACCTGGGTAGCTCTGAGGGTTCAGCCTCTGCCTCCAGCTCGGGTCATGATCTCAGGGTCTTGGGACCAAGCCCCGCATTGGGCTCTCTGCTCAGCAGGGACCCTGCTTCCTCCTCTCTCTCTCTCTCTCTCTGCCTGCCTCTCTGCCTACTTATGTCAAATAAATAAATAAAATCTTTAAAAAAAAAAGAATTGCAATCATTTCAACATGGGTTTTTTTTTTTCTAGTTAGACAATGACTTTATTGCTTAAGGATATAGACAAATTTATGCAACCAGGACAGAGACTGTTGATGACTCATATTTCCAGCTGGAGGGGAAGACTCTTTGGTCTTATAATATCAAGCCGATGGCTAATACAGTTCTCGACCAGCATCAGTCAGATTTAGCATCCTTTCTGTTCTTCTCAGGATGCATTCCAAGAGCAGCAGCTTTCTTCATCCGATGGTAGAGATCCTCGGGAAGAGCAAAGCAAGACCTTTGGACTTAAGAATCCTCAAGATTGGACTGCCTGTCACAAAACAGATTTGAACAACACCATGTGAGTCTCTCAGAATCACACCAGTTTGTGAGGGAGTCAGGCCTTTCCTGGCCAGTTTGTAGATCTGCTCCTTATGTCATCAGATGTCAGCTTCAGCCAGGTCGGGCAGCTGCAGTGGTAAGGTAGAGCCCACCGGGACAGGCCTTTCCCAGCAGTGTGCATGCGACCCATGATGCTACAGGTCAGGAAGCAGAAAAACATTCTGATATAGGTCTTAATGAAATAGGTTGGGTCAGCCCCAAATGGAACATTCCTTAACATTCTTCGGTAATAATATCCCACTGCCACCAGCCGAAAGAGCAAGAATCTTCTACTGTTCAGATTGTCACCTTGGGATACTAGCTCTGACCCATTGTACTCTTTCTCATCCTCCTCCATGCCATTGTCTTGGCCCTACACCTTGCCAGACATCAGCCATTTGGAGATGAAAGCAACTCAGCGGACGTGTAGATCAAATCTCAGGACAGAAAGTCCTGCAGGTTGGAATTGAGGAAGGCATACATGATTCTCAGCTCGGGTCCTCCATCAGAGCATTACTCCAGGCCAGGTCAGCCTTCAGATTCCCAGCAGCCACGCCTGGAAATAAGGATTCAATAAGTTGGGTACTGGACGCAGGAACCTGAATTTTAGCCAGTGGCCCAAGAGATTTTGCTGCTCCCCATAGGAGACCCAGTATAGAGAAGATAGTTTTGGACAAGGAGTTCAAAGTACTTAGACTCTATAGGCTGAGGTCTGGTGCTGTCTGGGTTATTTTGAGGAAGTCACAACACCTTGATCTGCCTTCATTTTCTCCCCGTTGAACAAAGGATTACATTACAATGACCTCTGAGGTCTCTTCTACCTCTGAATTTCTGTGATACTATAAATTAACAGAATGATCAGGACTTTATGGAAATTCTCCATGTTACTTCCTAGGTATCCAGTTGCTTCTGTCATCATTTAACGCAAGACCGTTCTTTATGGGCTTTCCTGGGAAGCAAAGAGCAGGTTCCTTTGTCACTGCGACCCAGTGGAATTTCCTGTTATTTGTAGAGTCCACTAAAATGCACATGGCAGCAGGTCAATGCGGTCCCTCCCCATCATTGAAGTGCCATGCCTGCTGGTCACCCACAAAAGCTTCTTGGGCGCGTGGGTGGTTCAGATGGTTAAACACCTGCCTTTGGCTCAGATCATGATCCTGAGGTCCTGGGATCGAACCCCGCATTGGGCTCCCTGCTCAGTGGAGATCCTGCTTCTTCCTCTCTCTCTCTGCTGCTCCCCCTGCTTGTGCATAGTCCCTCCTTCCGTCAAATAAACAAAATCTTTAAATAAAATAAATGAATAAATGAAAAGCTTCTTTTTCTTTTTTTCCACCTTTGTTCCCAAAGACTCTTCACATTTTTTACTTGGGAGACCCTGCCTCTCCTCGTCCAGGAAGTTTGTCCTGCCTCTGTCCTGTCATGAATAGTTGCAAGATGTAAAGATGCCTAAATATGAGACGCCTACTTAAAGACTAGTTTATTGTAAAACAAATTATAAGTTAATTCATAGTAAATCGAAACAGTTGACAGATAAACTCAAGACAGTCACTCTCACAGCAGTCATTAATTCATCCATTTATTCAATCATTTGGCAAACACTTGTTGCATATATATTATCTGTGGGCTAATGTACTAAACACTGAAGGATATTCAAAGAGAATAAAATCCACCTTCTCCCCTGGAGCTAGAGAGCAAAATATACACAAGCCTGACACAGCTCTGTAATAATGCAAAGACAGCAAGTGGCCAAGTGGTAAAAAAGAGGTTTTGCCAAAAATTTATTATCATTTTAGAGAGGATGGAAATTGGCTGAAACCATTTTCTAGACAACTTTTTTTTTCTAAATAAAACATTTGCTTCGGTGAATCAAACTTTTCTGACAATTTTTCCCCAAGGGCAAATAGTCTATTTTGGAACCAGGGGGGGTTATTTATAAAAAAAGAGAAAGAGTCAGAAAGTATTTGTAGAAGAAAGCAAATGTTTCCAAGTCCAGCCCTTAGTTCTAAATACCTCCTCTTAATTTTTCCCAAGGGATCCATTAAACCCTCAAGGAAATATGAAATATAAAAATGATTCCAGATCATTCCTGTGAACTAGAATTCCGCAAGGGTGATGCAGAGGATTTCCTTAAGTACCCTGTTTGTTCATGGATGATGGACCCCCACATCAGAGTCTATAATCAGACCCGCACTTCCTCTACCAGATCCCCATGGGATAAGCCTGGTGCCTCCTCAAACATGGGGTGGCAGAAAACCTTTTGAATTAAATTATGAAGGGATCATGTATGATGTATGAAGCCATGTTAAAGGCAGAGAAATTAATGTAGAGACAAATTTGTGTGAGAGGGTAATCAAGCAGGTGCAGCCACTCTGGAAAATAGCATGGAGTTTCCTCAAAAAGCTAAAAATAGAGCTACTCCATGACCCAGTGGGTATTTACCCCAAAGATAGAAATGTAGTGATCCGAAGGGGCACCTGTGACTCAATGTTTGTAACAGCAAAGTTCACAATAGCCACACTGTGGAAGGAGCCAAGATGTCCTTCAAAAGACAAATGGATTAAAAAAAAATATGGTTCATTTATGCAATGGAACATTACTCAGCCATCAGAAAGGATGAATACTTACCATTTAAATCAACATGGATGGAAATGAAGGGTATTATACTAGGTGAAATAAGTCAGTCAGAGAAAGACAATTATCATATGGTTTCACTCATATGTGGAATTTAAGAAACAGCGCAGAGGATCATAAGAGAAGGGAGGGAAAACTGAATGGGAAGAAATCAGAAACCATGAGGGACCCTTAACCATGGGAAACAAACTGATGTTTGCTGAAGGGGAGGTGGGTGGGTGTGGGGATGGGGCAATTTGGTGATGGGCATTAAGGAGGGCCCGTGATGTGATGAGCAGTTGGTGTTACGGGGAACTGACAAATTGTTGAATACTACATCTGAAACTAATGATGTGCTGTGTGTCAGCTAACTGAATTTTAATTTTAAAAAAAGAGAGACAAGGGATGCCTGGGTGGCTCAGTGGGTTAAAGCCTCTGCCTTCGGCTCAGGTCATAATTCCAGGTTCCTGGGATCGAGCCCCGCATCAGGCTCTCCGCTCCTCGGGGAGCCTGCTTTCTCCTCTCTCTCTCTGCCTACTTGTGATCTCTGTCTGTCAAATAAGTGAATAAAATCTTTAAAAAAAGAGAGACAAATTTGTGCAATCGTTGTCAGACAAATGCAGAAATAGAACCTAATGTCATTTTTTGCCCTCTTTGTTTTACTACACACTTGTGTATTCCCTTCAGTGTGCAGTGCAAACCAAGCCGAGAAGCTGTAGGTTTAGAGTAATGGAAATGGGAAGTAATCAAGTATCAAAAAGCTATACTTTGCAAAAGGTCACTTCCCTTGAGTAGTAGAAAATACGTTGTCTATTGTTTAGTAAATGTACAAATGTATATTTTAAAAAATGTATTAGCTTTACCAGATGCAATGTATCATTTACCAGCCATATTTCTATCATAAAAGGATCTGGCTTGTCCCTGAAAAATTAAATCAATAAAAATGTCTATGTTGTAGGTGTAATTGACAGCTTCTAGTCTTGTGCAAATGCCAATAATAAATATCCTTGAGAGCAGAAAGGCAAGGATGTTGTACCGATTTGTTTAAGGCATCCTCTGGACTTTCCAGAACATCCCAATGTCAAATATTTTATACCATGTCTCTGTATATATTCTTGGATGCAAACCAAGTGTCTTTGTAATGGGGATCTACTGTGTTTTCTACTGACCTCTCCAGTCTCGCAAGAACTGCCCCAACCTTCACGACTTGTTGGTGGCTCCCTCCCAATTAGAATATCAGGGACAGACACATGACCCTTAGAAATACCTAAGATTATTATATCCTCTTGAGTCGTTGACCTCTTTATCATTACAAATGACCTTTAGCCTTCTTTATCTCTGGTAATATAATCTTTGCTCAGAAATCTACTTAGTAGGTTAATCATAATAATAAGCTTATAAGAAGTTTTGCACATGAGAGCTTTTCTGATTTAATGATTTCAGCATTTTGTTGGAGAGTCATGTTAAGGAACAAATGCTAGATCTTTTTTTGCCTTCTATATCCTAAAACTGTGATCAGTATCAAACAGCGTTTTCATAACAATGACCAGGAATATTTTCACTGGCTCTTTTTCCCTCATTGAGAAATATAAAGGTCCCAATTTTCAGATGATTATGATATTCCAGAGCCAGACCATATATACTTATTAAACGTTTGCAAGGGTTTTTACCTGGATCTTGGCTACAGTCCATCAGTGAATTAAATTCTGCCTCTCAGGGGCGCCTGGGTGGCTCAGTCGATTAATCATCTGCCTTCGCTTGGATCATGATCTCAGGGCTCTGGGGTTGAGCCCCATGTCTCTCTGGCTCCCTGTTCAGTGGGGAGTGTGCTTCTCCCTTATCCCCTCCCTGCCCCCCACTTGTGCTCTCTCTCTCTCTCTCTGTGTCAAATAAATAAAATCTTTTAAAAGAAATAAATAACTTCTGCATCTTGACTTGTTAAAAAAAAATCCCTTTACCTTTTTTTAACAGTGTGATAAAATACACATAACATACAATTTACCATCTTAACCATTATTAAGTGTACAGTTCGGTAGTGTTAAATATCTTAACACTTCTGTCCAACCATTATTCAAAACTTTTTTATCTTGAAAACTCTATACCCATTAAACAGTCTCCCACTTCCCCCTCCTAACCCCTAGATTTTATTCTACTTTCTGTCTCTATGAATTTATCTTCTTTTTGCTTTTTTTTTTTTTTTTTAATTTGACAGACGGAGATCACAAGCAGACAGAGAGGCAGGCAGAGAGAGAGAGGGAAGCAGGCTCCCCGCGGAGCAGGAGCCCGATGTGGGGCTCCATCCCAGGACCCCGGGATCATGACCCTAGCTGAAGGCAGAGGCTTTAACCCACCGAGCCACCCAGGTGCCCCTTCCTTTTGCTTTTTTAAGCACACTTTACCTCATCAGGATCAAAGTACTAATTTTTTTTTTTTTTGCCAAAAAAAATAGACAATCTGGAAATGTACACAAGTAGAAATTGAATTTGAAATGGAATTCTTCCCATTTCCAATCCCATAGGCCAGAGGTAACAACTATTAATAGTTCAGTGCAGACAAAGCTGCGTTTTTCTTCTGTGTATCTGTTGAGGAAGGGGTGGAGAGGAGGGGTTGAATCACATCCCCTCTTCAGGGATCTGCCAAGCACTGCACCTGTGCATTTCACGGTCCTCCAGCTGGTCATCACGCACTGTGGCTCCATGCTCATTTTGTGCTTTTCACAGATCGTAATTCATGGACTACAACCCCTGCCTCTCCCAGTCACCGTCAACCGCCATGTCCACAATCCACTCCCCTTGCAGAGACCAGCAAATGCATATGAACATGGAGTTTCCCACTGGGACCTTACCAGTTACTTCCCTTCTCAGTACTAACTCAGAGAGAGTAGCAGGCTTTCCTAAAAGGAAGCATGAAACATTGAAAATAGCTAATAATGAATTCTGAAGACTAATCTGGCAATATCAAAATGACAAATCCCCCTAGCCTTTGATCTAGTTGTGTTCTAAAGATTCTACAGATGTACTCATATATGTGCAAAATAACTAATGCAGAGAATTATTCATTACAAAATTGTTGGACACTGCAGAAGACTGAGAACAGCCTGAAAGCCTATTAATAGGAATCTGGCTAAACTGATTCTCCATGCAGTAGTATGCTACAGTTTGTTTGTTTGTTTAAGATTTTTATTTATTTATTTGACAGAGAGAGACACAGCAAGAGAGAGAGAGAGAGAGAGCACAAACAGGGGGAGTGGGAGAGGGAGAAGCAGGCTTCCCACTGAGCAGGGAGCCTGACATGGGGCTCCATCCCAGGGATCATAACCGGAGCTGAAGGCAGACGCCTAACGACTGAGCCACCCAGGCACCTCTACAGTTTGGTTTTTTTTTAAAGAATGAAGAAAAGTTTTACATATTGATCTGAAATGATTTCCAATTTATACTCCTAAATGTAGAAAAACAAGATGCTGAATAGAATGAATAATATACTACAATAGTAATATAATATGATGTGTTATTATAACATGATATAATAACATAATATTATACATGTAATATATAATAATATAACATAATATGCTATTACATGAAAACAGAAACTGTCAAAACAAATAGATAGAATAAGGTTGCATCAGGGTTGGTTGGCAGCCTCATACCAACGATCTTAATGTCACATTCCTCGGTGTGGAGTGTGCATTACACTGAAGCCTTATCAATGCGGGAGCTGATAACGTGACCAACGAAACACATTGGTTGACTCTAGGAAAGATAATTAAGTGGCTGAGAAGCTAAAGAAGGGTTATTTGTTTACCCTTTTGTTCTTTATGAATTAAAAATCTTATTTAAAAAATTACAACTTTTCAAATAAGATTTTGAGCTGTGAAAGTACAGGATGGAAATGAAGAGAAGGAGAAGGAACTCACAAGTCGACTGTTGGGTTTCAACTGGCTTTCTCAGAAAGTGATCCCCGGCAGTGAGGATAACGTTCTGCTCCCTGTTAGATGTCAGAAAAGAAACACCCACTTTCTCTAGTGTTTGCTTTGCTCTTTCATTAAAATTGATTTCCTGAAATGAGCATTTTTACCACAATTTAGTATAAGGAAGGAGTTCCTAGAAGCAGAATAAGTGTTACAGAAATTTGGAGTCGATCGTCAGGAAGATCTAAAAATAAATTTTCTTCCTTTCCAGGAACATTGATTTTTAAAAATTTTTCTTTTGATTTTGTCACATTATTGCAGGGAAAGCACCGATGATTATTTTAAAACTCTTTTCTAGTTTTTAAGCAGAGTAAATTTCTATTCATTTCCTTTATTATATAGACTAACACATTTCAAAAGCAAAGCCTCTGGAAGTAGTTAGCAACAGGAGACACTCTTGAAATGGGCAACTTAATCTCAAGAATTTAGCGGGGGAGACCTTCTTCAAATGGAAATATTTTTCAAATCAAAAATTATCATAGAGGCTAATTTTTCCTGTTTCCAGCTGAACCTTAAAAATACCAACTTTTATTTCACGCCTCTAATAACTTAGAGAAAGTAGGTATTCCCAGGATAATTCCCACAACGGAGTCTATACGTTGAAGCTAATTCATTCAAATGACTGAAAGCAGAGCATGCTGATTGTTATTCTCTAACGCAAATTAAAAGAAAGCCACTGGTAGTAGAGAGCATTTCTTAAGAAATACAAAACTGCTGCTCAAGAAGCCAGAAGGGGTACAGGACAGCCAACTTGAAGGCTAACCTTTGCTTTTCCAGATTTTAAAGACACCTCCAACTAAAACCCTGTATGGAAATTATTGGGCACTTGCATGAATTTCTTGCAAAATTCATTCATTCATTCATTCATTCATTCATTCATGATCAAGTACGTTAGCCCGAGGAAGGGTTCCTTACATTCACACAAACTCCAAACGGCACCGTTAAGGACAAAGTGACAACGCAGATGGAATTTAACCTGCAGGTTAAGCACTCTGCCTCATGCTTCATAGAGGGTTACCGCAAATTAATGCTCACAACTTCCCTGTGGGGTCGGTACCATTTTTTAAAATTGTGATGGAATATGTATAACATTGACTCTATCACTTTTAACATGTTTAACTGTACAGGTCAGTGGCATGGTGTACATTTACCCTGTTGTACAACCATCACCACGGTCCATCTCCAGAACTTCAACTTCCCAGATTGAAACTCCATACCTATTAAACCTTAACTATCTGTGTCTCTATAAATTTCACTCTTCTGGGTTCCTCACATAAGTGAAATCATAAGATATTTGTCCTTTTCTGTCTGGCGTGTTTCATTTATCATATTTTCAAGTTTTGCCCATGTCGTAGCCTATATTAGAATTTCCTTTTCAACGATGAGTAACATTCCGTTGTATGGATAGAGCCCGTTCTGTTGATCCGTTCATCTGTCGATAGACGCTTGGGTTTTTCCTTCCTTTTGGCGATTGTGACTAATACTGCTATGAACATGGGTGTGAAAATACCTTTTTGCCTCCTTTTTATCCTTTCAGTTATTTTGGGTATATACGAGCTGTCAAAAATCATTTGACTGCATATATGAGAGTTTATTTCTGGGCTCTCTATTCTATTTCTTTGGGCTGTATATCTGTCTTTATGCCAACACCACACTGTTTTGATAGCTGTGGCTTTGTAGTAAGTTTTGGAATAAGGAAGTGTGAGAACTCCAACTTCATTCTTCTTTCAACAATTGTTTTGGCTATTTGGGGTGCCCTGAGATTGATATGAATTTTGGGATGAGTTTTCCTCCTTCTGAAAAAAAAAAAAAAAATGGCATCAGTCAGGATTGCATTGAATCAGTAGAGTACTTTGGGTAATATTGACATCTTTGCAATATTAAGTCTTTTGATCCACAAATGCAGGATTTCTTTCCATTTATTTAGGTCTTCTTTAATTTCTCTCAGGAATGTCAGTGTACAAGTCTTTCACCTCTTTGGTTAAGTTTATTTTTAAGTATTTTTTTTCCTTTTGGTGCAATTGTAAATGAAATCATTTTCTTAAGTTCTTTTTCAGGGTGTTCATTGTTAGTGCAAAGAAACACAACTAATTTTTGTGTGTTGACCCTGTGTCCTGCAACTTTGCTGAATTTGTCAATTAATTCTAACAGGGCTATTTTTGTGGACTCTCTAGGGTTTTCTACACACAGACCATGTTATGTGAAAACAGATCATTTACTTCTTTCTTTTCCCTTGGTACTATTTTTACTCTCACTTTATAAATTAGAAACACTGAGTACATCAGATAAGAATGGATTCCAATGGAAGTAACAACATTTACTGGGGCTTGACAAATGAATTGTTCCTTTTTCTCACTGAATGAAAAGTCCAAAGTTCAGAGCTAAGGCAGAGGCTCCTCAAAACAGTTAAATCGGGGCGCCTGGGTGGCTCAGTGGGTTAAGCCGCTGCCTTCGGCTCGGGTCATGATCTCAGGGTCCTGGGATCGAGTCCCGCATCGGGCTCTCTGCTCAGCGGGGAGCCTGCTTCCTTCTCTCTCTCTCTCTGCCTGCTTCTCAGTGTACTGGTAATTTCTCTCTGTCAAATAAATAAATAAAATCTTTAAAAAAAAAAAAACAGTTAAATGACTGAGCTTTTTCTCTTTCCTTCCTAAGATAGCCTGCTGACTTTCCTTTTCAAGCTCGTAAGATAGTCACTACACCTTTGGGATTATGTCAGCCATCCAGGCAGGAAGAATGAGGAAGAGTTTCTCCTTTCAAGGATTCATCTCATATTTGGGATGGATTCTCCCCTCGACCTCACCCATCAGCCAATTTGCCCTGACATCTCTCTAGCCGTAAGGAGCCTACCTTTAGACCACTTCCTGGCCAAAGGGGCAGAGATTTCTATGACTATTTTGACCAACCGTTATTCATATCCTGTGACCAGAATAAGATGTAGGGCCACCTGAGGTCAGGAGAGATATTGACAACATCTAAAGAGATCCATGTTCCCTTAGCAGGGAGCAAGGAGAAGATGGCTGTTGACAGCCAGTGGCGTTAGTGGAACAGTAACACAGAGGTTACGTGACGAGCCAAGATTCCAGTCCAGGCAACCCGGCCTGGAAGCCTGTTTGCTCCTAACCAGATCAACAGGGGAACAGCAGGCCCAGTGGCCAACAAGCCAAATGGAGTCAATGATTGAGTAGGCCTTATAATTTTAGAACACTGAAAGAAATGAGAACATAAAGAGTTAGATATCAGAATGTCCTGAAGGACTTTCTCTAAACGATAGCTCTCCCCATTCATCCTGCTGTGACCTTCTAGGACATGTGGTCAAGGCCAATCCCTATTGGACTCAGTGTGTTTATGAGCCTCTGTTCCCAATGGCTTTGTTGAATTAGGGGGAAAGGTTGAGAATCACTGTGATAAGGAATATCCAAATTGTACGTATGTTCACTTTTATGCCTTTTAATTGATTTTGAGGGAGCTGCTTTTTTTTTTTTTTTTACTTCGTGTTCCAGTGATATCTCTCTCTTTTTTTTTTTTTTAAGATTTTATTTATTTATTTGACAGAGAGAGACATGAGAGGGAACATAAGCAGGGGGAGCGGGAGAGGAAGAAGCAGACTGCCCACTGAGCAGGGAGTCCTGGGGCTCCATCCCAGGACCCTGGGACCATGAACTGAGCAGAAGGCAGATGCTTAACGACTGAGCCACCCAGGTGCCCCTCCAGTGATATTTCTTTTACCAAATTCTGAATCCCTATTGAGTTAAGTAAGAAGGGGATTTCCTCCTACTGAGGCCAAGGTCCTGAGAAAGATACTTTAAAGATGCAAATTCTGAATATTAACCACTTGAAGCTTTTTTTTTTTATTTTTGGAAAAAAAAGATAAAGGAAAAAAATCCATTTCTACACTGAAGATGAAGTTGTGATTTAGTCTGTGTAATTCAGTTCCACAAATATTTACTGTGTGCCCCATCTGAGAGACAGTACTATGTACAAAAAGGAGTAATTCTGCAAAAAAAAAAAAAACTTCAAGGAAATCTGAAAATCCCTAAAACTTATTGCAAAACTTCAAGATGCTTATTTGAATGACATGTCCATTTCTAAACAGATCTTTTAAACTTTCAGTGGATTCTCAAGTGTATCCGCACGTGTTCACAACACAAAATGTTGACCCGCTGATCAGAGTGGCCCATGCCCATAGGCCGGAGAAAGGATGGCCACAGTGGTTTTTAGGCGGCAAAGAGATGCATCTCAAGGTGGTGGCATTATTTTGTTTCCAGGGGGAACTTCACCAGGGATGAAGGGAAATTCCAGCCAGTGGACAAAGAAAAGAAGATGGTTCAGCAGCATCCCCCCAACCCCAGGAAAAGCGCGGCAGGGGTTCTAGTCCCAGGAGTCATGAGTTAGCTCTGCCTGTCAGACCAGACACACAGTGTTAGTGAAAAAGGAAGTCTCAAGTCGGTGACTGCTGTGGTACCAGGTTCAATAAATACCCATCCAGGAGGGGGCGCCTGGGTGGCTCAGTGGGTTAAATCCTCTGCCTTCGGCTCAGGTCATGATCCCAGGGTCCTGGGATGGAGCCCCACGTGGGGCTCTCTGCTTAGCAGGGAGCCTGCTTCCTCCTCTCTCTCTGCCTGCCTCTCTGGCTACTTGTGATCTCTGTCTGTCAAATAAATAAAATCTTTAAAAAAAAAAAAAAATACCGATCCTGGAGAACAACAGAAAATTCCAATTCCTACTCACCATGCAAATGACATAACCGACAGAAGAGGGCAGTAGTTAAGGCATTGGAAGTACGACAAGCACCAGCAGGTACTCAAGCAAGACTGCCTAGGTTCGAATCGTGACTCTGCCACCTACTGGCAGTGTGACCTTAGGCAAGTTATTTAACCACTCCGAACCTCAGCTCTTCACTTGTAAAATGAGGGCATAACAGTCCTTAGCTCATAGAATTGTTGTGATGGTTAACTGGGCTAATCATTGGAAAGAGCTGAGCACCATGTCTGACAAAACAGAGTAAAAGTAAAAGACCATCCACTGAGTCAGGGCTGAGAGCCGCCAGAAGGTCAAGGAGGGGAGTGGATTTAGGGATCTGGTGAATTAATAGATGGGTCATGTGGCCCATGGTAGAAAGGGAAGAAGATAAAACGAGCCTTGAGGCAGGAGACAGATTTGAAGGATGAGGAAGAGGGAAAGAGGGAAAGATAGGAGGAGCATAAGAAAGCGGTAGACCAACATGATGCTTTGGTAAGAGGGAAATTTCAGAATTTTAATCTCTAGAGATGGCACATTGGGAGAAATAGCAGGTCCCAAGGTGTGATAGGGACAAGTAGAGGTGGCCAAATGGACTGGAGAGAAATACTATTGGAGCATAATTGCTGGGGGTCCAGATGTGCGTGGATGGGGATGGTAGGTGACTGATCTAAGGCATGTTGAAGGTCCCAGAGACTGTAAAGGCAGGGAAACCAAAAGTCAGATGCCAAGATTCCATGGTCCACATGCCCTCTGTGCTTCCCCCATTTCTTAGGCACCCAAGCTTCACACATAGGATATGCTCATAGTGCGTGGGCTTTAGAGTCAGTCTCCATCCGTCCCGACTCTGCCCGCCACTTACTTGCTGTTAACACTAATTTCTTCACAGCTCTCTTTTCTCACTTGTGAAGTGGGACTCAGAATATCTGCCTCATAGAACTAAAGGAACTAAATGAAATAATTTGTGGGAAGCACTTAGCACATGGTTAGGGCTGAGAAAGCAGCCTTTAGCGTCTGGGCGCTGGTCTGATGCTCTCAGCCAGGACACGTGGCTCTTCTATTGAACACTCATAATCTCACAGCACAGACAGAGAGACAAGGTGACCCTGAGACCATGATAAAGTGAGACAAAACAAGGTTTCTGTGCAGCCCACAAAGAAAACCAGACATGCCCCTCTCTCTGTGAAAGTGAATGGCCAGTACTTTACCATTACAGCCTTTCCCTGACTCTAGTCTGCACTCCCTGGAGGTAAGATTTACTGAGATGCCCAATCTTGGGGTTGTCCTTGCTTTCTGATGATACCCAGTGTCGATGGGCCCTTACTTCATTAGACCCTTCCCCAAATTACCCAACCAATGCCCAAATCCTGTAAGTTTCTTCCAACACCCTCTGACTGAGATGCCACATGGTTCCCCACGGTGTGCCTCCTTCATGGCTGCAGTGAGAAATAAAGGCAGCCTGGTCAATGGCAGGTGTGTTTCTAGGGTTTGAACAAGTTTCTCTGGCTGAAGCAGATTGATGGTGCTCAAGCAATGACGGTTATTACTTGGGGCATTAAATTCTTCTCCTCTGGAGAGATTGGAACATGCTCACAAAATATAAACATTGTATTTTTTCCTTGGTGTGAAGCTGGAAAATCTGAAATAATCCTAGCTCTGTGGCTCTGAAAGTCTGTGATTTTAAATTTGCCCCCCGCCCTGGGCACCTGGGTGGCTCAGTGGGTTAAGCCGCTGCCTTCAGCTCAGGTCATGATCTCAGGGTCCTGGGATCGAGTCCCGAGTCAGGCTCTCTGCTCAGCAGGGAGCCTGCTTCCCTCTCTCTCTGCCTGCCTCTCCATCTACTTGTGATTTCTCTCTGTCAAATAAATACATAAAATCTTTAAAAAAAAATAAAATTTGCCCTCCCCCCCATGAATGGGACTGATTCACTTACTCTATAGTATTTCATTTACAATTATATTTTAAAAATATATCATTCCTATGCCAGGTACAGCACTGTTTTTAGATTTTTCTGTAATAAAAATAAGCTTCAGAAAAATGGCCAAAGTCATGGGTTCTCCATTAAACTGATGACATGGCAGGTTAGTTTCATGAAAAGAAGTTTTGGTGGTATTTTTAATCTCTTCTAGGATTGCTGAGTGCTAGCTAAAAAGGAATTTTGAGGTATTACAGAATACTTTTCTCTTTACCGTGATCACTCCGCTTTTGTTAGTTCAGTATGTCCCAGATTTGAAACGATACAAAGTTTTAGCCTTGTTTGTGTAAAGAACCATTCTTGATCCAAGTACAGTGAGGCCCCGCAGGAGTATGGGGACATGTTGGTCCCGTGGAGGAGCGAGGGAGCCAGTGACCTTGGCTTTATGAAGGGACATCAGAAATGACTGTTGGTCACTGCTACCACTCCCAGCTTATTTCTCCTCTCATCATAGCCCCTAGAAGATGGTTATGGTTCCTTGTAATTATGAAGTTCCAGCAGACTAATACTATATTTTAAGACCCTTGTTCTCTAACTGGCTGCCATTTTATTTTTCTTCATCCTACAATATGAAGTAAAGTCCAAAAACGTTTTCTGAGCCCCCACTATATGCAAGGCACAATTTTAGGCACTGTGGAGACTAGAAAGATGAAAAGACATATCTTCTGTCTAAAAGAGCCAGAGAGTAGGCGATGGGGTGGTGTGATACAAGGATACAACCAAACAGGTTCACGCAAAATGTGAAAAATGAGTCTGTGAACTTCTTCTACATGGAGGTGCCTGGTTAGAAGGAACTCGAGGGAGAGAAGCTGCCCTTTAAGAGTTGCCAGATCCTTTTAAAAATGGAAACAGCAACTCATCTTGGTGCAGAGTTTCTCTGTTCTGGGAAGAATTATGTAGGTGGTTTCCCTTGATGCTGTAAGTGGGACAAAGGTTGGTACCTATTGTCCTGGGGGAGGTCATAACAGGACTGGGATCGGACTTTTTATTGGAGGATCAAAAATATTAAATCTCTTAAAGAATACTTTTTTAAAGAAGGTATAATCATGACTCTCATTTACATGTAAAACAAACATTTGTCAAAAAAATTTATTTAACTCATTAATTAATGAGGGATCCAGAAGAGGTTGCAACCTGTTCAAAAGAACAGTCAAAGTACCACATTTGTGGGGTGCCTGGGTAACTCAGCCAGTTAAGCAACGGCCTTGGACTCAGGTCATGATCCCAGGGTCCTGGGATAGAGCCCCATGTGGGGCTCCCTGCTCAGCGGCAAGCTTGCTTCTCCCTTTCCCTCTATACTCCCCCTGCTTGTGTTCTCTCTCTCTCTCTCTCTCTCTGTGTGTGTGTGTGTGTGTGTGTGTCTCACTCTCTCTCTCTTTAAATAATAGAATCTTACATTTAAAAAAATAAAATACCACACTCGCATAGATCAGTCATGAGTGCTAAAGTGAATTTAAATGCAGCCCTAGAAGTGGGAAGGGAAGACACAGGCTCAACACCAGGGTCTGGGGTTTCATCCCAGCATGTGGCCGAGGCAGTCCCTTTGCTCCTGACCCCCATACGCAGCCCATATGCTGCAGGAGCTGAGTACATGAGTACATGAGTACAAGCCCAGGACCAGGAATATTGGAGGCCACGAACGAGGCATGCAGGGGCACGTGGGCAACAAGGGCGTCTTACAGAAGAGCACAAGCATTCAGTGACTGTAGCAGGTGGATCATCAGTGGATGCACTAGTAGTACTGAAAAGTGGACCCCTAGACTTCCAGTCCTTTCAGTTCTAGGAGGCATTTGGAAATAGACCCCCATAGTCTGAACATTCCAGAGGAAGCAGAATTCTGAAAAAACTTAATGTTTAAAGAGAAAATAAAGACTTGAGGTTGGCAATTTCTTAGTTACAAGTCTCAGGGGACCAACAGGTACAGATGCCGGATTGTAAATTGCTGGGAGGTAAATAGGATATTAAAAAGTAACGGTAATGAGTAGAGATAATGTAAGTATAGGAAGCATAGGAAGGTTATAGTAATCAGCATTTGCCATTTCCTATGTATTAAAGCAATTAGACTAGTTATTGTGTACGTAATTTAAAAAAACACCAGCTAGAGCATGGATTCATTAAAAAAAAAATCCATAATACCTTAGGCATTATTTGAATTTAAAATGTAAAACATATAATTATATATACAGTCACCAATCAATTGATGCACTATAGTCAGACTTTTACTTGGGTATGGGTCTATAATCACAGAGTCCTGTTTCATGTTTCCTGAAAAAACCACACTCATAAAAAGCATTTGCAGACAGAATCCTTCTAGAGCTTTACTATTTTCCCCCAATCTCTTACATTAGCTGTGCTCATATTGTATTTTGTAATAATCCTTTTTAGCAATTCCCTTTTAACCAAGTTTTCCCAAAATATCCACAGAGCACCCAAAAGAGGTCTCCACAGAAAGAACTTTCTTTTCACATTTATATGACCTTGGTTTAGTACTAATGAATATGTGTTTCTAGAGAGCACAACTGGAATAAACAGGTCTTGGACCACTTGCAAATCAGAAGGTGAGAACAGAAGTGTCCAGATAGTCAGCATACCATAGACATGCTGTGGGTGTCTATCTGTATGTTCCAAGAGAGTATGAAGAATGAAGTTTAATCAGATGGATGGTTTAAATAAACGGTAGTTAAAAGAGCTTCTTTGAAATATAACACTTATTATACTCTTACTAGGCCCAAGCATCCAAGTGTTGCTTTGGCTTATCTCATTTAATCTTCTCAGCAACAAACAAAATAAATGCTGTTATTATCTTTATTTTAGCAAAGAGAACACTGAAGCACAAAGAGGTTCAGTCATTGGTCCAAGGACTCACTAAGTTAGTAAGTGGCGGTAACAGAATTTCAACACAGAATGTCTTATTCCAAAGCTGGTGCCTTTGTCAGCTTCTTTACAATATTTTCTTTTGAATTTTCAGAGCGAACGAGAGGAGAAAGGAGAGGGTAGCCTCAAGGGTATAAGATATATCAATTATTTTCCCCATTGAGAATAGCATCTTGATTTTCCTTTGGGATAATACCCCTTCTTTGCACTCAAGTTCACGTACATCAAATAGGATTTACTTTCTCACCCAAGCTCCAAGAGTGAGCATGTGACCCAGAAATGTCTTATGAGAATACTTTGTCCTGTTAACCACAGTGATTGACTGAGAGATGGGCACATGACTCAACTCTTGCTAATGAAAGTCAACCCTAGAACTGTTCCCAGTAATATCGGAAGAGTATTTTTCCACACCTTAATTCTCTAACCCCAGGATCACTAGCTAAGGACCACAGAGCATCAGGCACCACTCCTATTGGCAAAATCCTGCCTTAACATGAAATCAAAGGACATCAGAACCTAGAGATGGAAAGAAAGACACCAGTAACTAATAAGTCTTAGAGCTTCTGGATTCAGCCATACCTGAATTCTGCAAGATCAGTTCCTAACGATGTTCAAAACCCAGTTACTGTCCTCAAGGAGCTAGCTGGTGGTTGAACTCAGATCTCACGGATATGTTAAACTTCCATCAACCAAAGGATGTTTAAACCTGTGCTCCCTTGTTTAAATGTGTCTTGTCTGTCTGTCCTTATTCACCTCACTTTTTTCCTTATGCTTCTCATCATTCCTCCATTACATCTCTGACGCACTACAACTGGCTAATTAGATCTTTTTCCTGTTTGTAAATATATCTCTTGTGTATAAAAGCACAGACATCTTAGCTGTGGATCATTTTTGCAAGTGAAATCTTACTTGCAATTCCAGAATATAAATTTGTAGCTACTCAGGTTGAAGGTGAAGCAGGGGCCTGAGGAGACTGACTGACAAGTTGGGCTGTAACAACGCTTTTATCTGACAAGTCCTCAGATTTGTAGCATGTGATGGTAGGTCTTGACAAAGTACAGGATAGAATTTTGACAACCCTAATGGTTTTTGAAGACTTTGTCAAATATTGTCATATGTGATGATGCTGCATTAAAACGACAATCTGCACATTCTGCCAGCATCCTCGTTTCTTTTTTTTTTAACCTTTTTTTAAAATGTTTTATCTTTTTTAATTAACATAAAGTATTACTAGCCCCAGGGGTACAGGTCTGTGAATCGCCAGGTTTATACACTTCACAGCACTCACCATAGCATATACCCTCCCCAATGTCCATAACCCCACCACCCTCTCCCTACACCCCTCCCCCTGGCAACCCTCCGTTTGTTTTACGAGATTAGGAGTCTCTTATGGTTTGTCTCCCTCCCAATCCCATCTTGTTTCATTTATTCCTTTCCTACCCCCCAAGCCCCCCACTTTGCCCCTCAACTTCCTCATATCAGGGAGCTCATATGATAATTATCTTTCTCTGATTGACTTATTTCGCTAAGCATAATCCCCTCTAGTTAGCATCCTCATTTCTTTGAGAAAAAGAAAAAGAAAAAGAAAACTCATTACATTAAATGAGAAAACAAAATGTAGAAAGATACTGTCTGACATCATCTCTCTTTCCCTTTCTCTCTGTTTTAACAATGATGTGGCTTATAAAAGAGAAGATAAATATGGAACCAACGCTGTAATTCAACTGAGCAACAGTTTCAAAAGGATTATATTAGAAAATAGAGAAGGGAGTATCTTTGGAGAGCTCAGGTCATATTGTAAACCCCTGTGGCTACAGTAGCAGCAGCAACTCGAAAAACAAAATGAACAGCTATGATACTTAGGGCAGATAATTCTAAGTAGTAAATTAGCAAAATCACCATCATCACCATCATCCTCATCATTGTCTTTAATGTTCTGAGCAGTGAGCCTGAGCTAAGGGTGCTGTGTGTAACATCTCATTTCATCCTCACCATGGGCATCTGAAGGAAATGCTGCCCTTGTCCACGAACAGTTAACTGACTTGCTCAAGGTCACATAGCTAGAAAGTGGCACAGCTGGGATCAGATCTTGAATTAATTTGTATCCAGAGTTCCTCCATGCAACCAAAGCTTGTACGCATGGAAATGTGAGGAACCCAATCATTCCAAGGCAAATCCACAGCCAATGGCTGCGGCACCCTCTCTCATTTGTCCTATCTCTCTCTTACTCGCCGAAGAAGAATGAGTAGATACATGAAGTTGCACAAGTCTGAGGTTCAGGACACCTGACGTGTGGCATTGTTTAGTTCAAAGACCTTGAGCAAAGAGTCTCACTTTCACAGCAGCTCTGCAAGTTAAAGCTTGGCAGGTTTTTGAACTCATAGAAACACCAGAATGATGGTTTCCCGGGGCTGGGGTGGGGCAAATAGGAAGAGGTTGGTGAAGGGCTACAAACTTTGAATTACAAGACAAATGAGTTCTGGGGATCTTATGTGCAACATGGTTAACAACTCTGTTTTTTATACTTGAAAATTGCTAAGAGAGTACATCTTAAATGTTACTACCACTTTAAAAATGGTAATTATGTGAGGTGATGGAAGAAATCATTTCTAGAGATCATTTGTAGAAATCATTTCTCAATATACCTATGTATCGAATCACCACTATATATATATATATATATATATATATATATATATATATATAAAACTTATACAATGTTACATGTCAATGATAGCTCAATAAAGCTGGAGGAAAAAAAGAGAGGCGGGTTTTATTATATTCATACCTAGCCTTAAAAAAAAGACTGTGAAATTTTCCAGGGTCATACAAAGAATCCTTAACTAATGAAATCTCTGTTATAAACCACTGGGTATTGGGCTAGAAAGGACTTTTGGCCTGAGCCCTTATCTTTCTAGTTCTAACTTGTGTAGTCCAGGGTCTAAAGGTGACTTTAGGAATATGATCATAATAGCTAGGATTTGTTGAGCTTTTACTATGTGCTTTTCATACATTATACCATTCATAACTCCTGGCAGCCCTCTACAGTGGGTAACTTGTATTTTCTCCACATTAGAAAAGAGGAAATAGAGGTTCAGAGTTGTTAAGAAACTTGCTTAAAATGGCACAGCTACCTGGAGGCAGAACCAGTATTTGAATGCCGCCAATCTTACTTCCAATCCATTCTCTTAACCTGGTACAGATCAGCCATGTCCAATGTACAAAAGGATTGTGTTCTAATTTGTTTTTTGTTTTGTTTTGGTTTGCTTTGGTTATGGCTTTTTAGAATTGGAACATGTTTTTTACATAAAAACAATTTCTAAGGAATAGGGCCCCCGGACAGCCCACCGAGGCCTGCTTATGACCAATTTTGCTCAAATTCCAGCTATTTGTAGGAAAATTTGTAGGAACAAGATGTTTCAATGACGGTAATGAAAGCAAACATAAAAGCAAATACAATAAATAAGGAATGTTTGTTTTTTAATCTTAAATATCCATGCTGGGGAACTCAAAAATGACTAGAAAAGGTAAAGGAAATAAATTTTAAAAATTTAAGATTATGAAAATATTTCCTAACCAATTTCAAGCACTTTAGAGGTGATTACTATTGGCCGTTTATTATGAATTTCCTATTTCTTGGTCCTGACGTATAAGCAGTACTAATCACATGCTTATAAAAAAAATATAAAGATCTTTTTCCTTTTTCTTCCTCCCTCCCTTCCTTCCTTTCTTATCTTTTCTGTTCTTTTTTTCTCTTCTTTACTTTTTTTTTCAGTTTCGCACTCAACTACGGAGATGTGTGGTACATAAAAGAAAATGCATGAACTCTGGAACCAAACGGATAAGGATTTTAAAAACTCAAAGCTCTGCCAAATAGAAAAGAAAGTAAGAAATCTCAGTCCCAATTTGGGGCTTAAATGAATTTGTAAGTGCAAAGCATTATATTTTGGGTTTTCTGGTCATTTCGCTGAACAGAATAGAATACGAAACCTTGAGTATCATATGTAATAGTTTAAGTAATCCGGTGACTAAGTAAAACGGCTGAAATTAAGAAAAGTTAAAATTTATCGTGAGACACAGAACACGAAGCCGAAGTAAGGAGAAATTAGCCTCTAAACAAAACAAAACAAAACAAAATCAACGACTCTTTTACAAGGCTTAAAGGAATCAGTCTATGAACAAAATAACAATACTGAAGAATGCTAAAAGGAGACACAAGGAGCTAGTAACTTTCCAAGATGTTCTTTGCTGCCCCCAGGCCACGTGAGCACAGGCTAGAAAGAGATTGTGGAAATTGAACCAGTGACGTTTGCTGGTTGTGATTCAAACTGCTCTTATCTCAAACCAGAAAGCAAATCGTTTCCCAGAGCCTGAAAACATCCATAAAAGGGGCACTTGGGTGGCTCTGCTAGGTAAGTGTCCTACTGATTTTGGCTCAGGTCATGATCTCAGGGTCCTGAACTTGAGCCCCACATTGGCCTCTGTGCTCAGCGGGGAGTCTGCTTGAGACACTGCAAAGCCTTTCATGACAACAATTGCTAGAAATATAAAAATTTTCTATTTTTATCAAATGGTTTGTTTCTTTAGCTTATGGTCTTGCAAAGTGGGTTTTGTCTGTTGGGCTATTGACTGACTTTAAGTACAAATCAAGTTCTCATCTTGGTGGTCTTGAGCCATCCAAATGGAGGGACTCCCTTTTTTTAATATAAAAAATATTTTAAATGCAAGAGGACTTTTCTCAGCATGTCAATAATATAGTAAAAAAAAAATCAAGACAACCCTGTAAAATATCAGTATCTTTTGTAAGACAGGCAATTTTTAAAAATATATTTATTTTTCCCTTTGAAATATAATAAGCACAGGTAAATCAACTTTTATCTGGTTCCTTTCAGAGGTTTTGCAAACAATGAAGATTTTCTCTTTGACAGCATTCTTTCCATAAAAGAACTATTGTCTGGGCAGATTTCACTGTTTAGGAGTAGAATGACCCATGACCAAAAATTAGGAAGAGTACAGGGGCGTCTTTCAGGTATCCTGAGAGACATGGTTCCCTTGAACCCTGCAACACCCCCTCCAGTTTCCTTATGTCTGCCGCTTAAGGGAGGAGGCTCACATACCCAATGGCTCAAAGACTTGAACTGGGACTTGCTTCTGGGACTAAACCACAGACTGAGGGCAGAGAGAGCCATGAATGAAGTCATCTGCCAGGCCACAAAAGTTCTCTCATGGTACTTTTTCAAAAGTTGCTGAAAGTTCTGGGGGTAGCAGTCTAGATCCCGTTTGTGTCGTATCGGCTCACTAATGGGGTAACGATCTGGGGCAACTGGGCGGCCTTGTTGGTGAAGCATTTGACACTTGATTTTGGCTCAGGTCAGGATCTTATGGATCAGGAGATGGAACCCCACGTCAGGCCTCTCACTCAGTGGGGAGTCTGCTGGAGTCTCTCTCTTCCTCTCCCTCTGCCCCTCCCCCGCCGACTCTCTCTCTCTCAAATAAATAAATCTTTTTAAAAAAAATGGAGGGGCACCTGGGTGGCTCAGTTGGTTGAGCGACCAGCTCTTGATTTCCTCTCAGTTCATGATTTTGGGGCCCTGAGATTGGGCCCCACAACAGTTTCTGTGCTCAGCACAGAATCTACCTGAGGTTCTCTGTCCCTTCCTCTACTCGGTTTGTGCTCTCGCTCTCTCTCTTTCAAATAAAGAATCTTAAAAATATATAATAGGATGATGACCTGACATACAAATGAGTCTTTCTTGTCCCAACGTGGTTGGTAATATATGGCACCCCTAGACCAAACTAGGCCTTATTAAAACCTACATTTCAGTAAGAGGGTGATCTACCCAGTGTTCCTACCCCAGAACTTCATAGATACATAAAATGTACTGAGCACCTGCTATGTGCCAGGGTTTACTTGACATGCATATTTTTAATGCTTTCAGCAACTTCATAAGGATGGTGATAATTTTTAGGATTAAATACCGAGGCTTAAGGAAGGTGAAAATTTTGCACAGATCTTACAGTTAATGATGACAGGGCTGGGAGATGAATGAAATTAGCCTGCTTTGACTGCATGGATTACAATGGTTAATACAGCAGCTGCTACTGATGTGGGAAACAAAGGCAGAAGGAAATGTAGATAAAATTAAATTTCCTTATAACCTGCAGCCCACCGACAAATACTTGAGACAGGGGGAGTATAATATTTCTCCAGAAAATTCCCAGCTGTCTTAATGTTAATGCTTTGCTAGAGGGAAAAACCACCTTAGCTTGATAATAACTGGGACCACAGAATCCTGAGAGTCTTCTTTAACATATGAAAGTCATTTTGGAAACTTCCCTTTGTCCTTACCTCTCCCAACTCCATAGTATATAATCAGTTGTTCCTCACAAACTGGAACAGAAGCTCTTCCTACCCATAGGTCCTGTCCCTGTGCCTTAAAAAAAAAAACACCTTCTTGCGCCAAAGACATCTCAAGAACTCTTTCTTGGTCATAGGCTCTGAAACCCAACACTCCAAACCACATACTACTTGTGTCCCACCTACTGCCCTCAAACAGCTCTGTAGTCAGCCTGATGGAGCTCCCAGCAAGGGCAAATAGGGAGGGACCTGAAGGCTCTTTCTGGAACTACTGAAGGCATCTTAATTGGCATGGGCTTGCAGCAGGCCAGAAACACTAAGAAATTATTACAGCCATGTGCCCAAGTCCCTTGTTCCTCGTGAGGTGTTTGGTAAATTACACCAGTGAAGTCATCCTGTCCTGGGCCTTTTCCTTGTGAGGTTTTTTTGTTTTTGTTTTAAGTAATCTCTATGCCCTATGTGGTGCTCAAACTCATAATCCCAAGATCAAGAATCACATGCTCTACTAACTGAGCCAGCCAGGTGTCCCTGTGGTGAAGTTTTTGTTTACTGATTTGATTTCCTTACTAGATACAAGTCTGTTCAGATTTTATATTTCTTCATGAGTTGGCCTTGGTAAGTTGTATTTTCCTAGGAATCTGTCTGTTTCTTTTAGGCTATCAAATTTGTTAGTATGCAACTGGCCATAGTACTCTTTTATAATCTTTTTTCTGTAAGATCTGTAGTAATGTCTACTTTTTCTGATTTTAGTTATTTGAGCCTTCTCTTTTCTTTCTAAGTTAACCGAGCTAAAAATTTGTCTATTTTGTGGATCTTTTTGAAGAACCCACTCTTGGTTCTGTTGATTTTTCTTGTCCTTTTTCTATTATCTATTTTTTTTTAAATTTCTGCACTAACCTTTATTATTTTTCTCCTTCCACTAACTTGGGTATATGGACTATTTGTTCTTGATGTCCACTGTGCTCTTCCAACTGAGCCAGCCAGGTGTCCCACAACCATTTATTTTTTATTGCTAAGCAAATGGCTTCTCTTTCTGTTTACTTGAAGACACATCTTTGGTATTACTCCTGTGGAGGAGAAGGGATCTAATTCCATTATGTTTGGTGGACAATGTAACTTTCTTGGTGGGATTCAGGAAAGATTCCTCTCTGGGACCTAATTTCATGATGCCTTCAGATAATATGATCAGCTACAGCCTGGGACCACAGGAGTTACTGCTCAGGGATTTCTTCTCATTTCATTTTCAATCTCTTCTTTGATCAATATGCTATGAAGCCAGTGGCTCTCAGTTTCATTTGTCTTTGTCAATGATTTACATTTTTATAGATGATTTTCTTATGAATTACATTTTTGTTTCTAAGTTTGAAAGAATTCAAGGTATCCTTCTAATAACTACACTTTCACTTGTCTTCTGAAGTGTTTTCCTCAGTAAGTGAAAAAGGAACGAATGAAAGTTAAACCCAAGATACCTAGAAATTTCTTTAGCACAGGGAGTGTCATAAGGAGACTTTGAGAACTGGGGCAGGAGCCAGTCTTCCTGGGCAATGTCAGGAATTTGGGAAAGCTGACTATGACTATGACTATGACTATGACTATGACTACTATGACTATGACTATGAGGTGGGAGCAGGAGGTGGTCATGGAAGCAGAGGCTTAAAGTTGACCAAACAACTTCTCAGTAATAATAATTTATCATGGCCAATCACTATCTTAAGAGCATTGTCTGCATTATCTCTCTGAACACTCAAAACAGCAAAAAGTAATTTTACCATTACCAAAAATGGACATGATGATGTCCATTTTTCAGAGTTTAAAGAACTTACCAGATGTCACACAGCAACAGAGGTGGGAATTGAACTCGGCAAATCTGACTCCTGATTCCGTGGACCTCACTACACCACATCAGTTTGACGTGGAGACTATTCTCAGAGTTTCTCGGTATAAAACACTCATTCCTGAAACCACTTCTTCCATTAATGGCATGAAATTAGAATGGGAGAGGAGACAGGTTTCTATACCATTATCCTTATTTATTTATCCATTTATTCATTCATGTATTTAATTGCAAACTTTATAATTGAGCACCAACTAATGGACCAGGTATTCTACTCAACTTGATAATACAGCAGGGAACAAGATGGATTAAGATCCCCTCCAGTATCACGGGATTCCATCCTTTGGGTTCACAATTAACAATAAACATGCAAAGAAATAAGGAAACTGTGACAGTGACACATACTGGGAATAGAATAAATATAATCAATAGAGAGAGAATGGGAGATCTTTTAGATTCAGAGGACAGTGGTCCTGGGCTGAGACCTGAATGGCAAGAAGAGGCTCACGAGAAGATCCGGATAAGGGAATTCCAAGCAGAAGGGACGGACGTCAGCTTCATGAGCTTGAAACGAGACAATAGGGTCACATTGTTGGAATGAAGTGAGTTAGGGGCAGGGGTGCAGGGAGGCGGGGTCCAGATAAGGTAAAACCTTGCAGGCTATAGGAAAGACTTTGAATTTTCCAGTGAGTGTGATGAGGAAATATCTAAGAGTTTGAATGGGCGAATAAGAGGATCTATTTCACATTTTTTAAAGATTTTCATTTCCTGATTTCTCTGCCTTTAGGAGTCCCCAAGTGGTTATTGGAGACGTTTCCAGCAGTGTTGGTGTTTTCTCCAGTGGCCCCTCAAACAAGTAGATGACAGATGACACTACGTTCCTTTCCCAACTG
This sequence comes from Mustela erminea, assembly GCF_009829155.1. Taxonomy (NCBI): domain Eukaryota; kingdom Metazoa; phylum Chordata; class Mammalia; order Carnivora; family Mustelidae; genus Mustela; species Mustela erminea. Next base: position 16,490,503 of record NC_045619.1, read on the forward strand.
ATTCCTGGAATTCCCAATCAGAGAGAATCTTAGTGGTACAATTCCCCAGTCTGTGACTTACTTTTAAGGGGCCCAGAGATCCCACAAATGGACCCTTAATTGTCAGTCCCTGAGGTTATACCCAAACTCTGGCCTGTATGTACATCGATGTGTGGAGAGACCCCTCCACATCCACCAGTTTCTCAAAGAGACCCCTAAAACCATGGGAACATTAAATGTCACACATTTGCAATGTGGCAATGCTGAGCTTCAAACTGAGATCTTTTGACCTCAGTAACTGGACCTTCCACTGCAATAGGCATATAGGGAAGAAACTGTTAAAGAAGCATTTTCAAGAACATTAATATCTTGTTGGGATTTTTGAACCCAAAAATGAGAATAGCTAACATATCTTTTTTTAAAAAAATATTTATCTACTTAAATATGAGGAAAAGAGAGAGAGGGTGGGGGAGGAGGGAGGGACAGAGAGAGAGGGAGAGAGGATATCAAGCAGATTCTCTGCGGACCAGGGAGGCCATCGCAGGGCTGATCCCATGATCCATGAGTTCATGACCTGAGCAGAAATCATGAGTTGGACACTTAACTGACTGAGCCACCCAAGCGCCCCATAGCTAACATTTATTTAAGTACTCACTGTGTGTTTATGTTAAAGACATGACAACTGTCCCAAAATGGAGTCACTTATGCTAAGCCCCACACTGCCAAACCAAAACTTAATTACAGTTTCAGCCCTCTAGGAAGTGGAACCTAAACCTAGTCAATCAGGAATCACTTGACCAGCATTAGCTTGGAGATCTGCCTGATAAGACCTCTGCCATCCCTTTTAAGGAAGGTAACTTTACAATAATCAACCTGCTTTATTGTCTAGTACAACTTCCTTGTTCCAGCTCCCTTCAGCCTATAACAATCCTTGCCTTGATCAGCCCTTCAGAACTCCTTTCAACCCACTAGACTAGCTGCTGCCCAACTCATGAATCACTGAATAAAACAAATGAGGTCTTTAAAATGTACTCAGTTGAATTGTGGGTTTTTGTTTTGTTTTGTCTTTGTAACAGTAAGTACCATTTAATCCTCTCAGCAACATTATGAGGTAGGAACTCTCAAGAGTCCTATTTTACAAGGAGGTAACTAAGACACAGAGAGGTTAGGCAAGCTGTCCAAAGTCACACAGCAGCAGTATTCAAACCAGAAAACTGCATGCTTAACATCACACAGCCTCTCGCTCTTTGTTACCTTGCAGACAAGGTAGAGTAAAGCCCTGTAAAGTAAAGACAAGGTAGAGGAAAGCCCTGGTCAGGAAGTTGATGGGTTCTTAGGAATTAAAAACAGAAGTTTCCAGAACACGAAAATCCAAAAAAAGTGAGAGCAAAACTCCATCGTCCTCATGAAAGCCCTTCTCTCAAAAATACAAAAACAGAAGAGAACCAAAAGTTTAAAAGTGAAGAAAAAGAATTAAGGTACCTAGAATACAAAACCACTAGGCGACGAGGAATTTTACAAGTTGAAGATGACAGGTATTTATTGTCTGTGAAACTTTTATTGCATTTCGTGGACAATTATGTCATGAAATTACTTCAAAATGGGCCATTCAAATTGATTAGCATTTTAAAAAACTTCCCTAAAATGGGACAGAACAGCTTAAAGTGATTGCTATTGCTTTGTCCTTATTTTTCCTGCTGAGAGTGTCATATTTTGCTCACAGACTTCTGTCTTACACTTGGTTGTACTTGGATTTCTCAAACGCTCTGAATGTGACCCCAGGAAGGTCTATGTCACGCTCAGTGGTGCTTTGGATGGCTAGATGTGTTTCCCTTTCTTCTCCTAGATTCTGAGGAACTTGAGTTACTCTGTGTTCTTTTAGAGAGAAGAATCTTCACATTATTTTGAATCCAGTTTTGACATGAGGTGGTCTCTACATTTATAATGGTGGCTTTGTAGCCTCAGTATCTATGCTATTTAATTTGTTCTCTACATGCATGATGAAAGCCTTAGCAAGACATTTCTCATAGTCAACTGCAAAATTTTTCGGGTTGTACCTATGAGCTTATATTAGAATGTGTCATGCTGCAGCAAAATAGAAAGCAAACTATAATTTGAAATGTTCCGTGTATGCAGCATAGAAAATAACTCGATGTCCTCAGTCAAAGTGGCTTTAGTAACAGGGGGAACCAAACATCTCCAAGAATGAGAAATTCTGAGTTTCTCCCACAATAATGCCCCATGATTTGGGAAAGCTATTTAATAGTACACTCCATTTCTCCACTTGAGGAGATTGCTTTTACTGGAATGATTAAAGCTTTTTTCCCAGACCCCTGACCACTCTCTCAATGAGATTATTTTCTATCATTTTAGTGGAAATTTTATATCATGGATACATCAGCTAATTCTACAACATGATCTGTCTCTTAAAAGGGGCTCTCTGCCCCATTCACATTATACTATGTTTGTTCTTCAGCATGAAAAGTATTCAATATTTCAGGGGAAAGAACTTGGACTGAAGTAATAAGTGGTCTAACCAAGTTTCATCATTGAAAGGAAAAAATAATCATTGTATTTCGTGTATTTCTTTCTTCTGGTCCCTTAGTGTACACAGATTGGAGAGGGAGAGGGTTCCCCATCTCTCCCCAACTCTTTAGTTGAATCCATTTATTTAAGCTAAGAATCTCTTTCCTACAGCTGAGAATGATCCCAGCAGTTGATTTTTGGCATGTATTTGCTCATTTCTAGAAAGGTTCTCTTTATCTGCCAACATCCCAAACAAAAGCTGTTCTCTGTGAGGTGTCCTCAGACCAACCCCTATGATCTTTGCTAGAAGCTTTTATCATTTCTTCTTCCCTATCTAGAAACACTTTGTAACCACCACCAGTATAGCACACAAAACATTGTAGTAATTTCACTGGAGGAGAAACTTTTTCTTATTTATCTTTACATCCCCAGTGCCTAGATTTATGGCATGTGCATTGGTGCCAAGTATACTGGCCTATTTATTGAATGTATTATAAAGAATCCAGTGAAGTTTCTTCAAAGTCCCTAAATATATGATTATGATGAGGAGAAATGAATGGGGTCTTGTGGCAAAGACTGTTTCCAGTGTTTACCTTCCCTTTTCCTCCTTTGCAATAGAGCCCCTGACATGGGGTGAGGCCCATGGCAATGCAGAAGAAAGATTGGATTTCTCAGCCTCCTTTGCAGCTAAGTAAGGCCAGGTGATTCAATTCTGGCTGGACAGATATAAGTCAAAGTGTCATGTGGCAGCCTTCAGGAGTCTCCTTTAAAGAGAACTGACATGTACCACTTACTTTTTCTTCTTTGTCCTTTTTTACTTGTTATGGTCTGGAATTTAGATGTGATGGCTGGAGCCCAGCAGCCCTCTTCTATACATCACATAAAAATGAATGAAATCCTGCCATTTGTGATAGCGTGGATGAAACTGGAGGACATTACGTGAAATGAAATAAGCCAGACAAAGACAAATATGGTATATTCCACTTGTTTGTGGAATCTTAAAAGAAAAAATATCAAACTCATAGCAAAAAGAGAACAGAATGATAGTTGCCAGGGGCTGGGAGGTGGGAGAAATGGAGAGATGTTGGTCCAACAGTACAAACTTAGAAGACAAAGAAGTTCTGAGGATCTAATGTACAACACAGGGAGTACAGTTAATAATAATGTATTATATACTTGAAATTTACTAAGAAAGTAGATCTCAAGTATTCTTACAAAAAAAAAAAAGAAGTAACTGTAAGATAATGGATGCATTAATTAACTTGATTGTGGTGGCGATTTCACAATGTATCAACCATTGAGTTGTATACTTTAAATATATGACATTTTATTTGTCAGTTTTGCCTCATTAAAGCTAAGGAGAAAAAAAAAATCACACACACCCTGGCTCTCTGAGCACCTGATAGAGTAAAGCCACCATCCCAGCCCTCGCCTGCCAATTCTAGATTTGTATGGAATGACAAACTCTGTATTGTTTGAAGCCTGGTTCCTCGAAGTCCCTGTTACTCCCAGCTGAACCTAATCCTGATCTTGTGTTACTTTTCCTTGCTTCCTGGTTGATGAGTTATGTAATAGCTCATATTTAATTTAAAAAAAAAAAACAAAACTTGCCCAAGAGCTTTGGATGAGTCATATCTGAAATCTCTAGACTGGAAAATTGAATTTGTTAATATCATCAGTTCTGCACACACAGACACAGACACACACACATACATGCACACACATTTTGGGCATCAACTAGTAGCTTTTGTTACTGAGTGCTTACTGTCTGCCGGTAAGGAAGGAGGAACTATGCTATACTTTATATGCATTATTTTACTGAATCCTCATAAAAACCTTATGATGTGGGGACTTTTATTATCTTCACCTTATCAGTGAGGTAGCTGCAGATCGGAGAAGCTAAGTTAATGACCAGTAGCCACGGCTGACCCAAAGCCAGGGCAGTCTTCCCTCCAAGCCCATGAGTTAATCGAGCCGGAGACTTTGTTAATGGCTGCTGGAGACTTGTTGCAGGAGGGGTTCCAGGGAACCCTTCCTCAGCCTACCAGTGAGCCTCACTTTGCAAATCTAGTGAGTGCCAGTGCTGCAAATGGCAAGTTATCCAGGAGTGGAATTGTGCTACCAGCAAAGTGACCACTGGATACACCCCAGGAAGAGATCCAGAGAACACTGGAAAATAAGGAACTCCCGAGCTGACTTCCCTATAGAGAGCCAGGGGCCAGAGAAACTTACCTCTTCATGAGTCCGTTGGTGGTGGGGGTGGTGTGAATATAGGCATGGAATTGAATGGGGTCTTGCTGCACAGGCCAAGCCGTGAACCCGAAGTCTGAAGTCACACATCATGACACAGGCACGTGGAAATCCTCAAATCTGATTCACATAGAAGGACCAGAGGGTCAAACTTCTGAAATTCATATTTAGCAAGAAAAGCATTCAGAAAAAAAAAATTATACATTTTGATACTCGGATCTCAATGATAACACCCCAAACATACTGAAGGGATAATTCATTTCCTTTCATCATCCAAGGCATGCATGCTTCTTCATGCTCATTCATCCAAGAAGCACGCATTGAGGGACTGCTACGTGTCAGGGCTGTGTTCTGCAGGGACTAGGATACACAAGACTTTCCAGGATGGCTCAGTCAGGTGAGAAAACACACCAAGAAACAAAACTGTACAGTACGGGGTGCCATGTACTTTAATAGAGGTAGGTACACGGCTGTGTGGATTTGGAATGAGAAGGATCCCACCCGAGCGAAGGTTTCCCTGGGATTTGAAGGAATGACTAGGGTATAACCAAGAGAATGGGGATGAGGAGGGCAGGCCATGTTTCTACGGAAGGGAGGAGCAAGTGCAAAGGCTCAAGAGAACCTGTCACCTTCCCGGAAGTGTGTAAGACTAGAGCCCAGAGATAAGGAAAGCCCAAAAAGAAGAGGGTGGTTTTTAAAGTGGTCCGTTAAAGGATAAGCTATAGCAAATTGATATTTATATCAATAAACAGCCAGCTTTCACAGTCCTTCTCTTGGCTTCCATGGGAGTTGAAGAAGGGTAGTGGTTTTTAAATTCCACTCCTCCAAGGGGCAGTGAGGTAAACCATGGTCAGCTGCTAGCATCCCCCTTCCTTCCAAACAGGACTCATTTCCTAGTTCTTCACAGATGTCCACTCCCACCCCACCCGACTCTGGAGACGCTGATTCATCTCCAGGGTCAGGGGCGGATCCTTGTTAGTCTAGGTCAGAGGTCAGTCGGTGACCCCATTACCTGTTTTTGTAAATAAGGTTTGTTTGAAAATAACCACACCCATTATTTCTTCCAGCTGCTTTGGTGATAGGACAACAAAGTTGAGAGGTGTGGCAGAGACAGTGTGGATCCCAAAACCGAAACCTTTCCTGCGTGGTCCTCTTTGGAAAACTCTTGCTGACTTTGGGTCTAGGCCAATCCCAGCACTGAATTCCCGTGGCAGATGTTATTGGTCCAGAGGTGGGCTTCTTGCTTCAACTGGCCAATCAGATTAAAGAGAAGAACTTACCTTTCATGCCTGTAGCAATGATTCTTTCATTTCCATCAGGTGATGCCTCAGTTGCTGCTAACAGCCATCTTATAACCGTGAGCCCTTCTAGAAATGGCAGAACTAAGAGACAGAAAAACCTGGGTCTCTGATAACGTTGTGCAGTCATTAAATCAAGCAACCATGAAGTCTGCCTTATCTGGACTGAGTACCCTATGCGATAATACATTTCCTTACAATATCTAAGTCATTTTGCGTAAGGCTGTCTCTTCCTTGCAAGTAAAAGCATCTATTATTGCTATGTAAGTAATGACATCTTGTCCAAAGGCCCGACTCACTGCAGGCAGAAGTACCTAAAACATGGTCACAAAACCAGAATAAAACAAAGGACACAGTGTTAAGAATAGGCAGCCTCATAAGCCTGCACGCATTGCCTGCAGGGAGACCCTAGAGGCAACCACACAACTGACCCATAGTGATTGAAGTTCTTTGAAAAATAAAGTTCCTAATTCAGTAAACTCAAGACAGCTCTCAAAGAAGAACAGATGAGGGCGCCTGGGTGGCTCAGTGGGTTAAGCCACTGCCTTCGGCTCAGGTCATGATCTCGGGGTCCTGGGATCGAGTCCCGCATCGGGCTCTCTGCTCAGCAGGGAGCCTGCTTCCTCCTCTCTCTCTGCCTGCCTCTCTGCCTACTTGTGATCTCTGTCTGTCAAATAAACAAATAAAATCTTTAAAAAAAAAAAAAAAAAGAAGAAGAACAGATGAGATACAATAAATTGGGAACTGGAGAGGTACCACCAGAAGAAATTCATTGATGACACTACCTTAGACAATCGTAACTCATGCTTATGAAAAGCGGCCTTGATACACCACCAAGAGAATTAGCTACATCCACTGCACTCGCTTTCCCAAGGAAAAAAGGAAGGGAGGTTCTTTTTTCACAAGACTTTCTGACTCTCCTCAAGAAAGGTTTTCTTTTAATAACAAACTGACAAATGAATGCTGTGGGAAACACCCCTTGTTCCTGAGACGCTGGATGGAAGGAATCTGCAAGAGGAGGCCGGCTTCATGATGCATTTTCATGGTTCCCAGGACCAGCGGGGCTGCACTTCTCTAATGTCAAGTATTGTGTAATATCCCAGAAAGCAGGATGCAGGTGCAGAAACGCTTTTTGGATGCAAGGAGCAGTGCAGTGTGGTGAGCAAAGCACAAGCTTTGGAGTGAGATCCAAATCCCAGATCCCCCTCCACCCTCCAAGCTAGCTTTGTAGGTCTCTGTTTCCCGACACATAAGACAAAAATAATCACACACACACACACACACACACACACACACACACACACAAAACCTAGCACAACATCTGACATGCATTAGACCTCCATTTGTGCAAGATATCACTGTCTATTATAGTTTCTGCTATTATGATTCCCAAGCGAAATGTTACATTTGATTGGCCAAGTTGTTATAGAACAATTTCAAGCTAGAGATGGACTATCCCACCTGCCCTGTTTAAATCCTCAGTGACCTCCTGCTGGTCTGCAAATTGGCCCCTGTCCGTGGAGGGCAAGGAGAGAGGGGAGAAAGAGACAGACCACTCCAGAGGTGTAGGGGGGCAGGTAAGCAAGAAAAGTTACTTATGAGGCTTGTTGGGGCAGCCATGAAAGAGCAAATCCCTGTACCTGCCCATTAGCATTTATTTATATGTGTGTGTGTGTGTGTGTGTGTGTATACACATATACATATGGCATATATATATATAAAGTGTGTGTATGTATGTGTGTGTGTGTGTATATATATATATGCCTTAACTGGGTCCAGTCACTTATACGACCCTGCTGGTCTCAACAACACCTTACTCTCTCAAAGCTATGTCCTTGAACAGCTCCCACTTCCTCTAACACCTTCTGCAGAGTAAACCAAAACGCTGTGACTCACAGCTAAGTTCTCCATAACAATGCTTTCTCTAGGAACAAGAATTCTGTAAAACCTATTCATGTATTGGGAATGATTTCAAGCAGTCATTGGATCCAGCAACCCATTGTCATTTCCTATGTGTCAGAGCTCAGCTGGAGTCATCATTTAAATCCATAATGTGCCCAGAGTGGCTGGAGCATTTGATGTGAGCAGTCTAGCCCCTGAAGTGCCCTGGAGGGACTTAAACTATTCAACAGTGACCAGCTCTGAACAGAGGTGTGTGAAATTAATAATGACCTCCGGAGGCTGGGAAGTCCAAGGTCAACGTGCTGGCTGATTCCGTTCCTGGTCAGAGCCTTCTTGCTGGCTTGCAGATGGACACCTCCACTGTCTCCTCACATGAGGGAAAAGGAGCATCTCTTGCTCTTCCTCTTCCTTTAATGCTACTAATTCCATCATGAGAGACCTGCCCTGGAGACCCACCTCACTCTGATTACTTCCCAAAGGACCCATCTCCAGACACCCTCACATTGGGGTTCGGGTTTCAATGTATGAATTTGGGGCAGCGGAGACACAATTCGGTCCATAGTATGACTCTTCCACCACTTCTTCACCTGAAATGTTTCTGCAATTGAATTCTCTAAGGCATAAACGGTTTCTTAAGTAAGCTTTCTCAGACGTTCCAAAATATTTCTTCTTTTAGCCATGATAAAGAATGAAAAATTCCATCTCAGCTGGGACAACCCTGGGGAACATAAGCTCTGTATGAGTAAGGGTGCTTTTATAAAGAAGGCTCTCATAACATTCTTCTCCACTGAACAACACTCAGAAATTACAGGATGGTGGAAGGTCAAGGGAGGGTCAGGAAAATAGCCTATGTCAGCAAGAACTCAAGCATCTGGGCCACAGTTCTGTTCCCTCTCTCTGGTTAGCCTGAGCTGAGCTCTGATGCCAACTGCATTCCCGCTGAGACACATGCTGCTTTCATGACCAGATATGGCATGTTACAAGGAAATACATCTCAAATTTGTGAGAGAAACACTTAGGTGAGAGGAAGAGCTTGAAAACAGTCATCGGCAGGCAGAGACTTTGTTGACCCTCAGGGAAATAACCTCTGAAATAATTTGATGATATGACCCCAACTGGTATAGGGGCTACAGGGCTGGCTTCCTGCTCATTCTATAGTAACCTCTGCAGGGGTTGAAAACAAAAAACAAAACCAAACAGCTCTGGCGTGATCAAGCATCCATCTCTTGGTACCCGAGAATGTCGCAGAGAAAGGGAATCCCGAGCTGAAGGTGGAAGCTGAGAAAGTCTTAAAATATGTATGACTGATTTGGTTACCTCTTGGGAGGTGGAGGCAAGGAGGGGGGTACAATGACATTTGCTGAGAGCCAACAAGAGTATAAGGTCTTAGAAGGAAGAGGACCTGCCTGTCATGCTCACCATGTGTCCCCAGCTCCTAACGTCAATCCTGATGCGCAGGAGACACTCACTGTTTGTTGAAGGGAAAACAGATGTGGACCAGAGCCCATTATATCATGGGCACTCAGTAGACATTTTTTTTTTAAGAATTTATTTATTTATTTGACAAAGAGAGATCACAAGTAGGCAGAGAGGCAGGCAGAGAGAGAGAGGAGGAAGCAGGCTCCCCGCTGAGCAGAGAGCCCAATGCGGCACTCGATCCCAGGACCCTGGGATCATGACCTGAGCTGAAGGCAGTGGCTTAACCCACTGAGCCACCCAGGCGCCCCTCAGTAGACATTTTTGAGAGAAACATTTCACGAATGAAGGGCTACAGTACACCAGGCGTTGTTTCATTCTTTCATTCCATTTGTAAGTGTTCTGTTGAGTGAACTCCTGACATTTGCCAGACACCCTGCTGAACACTGAGACCTCAAGAAAAGAGACAGTTCCTGCCCCAAACAGCTTCCGGTCTTGGCAATGGCGATAACACATATCATGACCACAGCTGTGTCAGAGCCCAGGGAGCTGCGTGAGAAGAGCTCTGTCTTCCTGGGAGAGTCGAGGCAGTCTTCATGGAGGAGACAGCCTTTGAACTGAGACTTACGATGAGCAGAAGATCTAAGACATTTCAGGCAATCAGGACGGTGGGAGAGAAAATACTAAGCCATTCATCCTTGCAAGAGAAAGCTTTCTGTGGGGAAGAGAAAGCAGGTGACAGGATAAAGTAAGGAGATGACACTCAGTTCTCATCTTAAAAGGGCCGGCATTTCCTCTGAAACAGTTGGAACCTGCCCTATGGAAAATAGGTGGCAGAACTGCTTCATAGGGTGTGTGACCTTGTACAGCCTGCCAGGATCCCCCGCTCAGATGGGCCCCATGCTTGGTTGACTGTTCTGCTGGAGGCCATCTTGAAATTTGTAATGATGCTTTCTTTCGGCTTGCGCTTTGTAAGTGAAGTCCAGTGGGACAAAGGGGCAGGCATGTGTTCGGAAGAGAGAGATGTGGGAGGCCCGTCAGCCCTGTCTTGCTCCTTCATTCACATGTAACGTTCAGGACACTCCAAGAGCCCAGAATTCCAGAGGACCTACTCTGCATGGGAGTTCAGCTACTCAAAGCAAAGATAAGTCAAACATGTTTCAGAAGCCACCGCCTTGCACTGAGTGTTGATAGAATGCGTCCCTATTAAGAAGTGAGATAAAAACAGATGGGTTAGGGTGGCTCAGCTGGTTAAGCGTCTGACTCTTGATTTTGGCTCAGAGTATGATTTCAAGGTCTTGGGTTCAAGCCCTGTGTGGGGCTCTGTTCTCAGCAGGGACTCTGCTTCAGGATTTTCCCTCTTCTTCTGCCCCTCCCCCACCAAATACATAAATAAATCTTAAAAAAAAAAAAAGTAGTTGGGTTAATCCTGTGCACTGGGCCACAAAATATGAATTGTGTCCCTTCAGTGATTCCACATATGAGTTAAAGGCTCTTATTTTTGTCTTTAAAACTGGCATAGTACAATATAAACATGAATAGTAAATTCCTGCTAAGAATTTATAATACAAATATTTGTTTATGGAGAACAATGCTAATGGCAAATAAAAACACCATGAAAAATTGAGACAGACTACAAAAAAAAAAAAAAAGAAAGAAAGAAATAAAAGGAAAAGGAAAAATCTTCATATTTTAATACATTCAATGGCATCCCCCCCTTGTTTTCTGAACATTTGGCACCTGGCACCAGAAATTATGGCACTGGCCTTAATATGGGGTCATTTAAAAAAAAAAAAACTGAGCAGGGAAGAGACACAGCAAGTGTCTCTTTTATCACTTGTATCATTTTGGAAACATAACTGTCCCCAGAGTGTGGAACTTAGGACAGAGGGAGATACAACAAGGAGAAAGAAGACCCGTTATCAATGCAGCACAGACAAAGGTGGTGAATTCTTTGTGAGAACAGGGGCAGGGGGCGGAAAGAAAAGGGTAGAAGCGTGAGGAGTTCATGGGCACAGCATGAGGGCTGGGTGATTCATTCCAATAGGAGGTAAGCAAGAGGGAGGAATACAGCCCGACTTCCAGATTTCCAGTCCCAGCCAGGGAAGGATGCCATCCATTGAGATGTGGAGTAGAAGAAAGAGTGAGCGTGACAGGTGAGGAAAATGGGAGGAGATGAATGTGAAGCCGGGTCTGGGACGTGGGTAGACTTCTTGTGCCTGGATCTGTGCAGTATGTCCCCCTCCACCACCCTCCACCTCAGACTCCATCTCGTCCAGTCTCAGGGGCATGGCCCTGACTTGGGGAGGGGCCCAGCCTTGTACCTTGTAACTGTGCACCTGTGCCTGCCCAGCCACAGCTACTGGTCTGAGGAGGAGGATGGTAGGGGTCTGTCCTCAACCAGGACAATCAGAGTCTTTAACTAGGATTTTTCAGACTAAATCTGGGAATCAGTCCGTTCCTCTCTAGTGCTACATGGGAGTCTGCGAGAGACTTGGTTCTAGCACCCTGGATACTCAGGTCTGAGACAATGAAGCCAACAGAGACAGGATGCATGGTGGAGTGAAAGCCCAAAGGGCTTTGAGGTGCCAGCTGGGGAGGTTCCAACTCAATTTTCCCCTTCCTGTTGTCAAAGAAATGCCTTCCCTCAAACTCCTCACCAACTCCTCACCAACTCCAGTTTTTCATGTCTTCCTTAAGCTAGATGGACTTAGGTTTCTGCCATTTGCGACTGAGTCCTGATGGATACAGGACACATGGTGAGGTGCCCAGGGAAACAGCTTGTGATAGATGTTATTCCCATATCACAGAGAGGCAAACTGAGGCTCAGAAAGGTTAGATAGAACCTCACGGCTGGTAAACCACAATGCCAGCACTTGGATGCCGAACCAAATTCAAAGTCAGGGATCTTTTATGATATTATGCTTTCCTTCAAATCTATTCATTATTCTTAGCATTCTTTTTTTTTTTAAGATTTTATTTATTAATTTGAGGGAGAACATGGGGAGGGGAAGGGGGCATGGAGAAACAGACTCTCTGCTGAGCAGGGAGCCTGACACCATGCTCAATCCCAGGACTCCAGGATCCTGACCTGAGCCAAAGGCAGACACTTAACTGACTGAGCCACTCAGGAACCTCCCTTAGCATTCTTTTCTATACATTTCTATAAATTGGAAGCAGAGCTTGAAATGACAGAGTCAGTGACATTCATGCTACTGAACTTCCAAGTTTCTTGATTAATGACCAAAATCCTCATAGGCCAATGGTTTTTCTGGAACCATTCCCAGGCTCTGACTATTCCTACTTTAAAAGTTACTGGTAGCAGAGGGCCTAGTTGCTAATGTTGTAGGAGTCCAAAGTCAGTGACCTTAGGAGTGAAACATTTTCCTAACCTTCATTTTTCTAAACATTTTCCTAATCTTCTGTTATGAGTTCAAATGGCAAGTCAAGTCCTAATTCCCAGTGAGAATCACAAGAAGGTGACAACAAACTGAGCCTGAGCTGTGAAAATTAAGAACATCTCTCTTTGGGGGCGCCTGGGTGACTCAGTGCATTAACCCTCTGCCTTCAGTTCAGGTCATGGTGTCAGGGTCCTGGGAATCAAGCCCTGAATCAGGCTCCCTGCTTAGCGGGGAGCCTGCTTCCCTCCCTCTCTCTGCCTGCTTGTGATCTCTCTCTCTCTCAAATAAATAAAATGTTTTAAAAAACAAAAAAAGAACATCTCTCTGTGACCGTTTCTCAAGACTGTTTCTCTGTTTATTGTCCCATTCTCTTCTTTATAGAACCTTCTTTTCCTACTATTCCATTAGCCCAAGCATAGTCTAAAGAGAATCTCATCTGATTAACTCCTTCTACAGAATTGCGGCAGAGACTGTTGTCCCCAAATTGTTATTTTTCCTCTTTTCTTTCAATAATAGAATCCCTGATTTTTAAAAAATTATTTATTATTTTTAGTTAAGATATAATTCACATATCATAGAACTCACCATTTTTAAGTGTACAATTCAATGTGTTTTTTTAGCACACTCACAAGTTTGCATGATTATCATTATAAGTCCTGATCATTTCATTATTCCAGAATAAACCCCATACCTATTAGCAGTTGCTCCCCGTCCCCTCTTCCCTCCTGCTTCTTTGGCTACCATGCAACTACTTTCAATTTCTGGATTTTTGTCTTCTGGACATTTCACGTAGTTGGAGTCATACAACATGTGGCCTTTTGCGTCTGGCCTTTTTTATTTAGTATAGTGTTTTCAAGATTCAACTACAGTGTAGCGTGTATAAGAACTTTATTCTTTTTACTGCCAAATTATAATGATAGCATTCCACTGGAGGGCGCCTGGGTGGCTCAGTCAGTTAGGCGTCTGACTTCAACTCAGGTCATGATCCCAGGGCCCAGTGGGGAATCTGCTTCTCCCTTGCCTTCTGCTCTCCTGCTCCTACTCTCTCTCATGCTCTCTATCTCAAATAAATAAAATATTAAAACAAATAATGTTCCATTGTATGAGGATACCATAAACAGTATTTTGTTTATCTATCTATAGTTTACAGACATTCGGGTTATTTCCCATTTTTGGCTGTTATGAAGAGTGCTACTGTGAACATCCCTGTACAAGTTTTGGTGTGGACAGATGTTTTCCATCTCTTGGGTGGACACTAGGAGGGCCTTGCTGGGTCATATGATAACTTTGTTTCCCATCTTGAGGAGCTGCCTATTTTCTGCAGATACATTCCCATCAGCAGACTATGAGGAGAACCCTTGGTTTTTAGTTGTGCAAATGGAGCCTGGGAAAAGCTGGACTTTCCAGCTACCCTTCGTAGCTATGTGTGGCCATATTATGACCAACTCCTGGCTTATGCGATGGAATGTAAGCAGACGTGGTATGTGCAGTTTCTGGTGGAAACATGTCCTCTCCTGCCTTCTCCAAGTTGCTACTTGGAAAGCTGACTTAGTGACGGGAGGACCAGAAGCTGTCCTGAGCCATGGAATGACTTTGTGAAGGGAAGCCAGGACAGTGATAGGACAAATCTGTGACTGGCACTCTGGAAGGCCATGCTAGGCCTAGACTGACCACCTCTTGGCTACTTAAATACAGAAGAGAAATAAACTTCAGTTGTGCTTTACACACGATAATTTTTTTCTAATTAGTTAAAGGCAAATCGAACTCTAGCTGAATTCCCTCACTCACTGTACAAATTCTCCCTGAAAGCCAATTGAAAGCCAGTTTCTGAGCTTGGAGCTAAAGAAATAAAGATATGGGAAATGAACCTGGTTTTTTAGGGTCTCACATTTGAGTCACATTAATAAATAAGATGATAACACAAGCGCTAGTAAGGGTGGGCACCAAGTCTCGTAGGCAGATGGAGGAAATCAGGGAGAACTGGCCTAAAGCAAGAAAGTCTCAGTTTAGCCTACAGGCCCCCACTCCTGTTTCCAAATTCCAGAAATCAGGAATTCTTGGGAAATTTCAGAGATTCCTGATATAAGCTACTCTTAAAATACTTCCAAGATTATGTACTCTTTATTGATTATTATGGTTATCTAAAATTGTTTAACAAATAGGAAAAATGAAGTTTGGTGGCATTAATAAAGAACCATCACTTCTAGTCAATATCCAAACACTGGGGGAGAACTACCAGTCAATGTTATTGGCTGATACTTGAATAATTAACATTGGCCCCTTCTAACACTGCTAATAGCACTACACTGTGCCTTTTTTTTTTTTTTTTAAGATGTATTTATTTGAGAGAGGGAGAGAGAGAGAGAGAACTTGAACGGGAGGAGGGGCAGAGGAGGAGGGAAAGAAACAGACTTCCTTCTCAGTGGGGAGCCCAAAACAGGGCTCAATCTCAGGAACCTGAGATCATGACCTGAGCTGAGACCAAGAGTCAGATGCTTAACTGACTGAGCCACCCAGATGCCCCTACACTGTACCTTGTGTCCAAATTGTGAATTCTAGGATCCACTTTTTTCCCCGAAAATTTGTTATTTCTTGGAACACTGCTCAAAAGATTTATATAAAAGATACTATACAGATAAACTTACTAATATTTAAACTTAATATTAAACTAAATAATATGTATTTTACTCATAAGAATGACTTGTCGTTAGCAGCAGACAGGGCCACAAACACAGACATGGCAAAGCCACAACCAAAGATGGGCTATGCATAGTGGTCACTTTTCTGGTCCACGTTCCTCTCCTGATTCCCAGAAATGTCAACCTTAGCCTCCTACCATGTGCTCCCTTGCAGTCTGTGCCTCACCTATCAGAATGTTCACCTCTTGGGGTGCCAGGATGGCTCAGTCAGTGGGGTGCCTAACTCTTGATTTCGGCTCAGGTCATGATCTCAGGGGTTATAGGATCCAGCCCTGAGCCAGGCTCTCTGCTCAACAGGGACTCTGCTTGAGATTCTCTCTCTCTCTCTCCTTGCCCCCTGTTCTTGCTCTCTCTCTCTTAAATAAATAATAAATCTTTAAAAAAGATAAAACGAAGGTCACATCTTAAACTACCTGCCATCAGTAGACTGAAGGTCTCTTGAAGGCAGGAAGTCTTTTTTACAGAAAATCTCCAATATGTTGCTTGGCGTTTAGAACCAAGTGCATGCTTAATTAACATGCATTGAACTGAATTTTACTGAACACAGAACTTATATTGAAGCTGAAGTTTGGAAGGTGTATTTCTTAAGTGGTTTATGGATGGAAGGGCATTTGAGGCTGAGAGAAACACTCTTTGCAGAGACACAAGCATACCAAACTCTATTTTCAAGGACTGCAATGATCTTCCCTTGGCATCTGTGCCAAGGGTCATGGTAGGAGATGAAATCAGCATGGGAATCAGAGACCAGGTCACGCAGGGGCCTGGGTACCTGTTAAGGACTACAGATGTGACCCTGTAGGCACAGGCTCCCCTGTAGCTGGGAGCCAGCTGTTGAAGGAGGCCTCCAGAAACTTGTGCTGGAGACAGATGGCCTGAGTTTGAATCCCACTTCTGAAATTATGTACTGTGGGCAGGTTCCTTAAACTTCCTAGACCTCAGTTTCTTCATCTTTAAAATGGTGATTATAACAGCAAATACTCAAGGAGAATTTGGATGAGATGCCCCAGAAGATAATGCAGGTAAGTAATAGTACATGGCACATACTAATAGCTCAATAAAGTGCCTTTTGGTATTATTATTATTACTTGTACTATCACCAAAGGGTTTTAAGTAGCAGAGTGACATGATCTGATTTGTATCTTGAGCAAAAGTCAAAGGTCAATCCCACCATGAGATAATACTCAGAACTGATGAGGGTCTTTCCTCTTCTTTCTCTTTAAATTTTTTTTTTTTTTAAATTTGAGAGAGAGAGTGTGTGTGCACATGAGCAAGAGGGGCAGAGGGAGAGGGAGAGAGAGAATCTCAAGCAGACTCTGTTGAGTACAGAGCTTGACATGGAGCTGGATCTCGTGACCTGAGATCACGACCTGAGCCGAAAGCAAGATCGGTTGTGCAACTGAATGAGCCACCCAGGTGCCCCTCTTCCCCCCTCTTTTTTTTATTGTTTTCAATGGTAGTCCCTAAGACCTAAAGGACTCCAAACATCCTTGGGGTTCTTCAGATTCCTCTCCTAGCTTCCACAGACTGGTTGTTGGAAGGTAAAGCAAATGAAAGCCTGAGGTCATGGGAGTCTTGGTGAAGAAAACAGGAATAATCATTCATTCAACAACCATTTGAAAAGCATTTGCTGTATGTCAGGACACTGTGTGGGCACCTGGGAGGGAAGAGGAGAGGGATCCTGGGGCCAACTAACCTTAGGCTTCCCGCCAAGAAGGCTCCATTCTTTTTGGGGTATAGTGGGCAGAATCCTGGCCTTTAGAACCTTAGCTCTGTCATGTCATTTGTTTGAGCCTCAGTTGTCGTATCTTTAAAATGGGGGTATTGATACTTATGTCTCATCTTTTCATGCCCCAAGATGACTTTATCATACCCTTGCTTCTTATTCTACTGAGAAAATAAAAGCAACCAGAAAAAAGTTCCTTCACCCTCCCCATTTAATCTACCAACCGACTGTCGCACGTATCAGTCTAACACACTATCCCTGTTTCTATCCCCAACACATGTGATTTGGATCTCACTCCTTTTTTTCTACTCAAGGACCATGTTCCTGCAATTGTCATATCACTTTTCATATCTTCAGTTTCCCCTACTCTTCTGGGGCATTCTCCTCGGCATGCAAATAACCAAAGCAATATAGTCTCCTTACTTCTCAGTCTCTCCCAGAATTTTATGTTTTCTTTCAACTAACTGGAGTTCAATTTCTGTCTTTCCAATGGAAAAAGCCCTGCTTAATACAGGAGACATAGATAGGTGTCTATGGAAACAACCTGTGTCTTTTTCCCCATTCATCTTCAATGGGTAAAAGGTTTCAGCTCTGTAGAGTTCATTCTTGCTCTCCCCAGAGGACGTAGAAACTCTAAATTGTCCATCTTTGTATGTCCTGTCACCAACCTCACAGCTCTCTAGGGATTTCAGACACAGTGGGTAGATGTTTGAAATTCACCTTCACAGTAGTTTAATAGAAACAGACAATTTTACATCAAACATTTAAAATTTTTCTCATGTTTGCATAAAAATTCCTCTTACATAGTTTTTCACAGATTATCTGTTGAAGAGGAGGATATTTGGCTTCAGAATTTAAATGAGAGGCATAGTAAAGACAGTAAAATATGTGGGAGGCAGAGTACTTAATACTGAGCAGTCTATATTTAATTAAATGATTAGATGAACTAATGAAGGGCATAAGTTAACAATTTGCAAATGTGTTGTATTCCCAGAGTTGGCTTTGTAACTCAGTTGTTTTGGATTTGGGATGCATTCTCCCAAAGAAACAATGTTATAAATGATACTTCATTGCCAAGAAATCCCACTGAGGCTGTTTACCCATAATGTAGCAATAGAATGTAGAAAAGTAATGGCATTGTGTAAGAACACTTAATTTTGAATACAGGTGTTTGAGGAAAAGTAAGTTTAATTAGGAGATAAGGTGGCACATGAAAAATGTGGTGATTTCCAAGGAGACTTCTGAGCTCTTTCAAGGATCATGGAAGGCACTGTGTCTTTTTTAACATCTATTTTCATATTAAAATGTATGCATTTTTCCCCCTTGGTACAATCTTACACTATTTTTATCACCACCAGGATCTTTATTGTTTGTCTGGCAGGCAATTAATAACTGTTTCCCATTGGCTAGAAGGATGGGGGGGGGGCTTCTCTTAATTGGAAGAGGGTTGTGTGTCATAAACAGCAAACAAGTATTTGTTACCACATCTCAGTATTAAAGATTTTGAGTATTGAGTATTTGAGTATTGATATTGAGTATTGAGTTAGATCTACACAGAGAAAGAAAAAGCACTACCTGGTAAGCCACCTTGGGTATTAATCAAGGATCTAGCTGTTCAGAGTGGGTGGTGATCTCTGGGGCCAGAGAGGGGAAAGGAAGAGCTTAAGTCTGACCTTTGGAGGAGGATTTCAGTGAGGAGAGTTGGGGAAGTTTATGAAGTGAGATTAACTGAACAGTACTCATGAAAGAGATAGGAAACATAGGAAAAGGAAGAAACATTGTGTAGGCATGATTCTACCCAAGAAGAAAGAATATGGCAGGGAAAAAGGATGCCGAATGATTTCCCCATGGAGGTCATACAACGGTTCAGGAAAGGTTGGTGCTGGCTACCGCCAACTGGGAATGATGGCCTTGGAGTCTCCAAGTGCCCAGGAAGCCTGCCATCCTATAGCTCTGAATTCCACAATGGCTACCTCTGAGTAACACAGATGATTGTTTCTAGAAGTAGGTGCGCTCAGAGATGCCACGGGGGCACTGGGATTTATCTGGGACGAGTGGTGTGTAGGCTCTTCCCTCGGTTAAAGAAGTGGCGCGGGGGCGCCTGGGTGGCTCAGTGGGATAAAGCCTCTGCCTTCGGCTCGGGTCATGATCCCAGGTTTCTGGGATCGAGCCCCACATCAGGCTCTCCGCTCCTTGGGGAGCCTGCTTTCTCCTCTCTCTCTGCCTGTCTCTCTGCCTACTTGTGATCTCTGTCTTTCAAATAAATAAATAAAAATCTTAAAAAAAAAAAAAAAAAAAGAAGTGGCGCGGGACCAAAGGGCAAAATCTGTTCGCTCCCATCCCCTTCGATTCTAAAGTCTTCTGGGTAGGCGCCAAGTAGATAAAACCTTATCGTTCCCCGTGCGGGGCCTCGACCAGCGCGGAGTACCCAGCTGCCTAACCGCAGACCTCGCACCCTCCCGTGCGCACGGAGCCCGCGGAACTGCATAGACGCTCTGTGGATATCCCCGAGGCGAGGCGCGGCGCTGGGCGGCGGAAGCGGGGCCGCCACACTTCCGGTGGCCGGGCTGCGCGAGCTCGCCACACTTCCTGTTGATCCGGTTCCGCGGAGGGCTGGGCTGGGAGGAGGGCCGGCGGGCGGGAGGCTGCGGGGGAGGCGGTCACTGGCCAGCCGTGGGCGCGCTCGGGGCTGCGGCGGGCACAGAGCGTCCGCCTCGTCGCTTCAGCCCGAAGCACCCTCGGCGGCCGCGCCTCCCGCCCTCCGTCCTTCTGCCCGGCCCCGCGCCACCATGCCCGCCGTGGACAAGCTCCTGCTGGAGGAGGCGTTGCAGGACAGCCCCCAGGTACCTCCCGCCGCTCCGGTCCCCCCGCCCGGGGGTCTGGAGGCCGGGGAGGCCCCTCGAGCTCCGGGGTGGAGGCCGGGTGCGCGCAGGGGCCGGGAAGGGGCACCCCTCAGGCGGGGCTGGAGAACCCGAGAAAGCCCCCCGCGGCCAGAGTCTTTGTGTCGTGACCCCTTTTCCAGAGTCAGCTGAAACGGACGCTGCCCGGCCTAAAGTCGGGCTCCGCAGCTTCGCTGAGTTCCTCGGACAAATAGCTTTTCTGTGCCGCAGTTTTGTCATCTGGAACACAGGGAAGATCATTGTCCCCGCCTCACAGAGTTGTCAGAATTAAGTAAGGGAACGCCTGTAAAGTTGGTAGCGGCAACGTCTGGTACAGAAGAAGTCTATCTTAGTTATTACTACTGCTGCCGCTGCTGATGCGATGGGTCCTGGCGGGGTTAGGGCCAAGATGGGAGGCAGAGAGCCCAGCTCTCTTTCCCAGCGGTACCCTTCAGCACGGTTTTCCCATTTTGTCAAGCGAAAATTACACCTGCCCCATTTGTCGCACGGGGGGGGGGGGGGACTTCATTAGCACGCTCGAGATGAAGTTAAGTCCTTGGAGCTCTGCAGATGAAAGCTACTGTGTAAATAGAACAGATGAGTGCAGAGTGACGGGAGCTTATAATTCAGTGCCCTTTTCTTCAAGGAACTTTTTTGCTCCGCATTAGCGTTGTCCGGGCTTCGTATCTACTCTCCGGGTTCTGCATCTTCCTGAGTTTGTTTGAATCGGTCTTTTTATCCCCCCGGGTGTCTCAACTCCTCAAAAATTCGAGTAAGATTAACCTGTTTTCCTTCCCTTTCCGTTTCCTATCCTTTTTCTTCTTAGAACATTACACTCTGGGGGATGATCTCTTGATGGACTCTGCATCTTGCCAGTTCAGAATCAGCAGTCAAACGGCAGTGTGCTTGGTTGCCTTGTGTCCATTTCTTTGTGATCTTCCTTAGGTAGGCAAGTTAAGAAACTTGAGCAAGCTGTGACTTTTTTTTTTTTAATTGGCATCTGCTGCTCTGATTGACTTTTTAAAGACCCCTTTGAAAGCTCTAGACCTGTGGCATTTTAATGGGACTGAAGCCCATTGGAGGAGTCATTTTGTCCGTCCTCACACATCATGTGAGATATGAAGATAATAATCTAGAATTTCTAAGGATACCGTTTGGGACAGGGATTTCTGTTTGCTTTCTCGTCCAGAAGTGCAAAGCTATATTGCTTTCCTAACCGATCATGATGATGGCTGAGCCCGGTCAGAGAGGTTGCACTAACTGATTGTCCTATGTTTCCCTCACTGAGAAGTCACATTCTGCATTTCTGACTGTCACATGAGTGAATATGCACCATTTCTGAGTGGTTTACAGGGTTTGCTCAGCTGGGAGGAAGCAGAGGGAGGACTGGCAAACAAGTTGGGAAAACTGGATCCTAATTCTTGCTCTGCCACTGACTTATCATGTGACTGAGGCAAGTCACTTATCCGCACCCTGTCGCTGGCTCAGTTTTCTCATCTGCAGAATGAGGCACATGGAGCAGTTGATCTTTAAGGGGCTTTAGAAGCTTAAAATTATATTGCATGGTTTATAACTTTGAGCTTGTATGTGGAAGAGGAGGTCTGGTGGCACTGGCATTCCCATGTAATGTTCCTCTTAATGTAGGGAATTGTTACTGCTCTGGGGACTTAGGTGTCACCCGACCAGGATTCTTCATGAGGTTGGTGCAGTGGAAGCTAACTTTCAAGGTCTTTGATAGTCATCAGAATATATTTATTTAGCAGTCTTATATGGAGTGTGTCCCTAAAGCAACCTTATTCTTGCAGAAACCCATGGATTTGGAACTGGAGGAAAGCAAATCTGATTCCTTTCATGTGTGGAGAATAAAAACAATAGCAATCACCTATATCACATGTACATTTTCTGCACCAGACATTATTCTAAATCCTTTGCCTATAATAATTCACTTTATATTTCCAACAGTCGTCTGAAGTAGGTCTCCTATGAAAATTACCAAGGGGCAGAGAAGTCAAATAACTTGCCCAATGGCAATGGCAGAGCCAGGATTGGAACCCAGGCAGGCTAGCCTGTGTTGTTCACGCGCTACCTGGCCCCTGGCATTTCTATCATCGGTGATCTACAGTGTTTCACTGAAAGGAAAAGATCCTAAGAAACCATCTATTGTTTGTTTCTTCTGGTTTTTTGAAGAGAAGTTATGAGGGTTGCTGCAGCAACCTGCACATGATTCAGTAAGTGAACACAAACGCTTTTGTAACTGAACTCAGTGACCCAAGAAGAGCTGAATAGCAGTTGACTGCCCTTAGACACATCTATTCATTTTGTCCTTTTTTAGCACTGCACAGTGTATGGAAGACTGGTGTGTGCATACACATACCATTTCTGGTTACACATTTCTGATATGTGAGAGGCAGAATGTTTTGGGGACGAAGTTACTGACTGGTCTCCGTTGCCGTTCGCGGGCCTCCACTCCTTGCCAGGCGCCGCTAGGTGCTGGGAATATTGTGACAAGGTAGGAGGAGTGCCTGCCCTCCACGGGGCACAGTCTGTCCCGGGAGACAGATAAGGAAAGCAGTGCCAGGGCCGTGTGAATGGGCTGTGGTAGGAACACAAACACAGCATTGAGCAGCTGCCGCGCCGACTTCTTCAGGGGCTCAGTGGCTTTTGTGTAAGTAGTCCGCTTTTGAGATAAGGTGAAGACAAAAGCAGTATTGCTGACTGTTTTCTTGATCTCTGTGTGTGTGTGTGTGTTTCCTTTGCAGTTGGCATAACTGAAGCCCAGAGAAATGAAAGACTTAGTTCTGAGATCATGCAGTGAGTGGTCCGACTGGGAACAGCCCTCCTTGACCAAACTGGGCTTTCTTTACTCAAACAAGGTGCCTCAGAACAACCTGGGGTTAGGTCTTGTGGAGGATAATATGTATATTTTATAACCAGAGTTACTTAAATTGTGCCACTATATGGTCAGATGCTATTCTGGAGAATAAAAAATGTCTAGGACTATTTTATTAGGGAACACCCCGTTTCTTTAAGATGGAGGGACGATGTGGAGCTGAGGCTGTAGCCCTAGTGTGTTTGGTTTTTCTGGCTAGGCATACTCTTAAAGGTATAGGATAGTAGGAAAAGGATGGAGCTGACATCCTAATTCTGACATTGTTGCCTTAGGCAAGTTACTCGACCTCTCTGAGCTTGAGTTTCAACATGTGTACAATTAGAATAAAAATAGTTACTTAATGTGATTCTTATAAAGAATGAATAATGTGTATAGTATCTTCCCATGTCTTTCATGTCATAACAACTCCATAAATGATTGCTGTTACCTACAAGTGATAGGCAGCAGGGTCTTTCAGATTTTTAAGTAGAATCTTTGATGTCTGGTGTACCCTCAGCTGGTTCTTGGTCTCATTCCTTATATTCCAGATATAGAACATTCCCGTTGCTTCAGATATGAATTCAAGCATATATGGAGCTGATAACATAGGTATCAAAAACAGTGCCTAAGATAGCTGGGTAGGTTTATTTCAGTCGTGATCCTGGCCTACTTAGAAAGACTGGATTTTTCCTGCCAGTGCTCATGTCAGTGGGTGGTCACGGTAAATATGTCCAGAGTGTGAGCAAATGAAATACTGGTGATAAAGATTTGGCAGTTAATAGGCAAGAGCGTGACAGGATGACCAAAGGGAAGCCGGCTCCAGGCAGGACTTGGGCTGGGGACCACAGCGCATGCCCACTGATACAGCTCGGCCAGTTGGGTGACAGGTGCAGCCTCCTGCAGGGGAGGAAGCATGGCCGTTGGTGCCCATCAGACCGAGATTGACATCCCAGCCCTGCTGCTTCCCAGCCGTGGGAGCTTGAGCAACTTTCTTGACCTTGATGAGCCTCAGTTTTATCTGTAACATAAGGTTAAATATCCATGTACCTACCTCATAAAGTTGTTGGAAGGATTAAATGAAGTAAATATTTAGTGCTCAGCACAGTGTCTCATAGGAGGTACAGAGTAAAAGGGAGGGTTCATTTTCTTTTCTCTTTCTGGAAGACCTTGACATAAGCCTTCTCTTTTCCTCTTCTCATTTGCCATCCTACTTCATTCCTGAGAGTTCTAAAAACAATTAATAGGACTCGACTAAATGGAGATCAGTAGTAGTTAGAAAAATGAGATCTCAATCCAGTTGTATCGTTCTTTCCTTCTCATTTTCCTAGACATGTTAGTTATAGCAAAGGAAGACACCAGAATCATAAAAACGTGAGCTCCTCCAGCACTGACACCATGAATACAAAGAGACTAAAGGTCCTTGCCTATTAGATAACATTTATAGATAACTGTACAGATAAGTATTGCTGTGGTGTTAAAGTGAAATCCTACAGAGATTTATTCTCCTTTCCTTTCTGAGTCTCTGAGATGCCCTGTCCATATCTGCTCTCTCTGTTTCTTCAGGAAGCTCTGTTCTCAGAAAAAATGAGATCATACATGTAAAGCCCTTAGTGTCCAGCATATAATAAGGAATCAGAATTCATTATTTTCATAATTAGTTTCATCTGCTACCACTGTACATCACACACTGGGAGGGACTTTGTGTGTGTTTGTTATTTCAGTAACCCTGCACAGCAGTGTTAGAGCCTGAATTTGGACCCAGGACTGATCTGGTCCCATGGGGATCCCAGATGCTTTGAGAGGCGCTGCGGGCTCTAAGCTCCTGTAGAACAGAGTCGGGTCTAATCACCTCTGAATCCAAGTTCCCAGCACGTTGCTTTGACAGATACAGGAAGAAGACCGAGATGTGTGCATCTGGGAATGGATACAATCTTTTTCTCCCCCCAAATAAAAAGTCTGTTTTAAAAAGATAGAACGAAGAGTTTGGAACTGATGTTTTCCACCTACTGGTTGACAACTATGCATCCATTATGAGAGCCAGTAGGTCACAGTCCTGATTTTTGTTTACAAGTGGAAGGGAACAGAATAGAACAGAAAAAATTGGAGTGTATACGCATACTAAAGACAAATATTGCTTTGTAACGTGTTTCAAACAATTGTTTTTAATTTTAGAAGGTTTGAAGAACTCCGCTCTGGCACACGAATGACATACTGTATGAGCTCTGGTATTTTGCTGTGATTGAGAGCTCTTGAAAACCTGTCTTACGTTTTCCATATTCATTGCATCTGGTCCCTCTGTTGATAAGGATTGATAGTGAAGAGAGGACCCTGGTCTCACAGAAGGTATTTTTAGCCTTGAAGGCCTCAGCGAAGCCAGGACAAGTGTGTCCTGCTGCAAAATAGACTGGAGTTTGGGAGACAAAATCCAGGGGAGACGGAATGATCCAAACCCCCAGGTGATTGAGGGTGCTTTGAAGTCCATCCCTGCTCTCTGACCTGAGGTTAGAAAAAGAAAGAAGGATTTGAAATGCATATGCAGGGAGATAATGAGCCTTAATAGATTGTTCTCTGTAAAGTGCTTTGATATTATCTTATTAAAAGCATTTCTATAATTTACTATCCATTCTATGCCTAATGGGTTATTTTTAGAGACTCCATTATCACTGACATAATATTTTAATTTCCCACTGTGCTGAACACATTAAGTAAAGTCCCTTGAGTAGATATGGTCACTTACGTGACGCCTCGATACTTACTTAGACACCATCTCCCATGTAAATATTTCTTCAGTGTTCCATGTGTCCAGCTCTGTGCACAAGAGCAACAGGAAACACCTTCCCTCTAATGACCTTGCTCGGCTGCTCTGGGGCACTGAGTAGTTAGCCTTCCTGAAGGGACGGAGCTAGCATTCTTGTTAAGTTGCAATTTCAGTTTTGTGCCCAGATCCACTGCTGGTGGACCCAGGGTATACAAAATTTCCTGGCCACGAGTTTAAAATTAGTTGAATAAAAGATGACGAAAGACGTGGAAATTGACTGTAGTATCTTAAGAGGAAAGAGTGACACATTCCTGCAAGATGTCCAAGTTTGCAGAAAACCAGACTGGCGGTTAGCTGTTGGGGTGATGCACTGCTGGGCATCCACACCCCAGGTAAACAGACAGATCTGGCATCTTGTTCAGTTTATGGGCCAGAAGGAGAGGCTGCCTTTTCTTAAACTTTTTTTTTTTTTTTTTCCCAATTAGATGGACTCTCCTGGTGTTTAGGTAGGGGCTAAATTAAGATAGATAATAGCCCTCAAGTCTTACTCTAAAAATTGGCTTTCCTTCTCTGGCCCCAGCATTCAAATTGTATTCAGTTTGCCCCTGCATTGTAGTCTGAAGGATGAGGAATGTAGTTCTAAATTAAAGCTCCAGAAATCAACCCTCCCTAGTATTATCAGTAAAAGAATAAAGCCGGAGAATAGGCATCTCCTTTCCCCATTTTAGAGAGGAGTGTGTGTGTTTCTACCTCCTCTGTAACTTTTCCACTTAGGAATAAATGGACTTCTCTTCTTTCCTCGTAGACTCGCTCTTTACTGAGTGTGTTTGAAGAAGATGCTGGCACCCTCACGGATTATACCAACCAGCTTCTCCAGGCGATGCAGCGTGTCTATGGAGCCCAGGTAGCCCGCCCTGCCCTCTCCCGGGGAAGAGGGGAGTAGGAGCCCCCTGCCCTCACCTTGAACTTGTCTCAAGGTACAGAGGAATTGGGGTCAGAACAATGCCACTGAAAATTTGTAAGTAAAATCAGAATCAATTCCCTCACTTCCGTTCACCTTAAAAAACTGAGGACAATCTGTTTTCTCTGCTAAAGAAAATGGGTCATTTTCCTGTAGCTAGTAAAACCAGTAGAGAAGGACCACGTCACTGGTTTTAATTCTTAAAAAAATTCAGCCCCAGAACGGAACATTTGTGAATGAGCAAGGGTCAGTATCCTGAGACATGCTCTTTGTCTTTCTCGTAAATGGGAATCTTAGATGTCAGTGCGGGAGGGTAGAGAGGGTTTTCCACATGCTTCCTCTGAGAGGGCTTGAGTCACACTTCTGAAACTATCGGGTGGCTTCTTTGTTTTGAGGAACAAATATCCCCGACTTGCAAAAGAATGGAAAATAAATTGCTGAGTAGCAAAAGTGATTTTTTTTTTTTTGATGATCGAGAAGTGCCTGTGTATGTTAATATTCTAAGGGAATAAGTTACTTAAAATTCATTATGTTGCACAGCAAAATATTATGGTGGCTGATGCTTTTGATTATTGATTCCTTGCTGACTTAAATCTGTGTGTGTCAATGTTTCTTTCATTGATGATCTCTAAGGAAATATCACATTCAGTGTATAATATACACTAATAATTATGTGTGTCATTTCTCATATAACTCTTAATATTCATATGTGATCATTTATTGTTATCATTGTTTTATTAGTCATTTATTCATATCGTCTATGGAACTAAGACTTAGTCCTTTCCATTAGAGTGCTTATGTTTGGGTGGGGAAACAGAGAAAGCATTTATCTAGGAGTGTTAGTACCGCTAAGAGAAGAGGTTGCCTAACCCAGAGAAATTGTGCTCAGCACCCAAAGGGAGGAGGATTGTGACAGTCGAGATCAACTGAATATTGCATAGCTTCTGGACATGATTTCAGGGCTTTTACGTGGATTTTTTTCATTTAAATTTCCCAGAAACTCTGTGAGGTGGGTATTGGTGGCACCATGCACATTTTATGGGTTAGGAGACTTAAGGATTCCAATGACAAGTGACTTGTCCAAGTCCACCCCATTACTATATGTCAGAGCAAGTCAGCTGGAACCGGAAGTCCAAACTCTCAGCTACTAAACCTGGAGTAGCTTGAGCTAGGAAAGTGGCAGTAGAAATGGAAAGAAGTGGATGAATTTCAGAGATGTTCAGGAGGCAGATTGTGACTGATTGGACCTGAAAGGGCCAGATGTGTGAAAGATGAGTCCGGAATGATGTCCAGGTCTTTGAGTTGAATGACGGGTGGAGAGTCAGGAGCACATAGGAAGAGATGGAGGGTGTGTGTGTCTGTGTGTGTGTGTGTGTGTGTGGTGGCAGGGATGCCAATCATAATTCTTTCTTGAAAGGCTGATTGCGAGGTGTCCACGGGACATCAAAGTGGAGAAAGAGCTTGTTAAAGGTTCAGATCTGAAATTCAGGCTGGAGATACAGATTTGAAATCTCAATCTCTCATGTAGTATACAAGTGGAACTTCACTGGGACTGGTGTTAAAACCCAAACAAATGTGCTCATGTGTGATACTGTTTTGGTAAGACATTCAGAAACTGGGGACGTATTATGTTGATTTTTTAAAACCCTATTTATATTGTATTTTTTATATTCCCTACATATTCAAAATTTAAGAAAATAAAAATTTTTTTCACTGGACTTGGACCGGAACTTACTTGCTATTCAGTGATTTGAATATTGTCATTAAATGATTTGTCTCCCGTTTAATGTTTAGGAGACCCAAGACTAAAAGGACAGTGTCTCTGTCACTCTCAAAAGTTTCTGTTCTGCCTCTCCATGTCTGTCAGAATCATTTGCTTGGAGATGTCCAGATGCCTTCTTACGCGTTTTTTTTCTTTTGAGCCAGAAAACTACATTTTGCCAAAATTAAGTGGGTCGTGCATTCCAAGAGTCTGTAAACCGGCTTTTTAAATTCACACCACATGATCATCACATGGGTTCTCTACTGGCCAGAAACCCTTCCTCCTGCCTCGGCATTTCCTGCAGCAGAGGCTGGCGGGAAGGGCTGCTTAGGCTGCCAGACTCCGCCACAGATTCGAGCAGGGGCCAGCGGCATCCAGATCGGCTGGGTCAGGGTCAGTTGGTCTTCAGGTTTATGTGAAGGCTTAGGTGTCTTCTTTTGTTTCTTTGTAATTAAAAAAAAAACAAAACAAAACTTCTTTGACTCCTCTTTGATGAATTTGTTTATATACATATATTTATGGGTGTGTGTATACATATGTATAGTAATACTTCACCAGTGTTTTCACTCAACTTTTTCCCTCTAAGTTATTTCTTGGTTTATTTAACATTATTCCTTGAATATTTTGCACCTAGACCTGTTGAATTAAATTAGTAGGGTTTTATAATCTCATTTTTAAAAACACAGGCACTTAGCAAGATGTTTTTGCATTAATGTATTTTAAAAATCAGGTATATACTGCTGGTAAGTGATAAATGATTCACTTTGAATCAGACCACGTGGTAAATTTCTGTATTCTGATAGGGCGAAAACCATTGAACCTCAGTTTATGAAAGAGGAAGAGTGAGGAAAACTAGAGGAAAGTTCTGTGAGCAGTTTTGCTGATTGTAGCTGATTTGGGGAAAATTTTAAAATTTTATTTCACGTATATGCTAGAATGAAGCTACCGTCCATGAGCTGTTTTTCACATTTTACGGCGGTCCCAGAAGTCACATCTGGTCTTTTGACTGTCACATGTGCCTTTGCAGGCCATGGGAACTGAGTACCTTGTTAGGGGTCACTTGAACGAAGGAGGCAGTACACATTTCTCATGGACTAACAGCAGAGATGGGTTACATAAAAAGATATGCTGTTTTGAGGATGATTGGCTAGATAAGGTTAAAATCTCCTTAGTGTCTGAATAGACGCATCTTTGTCTATATTCAGTTAAATCTCAGATTTTGCATTTCATAGATTTTACAGAATCGCATAAATAATCAACACATCTGCCATAATTTTGTTTCTTTCTTGGAGAGGTTAAAAAATTTTTAATATTTAAAGAATGGATTTTTTAGGATCTTACAATGAAGTTTACTTAGTAATCTCCTTGTGAGTATTGTGGTGAGAAAACAGGGACCAGTGAAATGTCCCCAGCAATTTTAGCGAAACCCAGCAATTTTTGGAATCTGTCTCCTCCAACAGATAATGAACTTCTGTAGTCACTGCCTTCAGTCTGGATAGAATTTTTTTTTTCTTTAAGTAAATTTTGGATGGATTCTTTTGAGGTGAGAACCATTGTTAAGCCACTTTCATTTTCCTTCAGCAAAGCAGACTTACTCACCCATAGTTCTATCTCTACAGCTGTTCTTCAATCTTCTGGAATACAGAACTACACATCCTAAAAACTAAAAGCCCAAACTGGAGGTGGGAATAGTATCTTTTCAAGTTGTAGGAGGTGATAGGAGTAAAATATTTTGAAGAGAAGATACACGGAAATTTGGTATTATAAGAAAAAATTTTTCTTCTTAAGAAATGTTGATATACAGTTGACACTTGAACAACATGACTTTGAACAGCACAGGTCCATTTATATGTGGATTTTTTTATAAATACGGTACTGTAAATGTATTTTCTCTTAAGATGTAGTTTCTTTTTTCTTTCTTCTTTTTTGTAAAGATTTTGAGAGAGTGTGCATGCACACAAGTTTGGGGAGGGGCAGAAGGACAAGATTCCAAGCAGACTCCCCGCTGAACCCAGAGCCCAAAGGGGCTTAATCACATGACCCTGAGATCGTGACCTGAACCAAAACCAAGGGTGGGATGCTGAGCCAGCAGAGCCATCCAGAGGCCCCCTCTTAAGATTTTCATAATAACATTTTCTGTTCTCTGGCTTACTTTATTGTAAGAATAAAGTATATGATACATATAATATACAGAATTTGTGTTGACTATTGATGTTATTAGTAAGGCTTCTGGTCAACAGTATGCTATTAAGTTTGGGGGGCAGTTCAAAGTTATGTACAGATTTTTGGCTGCACAAGGCAGGGCTTGCCGCCTAACCCCTGCATTGTTTAGGGGGCCCCTGTATAGAGATCTCAAGCTACACAAGCTAATGCACCTATTGGGAAACAAAATGGGAGGAGGGGCTTCCAGGAGTGGGAGCTTATAATAGGGCTGGGGGAGGATTTGGAAAACAGATAGGGTCAGAACTACTTACTGTAATAACAGAAATAATAGTCTCCATTTACTGGGCACAGAAACATACCATACACTAAGCTTGGCATCTCCTTTGTAGAATCTCCTTTAGCTTTCACAAGAAAGGAGAGGTACTACCATAGCACATGTTTGCAGGTCAGTAAACTAAGACTCAGGTGATATATTTTGCCTAATATCATAGTGACAGAACTAGAATTTGCACTCCGGGCTTTGACTCCAAGACCTTCACTCTCACCCTGAACCCAGTACGCTCTACTCTTTTGACATACTGGCCTCCAGAAGTGGCAGCAGAGGCTGAGGAAGTAGGAGCTTTCCAAGGTTGTTCTTGTCCCTCTAGAACAATCCCCACTATTAGACAGCCAAACAGCTGTGTAGCACAACGGTTCCGCCTTTAACTGTGGGCTCACTTTCCGACGTTGCCGTTACCCACAACCAGCTGTGGTCTAGAAGCAAGTGCTCCTTCTTCCGCTGTATCCGCAGAAGGTCAGTAGTGGCCTAGAGCTGTGCTGTTCCCCTCATTCATCACACCACGGGGGCATCTTACGGTCTCACGTCATCACAAGAAGAGGGGTGTGTACAGCACAATGAGATATTTGAGACAGAGACCACATTCACGTAGCTTTTATTATAGTTACAGTTGGCCCTTGAACAATGGAGGGGTTGGGGCGCTGACCCCCGCACAGCTGAAAATCCTCATATAACTTTTAACTCCCTGCAAAGCTTAGCTAGTAATGGCCTACTGTTGACCAGAAGCCTTCCAATAACATAGAGTTGATTGACACATATTTGGGGTGTTGTACATACCATATTCTGTACTTCTTACCATAAAGTAAGCTGGAGAAAAGGTGTTATTAAGAAAATCACAAAGAGGAATACATTTTCAGCTCTGTATGTATTTACTGAAAAAACTTGGCATGTAAGTTGACCTTCAAACCCATGTTGTTCAAGGGTCAACTGTATTGTAATTTTTCCATTTGGTTATTGTGAATCTCTCACTGTACCTAATTTATAAATTAAATTTTATCATAGGTATGTATGTGTAGGAAAAAACAGTATATGTAGAATTCCGCACTAGCTGTGATGTTGGGCATCCACTGGGGGTCTAAGAATGTGTCCCCCAGGGAAGCGGGGACCCACTGTATGTGAGGGGGGAGCCAGTTCCTTTTTGTATCCCAGAGTGACTTTCCTTGTTGAATTAGTTTTAATGCATAATTGTTTTAGTCAGTGCATTTCAGTAGCCCTAAAAACCAGCCAAATTGAGGTTGATATGACAGGGACTGAGGAGAAATATGAAAGTAGCTTCAGTGAGGGAACAGAGACCTGAGTGGTTTCTAGAAACTGCTTCAGAGACTGGAATTCCTGCTCTTGTTCTGCGTGCTGCAGGACCTACAGCTTTTCTTCACATGGCATTGGTGGTGTTCAGATTAGTATGGAAGATGATTCTGGGCAAGGCTTACTTGCTTAGGTACAGGGCTTAAGTGTGTGGCCTTGAACTCACAGATCTGAGTTCCAGTGCTGACTTTGGCCACTTGCTGTGTGGTGTTGGGTGGGTCACTTGTTTGCCCGAATTACCTTGTCAGGTAACAGAGACCGTAATCATGGCCGCCTCACTGATTGTTGCAAAGGTTAATAGAGTTTACCTGTGAAAGGCGAGGATCAGTTCCTGCACAAAGGGCTCTGGGTATTAATCATCTTCTAAGTCTTATAATAACAATAGTTAAGGTAGCACATTGTACTGGGACTGTTATTTGGGTTCAGTAGAAGCTTGGTCCTCTGATCCTGACTTTGTTGACGGAGCAGTCCGTCCTTGCTCTCTTCACTTCCTCACTGGGTATTTGGTGCCTGCTCCTCAGGCCACCTCAGTCTGGCGTCCCTCCTCCATTTCGCAGGGGGGCAGTTTAGTTCCTGAGTCATAGCCTCTCCACCTCGGGCCCTGGGCCAGCACCTGATCCTTTAATGGCACCCCCCTTGAAGCGGTCTTGCTTTGGTTCCTGTGACAAGGTCCCTTCCGGTCTCCTCCTAGTTCTCTGCCCATCCTTCTAGATCTTTCTCCTTTCTTGGCACCCTGTTGCTGCCTGCCCCTTTTAAGTCTAGGTGTTCTCTAAAACTGCACTAGAATCCTCTGCTTCATTTTTTGCTTCTAGGGTTCAGATCCCTTGAGCAAGTCTGGCGGTTTCAAAATCTGTTTCTAGCCCTTGTCCCTGGGTCTTTATTCAAGACATTTTCCTCTTAGTGCTGTGGGGAGTGAGTGCTCGGTGTAACCCGATCCAGCAGTCCCCGATCCATCCACCGCGCTGCCTTCAGGAGGTGTCTTCCCCTTTCAGTGCCTCCTCCGTCCAAACCTCCCTCCCTCCCTGTCTTCACATGCTGGCTCCCTGTGCAGTTGAGTTTGAACTCCTCAGCAAGGTACGCAAGCTCTTCATGAACTGAGTATCAGCCTGATCCTCTGCCCTCTTCTTTGGCTGTTCCAGAATGTGCCAGGTCCTCCCCATGTCTTGAGATTGTGCTCTGCCGTTCCTGCTGCCAGCAATTCCCATCAAACCCTTCCCTTGACAAATCACCTTCCCGGTGTTAAGACCTCACCTCCCAGGTGTCTCTGTGTGCCCGGATGCACCGTGCACTTGTCGCTCCCAGCACTTCCGGCGCAGGAGTGCGGTTTCTCTGTCCCTCTGGGCCGGGAGATGCCAGAGAGTGGACTCTCCGCCTCCGGTGCCCGCACCAGGCCTGGCCCCTCTGAGCGGTAGAGCTGTAGGTGTCGCAGGTGTGGGGTGAAGGACCGAGTTGGGGACATCTGCCGCTGAACGCCAGCACAGCCCCACTGTGTGCTTTGTCGTCGCTCCTGAGTCCCCTCGGGTCCTCTGCGTCCTCGCTGGGGGGCCGTCTTCCCTCAGTCATCCGACCAGAGGTCGGTTTTCCTTGATTTCTCCTCCTCGCTCACGCACTGCATGCTGCTGTTTTTGCCTCAGAAATTCGTCACCGGTCTCCAGCACCTCTTCGGTGGTCTCGCCACCCTCCCGCCAGGCCCCTGCAGCGCGCCTCTCCACCACAGCCACTCTTGAGCTTTCCTCTGCTCCTGTCAGGTCTTGTCACTCTCCTGCCCACGTTGCTCAGGGCTTCCCCGTTGCCTCCCGGGTAACGTCCCCGTCCCCAGTGGGCACCCCTCACCGCCTGCCCCCAGCACAGCTTCCTGCCTCCGTTCCTCGCGCCCCTCGCTACTCCTGTGCGCGACCCAGCCTGCGGGCTCCCGGACCCCGGCTTTGTGGTAAGCACCTGGTGACTGAGACTTTCCACGACGGGCTTGAGGTGACATTGCTGGGATGGAAGCAAGCGCTTGGTGACTTTGACCCCCCCGGGGTTTCCTCTGCCCCTGCTCCCAGCCTCACTGTAGCCATCCGGCATGGATGTGCCTCCAGCAGGGGCGTTTGGGTGGTTTGGGGTGACAGTGACAGTGTCGTGGGCTCTCTGTGCCACCCCGAGATAAACAGTCCTGCTAAAACCTTGGTTTTCCTTTCGGGTTTGCTGACCACTGAAGTTGCTGCCTTGGCAGGAGCCACGGAGGGACTGTGGGATACAGGAGATGCTGTCAGCGAATGCTTCCTGAAGTGGTCTTTTTTAAGGATACTTAGGAGACATTGAATAGCATCGTTAATAGCCAGAGTGGTTCCAGAATGTCACAGAAAATCTTACTCGCGGAACTCCATTCAGAGTCGGAATTTTAGGCCACTTCTGTCGTTGAACCACAGCTAACTAAAAGTACGGGATTTATGTTCCTGGCCCTGGGCCCCGCGAGACATGCCCACTGAGTGCCAGCCAGATGACACGTTTGCCCTTTAGATTGGAAGTAGCGTGGTGTTAAAAACGCCGTGTGTAGATTTTAGGTCCAGCAGATCTGCGTTGGGTCTTTGCCTTGCTGGGTATTGGTTGTGATTTTAGAAAGTTACTGCCCTTTCTGAGCCTTTGTCTCCTCGCCTGTAAAATGAGGATGGCGATAGTCCTCACCTGTAGGAGCACTGAAAGGATTAAACGTGATAATATACGACAAGCACTTAACAGCTCCATCAAGTACCTAGAAAAGACTCACTGCACGTTTGCGGGTGTCTGTGTTACTGGTATTTCTTACTCTGCACCCCAGCTCCAGGGCTGCAAGCCTTGCCGCAGAGATAATCGTGTGGGCCGGCCTCACGGGGTGTGGGGTAATTGGCTGATGTTGGCAAAGCGTTTCATAAAAACTCTGTGTACAATAGATTAAGTGTGAGTAAGATTAAAGTTGGTTTAGTTCAAAAGATTTTTTCACGGCATGTGCTCCGCCCAGAGTTCACTTCTTTTCAGGGCAGGTGACAGGTCGTTTTGGACCTGTCGTTTGTTCCCAGTGAGATCACACTGGCGGAGCTGAATCATGCAGCCTGAAATCACACACATCTGAAAAAGGCACAGGATTTTCACAGGGTGAAATTTCTGGGTGAGACCTGGCAGAGTCCAGCTGTACGCAGTAGTTGCAGAAAGCAGCAGTGAATGTTGGGCCCCCTTCTTTGCTTTGGGCAGGGAGCCCAGGTGCACCCCCCCGGGAGCCAGGGCGCAGTCCGACCCAGGCAGTGCTCGGACAGGTTTTTTCCCATTCCATTTGGGACATTTGCCCCTAAGTGGTCAAGAAGAATTCAGGTAGCTGGTGTTTCTTGCTTAGTTTGAAGGCATGCATGGTAGGTATCATGCCTGTTAACCAGTTGCCATAGGATAGAGATATAAGGCAGTAATATTTTAGGTTTAGCTAAGATAAAGAATGACCTAAGAAAGTAGAAAACAGGGGCAGCTTAGTGGCTCAGTCGGTTAAGTGTCTGCCTTTGGCTCAGGTCACGATCCCGGGGTCCTGGGACTGAGCCCCACATCACGCTGCTTACTCAGCTGGAGCCTGCTTCTCCCTCTGCCTATGCCCACCCCAACCCCCTGCTTGTGTTTTCTCTCTCTCAAATAAATAAATAAAATCTTAAAAAAAAAATAGAATATGTTCCTTGAACTTGAAATATTGTAGCTTAATGGAGAGCATCCTGAGGGTGGTTCTCTAGAGACATTTAGTGTCTAAAGCAGGATCAGCAATTTACACCCTTGGGCTGGCTACCTGTTTTTGTAAATAATGTTTAAACAAGGAAGGCACACTCATTCATTTCTGTCTTGTTATGGCTGTTTCTTGTTCCAGCAGCAGAGTGAGTAGTTGTGAGAAGCGATATCCAAAAGTAATGTCTGTTCGGGCCCTTCGAGGAAAAGTTTGTCAACTTTAGGCTAAAGCATAGGCGGTCTCAGCTCTTAGCAAGACTTGGGATCCTGGAGGGTAGTATATCTTAGAATGGAACAGATGTGGGCTCACATCCCAACCCTGCTGCGAACTGGCTGTGTGACCTTCAGCAAGTGTCTTAACCTCTCTGTGCCATAGTTACTTCATCTGTAAAATCAGAACCTAACCTACAGGGTTGTCAGAACTAAATGAGGTAATGCATGGAATACACTTGGTGTGGCATCTGTCATGGATTAAATGCTCTGCGTGTTAGCTGCTACTGTTAGGGTAAGTCTGTAGGTCTGCAAATCCCAGTCCACATGGCGCTGCCCCCAGGCAGATGCCAAAGTAGCTTGAGCAAATCCACCTTAAACCCTCCCATCACTAACTCCGAGAAGAGGAGCAAGGGATTTTCTGACACAACAGGCAATCAGCCAAGTGAGTGGGCCAAGACCCTTGTGCCCGTACACTCTGTCTGACCTTCCAAACGGCACTGCTGGAGATGATCGACAGGCACTGTTTCTTGGCAGATTGTTTTATGCGTGTCCATTCTTGGTATTTTATTGTACCTGCCCTCCCTACCCCCCAACATTGTGATGTTACCTTGTGGGGTTAGAGGTATTTTCCCCTGACCTCTGATTCCAAGTGTTGCATTAAACCGGGAATTTCAGTGAGTCCAATGACCGTGTTTGCTCACTCACTCATCAGCACATTTGTTGAGAGGCTGCCATGTGCTGGCAGCCATCTTGTCGCCTCCCCCGGTGGGGGGCTAGTGCTTGTGCATCTGTTCACCTGCCTCATCTTGGCTCTGTGGCCACCAGCTCTCGTTTGTTTTGAAAGGAGGGACACCCTGGTACGATGCCAAAGCCGGGAACTTTTATTATATGTGCTTGTTTTATTCCGGGGGAAAAGGGAGATAGCCATGTTTCAGGGCCAATTAGTGCCTATTCCTTGGGGCCAGTGAAGGAAGTCTGGGAACAGGTTGGCTGGTGGCCAGCAAAGAGGGCTGAAAAAAGTAGGATTAGGACTCCTATGGGTCTTGCAAAGGAAAACCAAGGTAAAGAAAACAAGCCCCTGCAGAGTTCAGGCCTTGCCCCTAATGGAACAGCAAGCCTAGAATTAGAAAGTAAGTGAAGGCCAAGGCCAAGGCCAGCCGGTGCCCTCCCCTCCTCTCCAGTCAGACCCTGTGGCTCTCTCCTCTGCTAGGAGTGAGTCCTGAATCTGAAGAGAAGTTTTCAGTGAGCTTTAGAGATGGAAAACACGTGTTCTAGACGGAGGGCATCGACTGTGGGAGGCTAATGGTGGAAAACTGCCCCACATCCAGAGATTAGAGGGATTAATCGGAGAAGAGGAAGATGAACAATATAGGCCGGTGAAAAGTGACACAAAACGGGCCTTCCAGAACAGGGCAGCTGTGCTTCCGTGTTCCTATCCAGCAGGACCGACCTAGCCCTCTTGGGTTTGCTGGATCTGATCAGGTCCCAGTGCTGCTGAAATTCCCACCGCACTTAGAATCCAGGCCAGATGTGGACCCTGGAGTTTGTGTGCCCTCTGCCCGCACAGTCAGCCTCGTCTCGCCTGCACACCTGCTCCCCCTGCTCCAGCTACACTCTGCTGTCTTCTCTTTGTATAAGGACATCTGTCATTGAATTAAGGCCTACCTGGATAAGACAGCCTGTGCTGCTTTCCACATGCGAGTCTCTCCTCTAGAAAGCTGGTTCCCATGGCTAAGTCCTCGTCTGTCTTCAGGGGTCCGCTTAGAACCTCTCTTCCTCAGAGACCATCTGCGTGCTCCTACTATAGCCCTAACATGTCCGCGATTTCCTTTGCAGTTCTCATCATGCTTGTAACCATTTTTTGATGTCTGCTTCCCCAGTAAATCCTGTGAGGACAGGGACGGCGTCTTTCTTGGATGCTGGGCACAGCATAATTGCTCGCTGCATTTTTTTGTACTGACTGACCAGAAGGAGCAGTAATTTGTAAATTGGCGGGGGGGGGGCAAGCTTTAACCCTTTTAATTTGTTTTGCTCTTGTTTCCCAAATAATTTCTCAACAAACTATTATTTCACAGACACACACATACATTTTTTTAGGGGATTCTCTGAGGTGACGTTTCTCTGGTGCCTGTGTGTGTGGTGGACACATCTTACCTGCTTTCTCCTCTCCCTGCAGAATGAGATGTGCCTGGCCACCCACCAGCTCTCGAAGCAGCTGCTGGCGTATGAGAAACAGGTAACTGGGGACTCACCTGGCACGTGAAGCTATGCTCGGGGCTCTCATGAGTGGTGGTCTTGTAAGGAATTTTCCAAGGGCATCCTTGAGAGGCTTTGATTTCCTTCTTTCTTTTCATTTGTGGTCCATTCCTGTTTTTTCTCTTGTCTTGCCTTTTCCTTTCCCCTGATAAATTCTAATTGGTGATTATCCCAAAGTCTTTGTGGTATATTCTAATTAGCCTACAGAAGTCACCCACTGCCTTGAGGGTTCGTGATCTGAGGAATCAAATTCCAGGAAATAACCCAGTTCCAGGAACTAAACTCAAAGATGACGTTACGACCAGACAGAAGGGCGATGGCCAACGAAGGGATCGTCAGGGAGGGGCGACTGAGAGCGTCGCGGGGCAGGACGAGGCTAGCGCACTCGTTTTCTGCATCCAGACACCGCGACACCTTGTGTGCTCGGGGGCAGAGTGGGGACTGGTGTGGAGGGCGGTGGGGCGTGGGTGGGGTGGTAGCGCCGACTCCCCAAGCCTTAACACCCGGGTCTTTTATTCTCTGGTCTTAGAATTTTGCTCTTGGCAAAGGCGATGAAGAAGTAATTTCTACACTCCACTATTTTGCCAAAGTGGTAGATGAGGTAAGATCACAACATGGCAAAATTTGATTTGATTCCTTCCTGAACTTTATTTCATCTTTGTGTTGGCCCACTTTCCATTTTAGATATCTCCTTAAATATCTCAGAGTATATCTCAACTTGCTGATCTTCCAAGGCTCATTTCATAAGACAAGTTGTATGCGATTATGTTAGTTCCTGGTGTGAGGAGAAAAGCTTTGTTATACGTGAACAATGGACCAAGAGAGATTTCTGAGAATTCCATTTCCTAAGAAGGGTGTATTGGTTTCTCCAGCTGCTTGTAATAAATTACAAGTAGGTGGCTTAAAACAGTAGACATTTATTCTCTCCCATACTTCTGGAGGCCAGAAGTATGAAATCAAGTTGTTGGCAAGGCCAGGCTCCCTCCAGAGGCCCGAGGCGGAATCTTCCGTGGCCTCTTCCGGCTTCTGTTGCCCCTGACTGTCCCACGGCAAGTGGCTGCATCCAGTCTCCACCTTGCCATGGCCTCCTCCCAACCCCACTTCACTCCTTCCCTCTGTGTCTCCTCTTTGTGTAAGGACACTTGTCGTTGAATTAAGGCCTACCTGGATAACTGAGGGTGGTCTCATTTGGAGGTCCGTCACCACATCTGGGAAGACCTCGTTTCTGAAGACTCACATGTTCTGCTTGGACTTTTCTTTGGGGGAGGATGAGGGCGGGCAGGATTCAGCCACCACAGAGGGTGTCATGCAACCGTCGTCGTAGCTGTACTGCATAATACATTGGGAACATTTGCGAAAAACAGGTAATTGTTATAAGAGAAGTACATAAATCCCAGTTGTGATAAACACTGCAGCTCAGATGCTCCTGGTGCTGAGCAGAACCCTCTGCAGAACTGTACGAAATCGTATTTCATCGTTCAAGGAGCTTGCAGTTCTCACAGCAGAAAATGATGATGAAGAAGCAAAAGAATATGCAGGTGCCGTTTCGCTGTCCAGGCACTGGTGTAGAAGAGATACCGTCTTCAGTTTATAAAATGTGAAACTAACATTGCAGGGTCATTCAGTCAACAAGTCCACCCAACACGTTGATACTTGTTCAGCAAACACGTATTGACCACCTGCTGTGTAGTAAGTACTGTTGTAGGCACTGGGGCTATAACAGATATAAAAGGTTGTAAAGGGAGGTATAAGAGGATATAAAAGAACGGTCGTCCAGTTCTTTTTCAGCTTCATACTTTCTCCACGACTCTGACTCTTTTCACAGTGTATGTTTAAAATGGTTAGATGTCTTTTCCAGAAGAGGAGGAGCATGAATGGAAAAAAGTAATAGAGGACTAAAAAGTAATTTTTTTGGAAGCGAGGAGACAAATGTTTCCTAATTAGCCATGAATAAGGAGCCCAGGGGGAGAAGCAGCGGACTACACCCTCTGAAGTCAGGTCTTTTCTTGACCAGAGCCAGTTGCTAAGGACATGTGGCTAGTTGTCAAACACCCAGAACCGATATTTCCAGTTTAAGAGACTTACTTATAACCCTCCTTTCATGGGCAGGAATGATGATGCTTTAGGTGGGGAGTGAATCATTCCCAAAGGCTGGACGGCTGGGAGTGTGATGTTACAGGTGGTGTGACTGCCTCCCCGAAGCTCGGCCCTGTCGGGACTTCTCAGACAAGCCTCTTGGTGTGGAGACCTATGTGCATGAAAGCCGTTAGCTCAGGTGGGAGGCTTCTAAGTAGATTTCCAGGTTGTTTTCTCTACCGGGGCCTGTATCAGGTTGGAAAATTTTCAAGACAAGTGACTTGACTCAGAAAAAAAACAACTAAAAGTAGAGATTTTTTGTGGCTCATATTTTTAATGGAATCCCTAGGAACCAGATACTCCGTGTTGTATGCATATAGCAATTTCTGTCCTTGTTGATTTCCCCAAAGGCAGGGATCCTAGATCACTTCCACTGAGTGCACCCGAAACAGGAATTCACCATCATTATGGATATGCCAACGAGTGTGCGTCAGGCCCTCTACTCTGAGTGTTTTCTATTCAGGTTACTATTTTGTCAACACGGTAACCATGCAGGGAAGGTGGTATTCTCCTTATTTTCAGGATGACGATATTGAAGTGCCAAGAGGTAATCTCTTTCCACTCTCTTGAGCTAAGGCACGGGGTTTAGAAGTGATTGTCCCTTCCCTCTCAAAAACCCCAGGGCAAAAAGTTGGTGCCAAACCCCTTGATCCTTAAGAAATAAGGAAGACAATGAGTTGATAGGAAATTTACCATTCCAAAAGTGAATGATGCCTGGAAAACCACGTAATCACCCTGATTTTGGTGTCTTCATTTGTAAGTGGCACCAGTGAGAAAGCCCACCTAACTGGGCTGTTGTAGAGATTAAATGAGATAATGTGTATCAGGGCATTGAACACACAGCCAGACACATAGTAGGTACACTGGTTGACTTTCATTCACTTAACTGTTAGTAAAAGAAAACAGTACATTTCTCACTGAAGTTATTTAGGAAAAGTAGTTAACACATTCTGTCTTGGTGGCATTTATTGGCATGTGTCCTCCTGCGTTCTCAGCAAAACAAAGCTGCCGTGCTTTGTCTTGATGATTGAAAGACAGGACATTAACTGCTTGGCTTCCAGCTCCCCTGCCTGGCAAATGATTGTAAGCTTTTCAGAGCAGTTCTGGAAGTACAGCCCTGAAGGACCAGATCTGTCGGTGGGAGAGCTGTGGGTACAGAGGGGCCTCGTATGAGACTGCTGTCATTGCTGAAAGAAGCTTGGCCAGATGCACACTGCCAAAAAGACTGCTGGGTGATTTCCCTTTGTTCCCCAAGCAGGAATCCCAAAACATCTTTAGTAATATGTGTTCGTTGCTGATGTCTAGACTACCAGACGTTTGAAGTTTGGGCAACTTCGTGAGCATAAGACTCTCTATCCAACACGGTATAATGGGAGAGACCTGGAGTTCGGATTCCAGTAGCCCAGGATGAAAATCCCAACCGTTCTGCCTCTTTGCTGTCTGGATGTGGAGAGTTGTTTGTCTACCTGGTACATGGGTACAGTCAGTAAGACCGGACTCTCAGAGTGGCTGAGAACCAAGGGATACAAAGCATGTAACTCTCCATAGTAACTCCCAGGCCTGCAGCTGCTGTGGTTTTAGGGTTAGTAGGCTCCTAGCAGGCTGGTCTTGCAAGTATGACCTCAGCCCTTCTGAGGGGGAGCATGTGCACTGTGACTGATAACGTGTGACCTAAGGTGAATGCTCCCAGTGAGCTGTGCTCACTGCAAGGACATGAACGTGTTCTCCTCCAGCTGGTGTGGCTCAGCCTGGATTGCACTGTACACAGACCGTAGCCATGGGCTCAGAGACTGCTTTAGCAAACCTAACTGAGGCCTGCTCAGAACCTTGCATTTAGTTTTGAGTACCTCTGGGCCTGTATCATTTGCAGCTTCATGAAGTGTTGTTTATTTGCTGAGGAAATGTAGCAGAACTCTTGAAACACACAGAATTGTCCAGTGTGATCCTGTGTGGAAAGAAGTGTTCTTTATAGTGGGTTTAATTTTTCTCAATAAGATTTCTCTCTTTTTTCAGCTTAATGTTCTCCATACAGAGCTGGCGAAACAGTTGGCAGACACAATGATTCTACCTATTATACAATTTCGAGAAAAGGATCTCACAGGTAAAGTTGCTGAGTTCGGTGCCAGTTACCTGCGAAACATCAATTCATTTCATAATTGTTCTGACTGTATTAATTTCTTTAAATCTGTGCATCATTGAGAAATGCCTTTCTTTTTCGGAGCACTTCAGTTTAGCTACCTTTCACTGAATCTCCACTATGTTCTTGGCTCCCCTAAAGGAAGGTTACAGGCTAATGAGAAAAACTGACTTGGAAACAATCATAACATTATGTGATGAGGGCAGCCAGAGAGAGAGGTACAAGGAATAAAAACAGCACACGGAAGGGTGTGATTACCCTTTTGAAGTTAGGTTGCCAGAGAGGGCTTCCTGGAGGAGGTGACCTCTGTGCTGGGTTTTGAAAGATGAGTAAGTGTTTACCAAGGAGACAAAGATGGCAAGGTTTGTATTACTGGTTTGGAGCATTTATAGGAGGCATGCTGTTTTGGGGGAGCCATGAATGCTTTGGAATGTAAAATGGGTGGCTTAGAGAGGGACAGAGGGGCAGGGACCACACTTTACCTTTGCTAGACCCTGAGCTGCAGCCACGAACAAGGCAGACAAGCTCCCTGTTCTCCTGGAGCTCACATTTTAGTGGGTCGGTAGATCTGGGACTGGTTCAGAGAGTCTGGTTGCCCTTCTAGACTATTTTTGGTTCTTCAATGAAAAAGTAAAACAAAGCTTTAGAGTAATTTTCTATCTCTTGGAAATCAAGGTAGTCAAAAAATGAATTAAAAAGAACCTAAAATCTTGGGGGAAAAAAGTAGTTGATAATAGAAAAGGGAACCCAAACTTTCTAGTCTTTTTGTTCTTTGTGTCACTGAAAATATTCACTGCTTAGAGATGGAAGAATTGTATTTTCTAGAACACTGATATAAAAATTGCTGGCCAAAGAAATCTAAACCAAGTACTCAGAGATCTGTTCAGTATAGTACTGCCTCTTCGGGGGCGCCTGGGTGGCTGAGTTGGTTAAGTGTCTGTCTTTGACTCAGGTCATGATCCTGGGGTCCTGGGATCGACCCCCACATCAGAATCCCTGCTCACTGGGAATTCAGCTTCTCCCTCTGCCTTCTTTCCCCACCCGCCTCGTGCTCGCTCTCCCGCTCTCTTGCTCTGAACTGAAGTCATATATATATATATACATATATATATATTTTCACCTTAAATGAAGTCATATATATATACACATATATATTTTTTCACCTTAAATGAAATCATATATA
Organism: Mustela erminea; assembly: GCF_009829155.1. NCBI lineage: Eukaryota > Metazoa > Chordata > Mammalia > Carnivora > Mustelidae > Mustela > Mustela erminea. Next base: position 16,534,373 of record NC_045619.1, read on the forward strand.
TATACATATATATACACACACATACATATATATGTATGTGTGTGTATATATATACTCATCTTAAAATATAAACTTTATTCAGGCAGGAAAGACACAGCACATCTTAAAGATGGTCTTCTCCCCACACCCACCCATATGGAGATTCCCTGTGATCATGTCATCTGAGGCTCTAGGGAGCAGGGGTAGACCTGATCATTTGCCAGGGGCAGTGTGACAGCGCTGAAACCTGACAAAGAACTATAAATGATAGGTCAGCTTGTGTGAGGAGAAGCCTTGCTTGAGCAGGACTTTTAGCGGTTTTGTGTGTTGCTCGTCTGTAATAGCATGCAAATCCCAAAGCTGCATGTTGTCCCGTGCTGATTATCCAGTGCGAACTGAGAGTCTTAGTGCATTTTTTCATAAAGATTTTCTCTAAATGAAATCATAGAAATGTGTGGGGATATCGTTTTAAGAACAAACTCCGAGTCTTTTAGACAGAAAATAATCACCCCCCCAACCCCGACCTACGTTGTCAGATTTGTGTCTTTCAGCTTTGGGGTGGGAGGCAGCCCGGGCCATAGGGTCCCGGCAGTGGTAATGACCAGGCCTTGTCGGGTCTGTAGGACTCAAGTGTGGATTAGTAGTATTTGCCTAGGATGGCGATTTTTTTTTAAAAGAGAATAAAACTATGTGGTAATAGTAAAAAGAGAAGCCTCTTCGGTATCTTTGGAAACAGTGAATCACAGTAACCTTCTCTGATGACACCAGCACGCAAGTGTGAAGCGTTTGGCCCAGGTCATGCTTGAGTCAGCTCGAGAACCAGCCTAGAACCTGGCCTCCCCTCCACGTGATGGTTTTTACCTGACGTTTCGCCTCCTTTTCCATTTCTGCACCGATCCAAGGACATACCTAAATGAAGAGAACACAGACCGATTAAGGAAGCTCTTTGACCCGGGAAGGGAAACCCCCGGAGAGTGCTCCGGTAGGAAGTGGAAGGGAGAGGGGAAGAAAGGGAAGTGCAGGAAGCAGCCCGATACCGGAAAGCGTAAGAATAACATGAGGAGAGATTAGAAAGCTGGAGGCAGTTTTGAGGCAAACAGAAAAAGACATAAAAGGTATGAAAATGCTTTCCTTTGTTTGATGAAGCAAAACTGATCGTGGCAGAGTTGTAGAAAGTATTGCTTTCTTCTAGATGTCTCTGTGTTTTTTTTTTTTTTAAACCTTGGACAGCCATCACCCTCATTGACCTCATCATTTTTTCTTCTCGGTCTTGGACTTTGTTATACGTCCTCATGCGTGAGGCGCGTGGCACCCACAGGAGGAAATGGTGGTGTGTGTTGGCTTGTCGCAGGTACCCTGTGCTAGGTAGCCTCAGACTTTGTCGTTAAAACAAATACCCTGGGCGCCTGGGTGGCTCAGTCGGTTAAGCGGCTGCCCTTGGCTCAGGTCATGATCCCGGGAGTCCCTCAGCGGGGAGCCTGCTTCTCCTTCCACGTCTGCCCTTCCCCCTGCTCGTGCACTTGCTCTTGCAAATAAGCACCCCCATATTCCTTTGTTAGTGGTGGCTTTGCCAGACGTTAAAAATGGCCAGCCAAAGGGCCTTTCTAGGTTCTAAGTGTGGTCCAGATGTTGTGAGGAAAGAGGTATTAGAACACTCTTTCGTGGGGGGCAGGAGAGTCCGAGCTTCGCTGTATACTCCAGCTCTCCCTGAAGAGCACCTGTCCACCGCACACCCCAGCCCACTTCCCCCGGGGACCCTCTGCTTCATGGACCCCCCAGATGCTGTCAACAAGGAGTGGGTGGTCACGGTCAGTCAGGCTCCCAAGTTTGGGATGCAGCTGAAGCCACAAACTCCAGTCAGACCAGGAGGCCAGAGCCATGTGAGGGCAGAGGCCCGGAGGAGGGGCTCACAGAGCCGTCTTCCTTCCGCACATGGACTTTTATTTCTTGGGGAAGCACGTGCCAATATGGGGTTGGCATATTTTACTTTCCTTTGCTCTAAGATTTTTTTTTTTTTCTCTCTTGTTCAGAGGTTAGCACTTTAAAGGATCTTTTTGGACTCGCCAGTAATGGTAGGCATCCTCTCCGTTCTTGGCGCGTGGGTTTAGTATGTGTGTGGGTGGAGATGCTGAATGAATGTTCTTGCCTTTCAACCCATCTGGGTGCTAAAATGCCTCTTTATTTTTAGAGCATGACCTCTCAATGGCAAAATATAGCAGGCTGCCTAAAAAAAAGGAGAATGAGAAGGTAAGAATACACGGTGACACGGTGTTTTCACCTCACTTACTTAAGCTCCTTTCTGCGTTCCTGCTGTGAGTTCATGGCATTGAGGGTACCTTGATGAATTCTTTTTCTTCTTTCATATACTTAGATTTTTAATTATTCTGAATCTCATAAGTAGTCTTCTACCTTCCTATTCTAGCTTTTCAACGTGGTTTATTAGACAGCAACTTGGAACCACTGTGTAGTTACATTTGCACAGTGATTTCAGATTAGCTCGGTACCTTGTGCTTGTCTGCCGCATACGTATTCAGGTCACTTGAATTTCTTGCCATGGGTGCTGGCTCCGCTTCTCTAACTCGTGCTTTTTTGCTACTGTAGATGATATTGCCCATTTGAATGTATCTAAATTCCTACTTCTGTTGCATGATTTCCTTGAGCTAAATTACTTCCTTGGAATACAGTCTTAGGAGTGAACTAAAATGTTTGTGGCTTTCAGTGCAGGCCCCTGAGTTGTTCTCCTAAAGGCTCGGGGAGTTCTTGGCTTCACCCCGGGGAAGCCTCATAAGCACGGAGATGCTAATACTTCTTTAATTGGGAGTTTTTAAAAACATAAAGGGGAACCTTATCTGAGTTTTATTGTATCGGTCACAGAAATGGGTCTCATGAGTAAACACACGCTGTTGAAGCTTCATGCTCTTACGGAACGGCCACATCCTCAGACAGCCTGACATTTGCCTTCGCCTCTCACCCAGGTGAAGACGGATGTCGTGAAAGAGGTGGCGGCCGCGCGACGCAAACAGCACCACTCTTCCCTCCAGTACTACTGCGCCCTCAATGCGCTGCAGGACAGGAAGCGCGTGGCCATGATGGAGCCCATGATAGGCTTTGCCCACGGACAGGTAGGCCGTGCCCGTTCCCTGAGGGCTGAGCCCTGAACCAGCTGGGGAGAACCACTCGGTGTGCCTGCTGAGCTAGCGTTTAGGAGAAACCGAAGCATGTTTCAGAGAAAGAAACACGTATGCACCACCTTGCGTGGTAACTCAAGACAGCTCCACGTACGCACGTGGAGAGCTTCCAGGGGGACGGATTGTTAGGCTGGACGTGCAGGCAGTGACGGCCTCCGTCCCAAGCCTCCCACGGGGCCGGAGGGGGGGCTGGCATGACGCTTTGTCTCTGAGCCAAGTGAGAGCCAGGCCTGGTCTAATGTTCTGAGAAGCAGAACTGCTCAGGTTGGTAGAGCTGGGCCTTTAGCTTAGGACCCACACACAGTCCCCTGCTGCTCTGTGTGGCGAGGCTCACCCTCAGCTGGGCTGTTCTCACTGCTGAGGTCATGGCCAGCACCTTGGCATCTGGACCGTGGCAAAATACTGCTGTAGCTTGCTGAAGTCTGTCCGGGATGGATGTGGCTTCTTCCCCCGTTAGTGGTCTCCTGAACATTCGTCTGTCCGGAGTCTCCAGTAGCAGGGCGGGGCCCTGGCCGGGGGGCACCAGCCTGGCAAGGACAGGAGTGAGTGTCCATTCATGGTGGATGGCATCCCCCCCATCCCTGCCCTGCTGGAGCCCCACTTACACAGACTCTAACACCGCACCCCAGCATGCGGGAAACACACCCGGCAATCTTCTCTCAGTTGACAGCCTAGGAATAGAAGGGGATGTCAGGAAGCAGAATGTTGAGAAGAAAACAGTCAGCAACTTTTTATTTAAAACGCCACATGTGTGAGCATCTCTTCTTTTTAAATACATGTTAAAAAATACGTGTATTTCAGAAAACAGCATCAGTATCCTTCAGTTTGGGAAAGGGGAGCAAGGGAGGATCTTTAGGCATTCAAGCTCAGTGATCCGTCTTTTCATGTGGTTGTGACGTTGAAAGGCGAGGTAGCTCAAAACGGCTTCTGCCTTCAGGGGTGATATTTAAGCAGAGTGCTATAATCTGTCTGTGTCCTCTGGGTAAAGCCGGTTGAACCCAAAGCTGGCCCTGTCCCGCCCTGGGCTCCGGTCCACAGCGGACCCCTGCAACGTCCAGCTTCTCGCGGTGGGTGCTGGTGCCGCCTCTCTCCTTCGTTCTCATACCTCTGCCAGGCGGAGGGCCCGGGTGATGGAGAGCGCCGGTGCTGCCTTTGCTGTCTCATTAATGCCTCCTGTCCTGTCTTTTCTCCCTGGATTGACAGTGGTGGCCTGTGGAGCACGAGTCCTGGCCTCTAGAGAGCCGGGGGTCAGCTAAGTGAATGCCACCCCCAGCGGTGCTAGCAAACTGCCCCCCACCCCGCCCCAGGCCTGGGGACACAGAGCAGAGCATGCTGCAGTCATTGATGGGTGGCAGCAGCAGCATCTTTGAGGACTGAGGAGGCCTATTTCCTTTTTCATGTGCAAAGTACTAAGATTTCAAGACCAAGACTAGAAAATCCCTCCCGCTGCAGACTTCACATCCTGCAGAAAACTATAACTCCTTTGCTTAGACCAGTTGTTGTCTAACCCATAAATTTTTTGGATGATTCCAAAGCATTCGCTCTCCTCCAGCCCCATCAGCCGTTTTAAATACATGTTGACTAAGCGTCCACCTTTTTGGCTGGTGGCCGTCGGACCACTGTACTTCCTGCGGCTCCGAAGGCCCAAGAATCTGGGTCTCTGGATAATGAAGCACTGAGTCAGGCTTCTCGGCACCGCCCGCTTCAGTGCGGGCTGTTTGACTTCATTTCTGCCTCCCCTGGCCCTTGTTGAACAGGTTTGCACTGAGATCACCATTCAGTCGTCATGCCTGAAACAGGTTTTGCAAACTGTGTACAGGTTTACAATATCCCAGAAATCAAGTCCAGGATAGTAGTCACAGGGTAGATCCAATGGCCGGTGGCTGGAGCAGCCAGGATCTCATCCGTCCCTCCCTGCCGTCCCTTCAGATCAGACTGAGGGATTGCAGGAGCAGCCCCCCACCCGCACCCCCCGAACTTACAGAATAGCAGAGGAGCTAAGCCATGGAATTTGGAGTATAAATTCCAGGGAGTTCAGGGAGGGGAAAAAGGAAAGCCACTGGGAGGCTGTGTCCTTAGAAATGCAGAAGGCTCCTTGAACAGACTTTGATGTTTGAGGTTTCAGAGATTCAGAAGGGCATTTGCTGTTTTGATCTCCGTATGATTAAAAGATCACGGGGCCAGAGCAGCGCCCCACATGATTACCTTACATTAGGATAATCGTGATCATCCTGTTCTCTTCCTGTGAAAACTAAGGGCGTGGGGGTATATCCTTCCCCAGGATGTGAACATGCGAAGCCCGCCAGCCTCAGCAGGGTGCGTGGGCGAGTTCCGTGCCCACCGCACAGGGCAGGGGCTGCTTCCAGATCAGACACCTGAGCTGGCCCAGAATGTGAGAGAAGTCCCATGTCCAAAGCTAAGCCTTTTCTCCCTTTACTCGTGACTCAGGCTTTCAACTCTTACCTTTCTGTGATCAGGCACGTAAGATGGAACAGGTCACCCCCAGTATTCGGATTTTTTAAAGCCTTGGCCATGGGAAGAAATGGAGACTTGAGCTTTGGGGCGGGATGGTGACAGATGTCAGTCATGCACAGAGGCAGGCCCCTCCCTGTGCCCTGCCCATCAGGGCTTGTGAGGCAACCCAGCCTTCTGGAAAGTGAACACCCTGGAATCACAGGAAGTAAGGACTTGCTTTTTATTTGTTCCCCAAAAGCCAGCAGTTGAAGTTTCATTTTCAAAGGAGATGGAGCCCTCCTGGGGCCACCCTCCCCTGAGCGCAGAGAGCCCGCATCCCAGAACGCTGGGGGCCGGAAGGGATTTCACCCGTCCAGGCAGCTGTTCAGGCCCAGAGCTGTGCTGCCTCCTTCACACCCACAGTCCCCCCTGGGTTGATGTCGGGGTTAGAAGGGCAGCATCCCGGCCGCATCCTCTCTCCAGCCCGTGTTTCAAGCCGCGCATGACTCACTGACAGGGTCACGGCAGCCTCTGGGGTTTGCTGCTCTGAGCATCTCCTGCCGCGCTCCACCCAGTGCTCGTCTGGTTGTGGCCATGCACATCAGCTGTCACCCGCTGATGGAAGCCCCTGGGGACGCCAAGGTGTAGACCCGCTCCTTGCCCCCCTAGAAGCTTTCTGTCCAAAATTCACAGAATTCACAGAGGAGAAGAGCTGACGATGAGACCAACGGAAATAATTGTCAGTAGGGACTCCCGACGCACCTCACCTAGTATGTGCCAGGCAGTGAACTCACATTATCCCTGATGTTCCCCCACCTGTCCGTAAGAGCTCCCAGTGTCCCCAGTCTGCAGTGCACTGGGTTGGAAGGAACTCCGTGGGCGTGGGGCGGGGGGGGTGCTCGGCTGGCCAGCCAGGGTCGCCGCCCCCGCGCTCAGTCCCACGCTGGATGCGCTCACTGGTCACCTTTCCTAGGCGACCTTCAGAACATCACCATTCTGTCTTTCAGATTAACTTCTTCAAGAAGGGAGCAGAGATGTTTTCCCAAAATATGAACAGCTTTTTATCCTCAGTTGCGGACATGGTCCAGAGGTAAGGCTGCACTCCACTCTGGGTCCAGGGGCCTCTGCCTTTCCTGCTGGGAGGTGGGAGGGACGGAGCCCCGCCACCATGGGGACTCTGAGCAGTGGGCCCCTTCTTAGCTGCCGGTATTCGGGAATCCTGAGGTTGGAAAGTAATGCCTTCTGTGTGGGGAGCCCAGAGGTGTGCCCACCACGTGAACAGATTATATAGCTTAAAGAAAAGATGAAGCGTCTGTGAAGGGACTTTCCCGTCAAGTCCCAGTGCCCGTGCTGAGGGAGGTCTTCCCTGTGTCACAGCGGCCTCCACGGCCCGTGGGCCTGGTGTAGGCTGGCTGTGGATTTAGACGTGGCTTCGTTTCCCCTTTGGAACCAAGGGGCTGACAGCCGGAAGTGCTGGGACTCTTTAGGAAACTGGCCATCACGGCCATTTATGACTAATCATGGGGCTTTATGCTTTTTTGGAATTAATTTAACAAATTGCTCTTCAGCCTCGCAAATGCTTTTTTTTTTTTTTTAAGATTTTATTTATTTATTTGACAGACAGAGATCACAAGTAGGCAGAGAGGCAGGCAGAGAGAAGGGAGGAAGCAGGCTCCCTGCTGAGCAGAGAGCCCGATGTGGGGCTCAATCCCAGGACCCCGGGATCATGACCTGAGCTGAAGGCAGAGGCTTAACCCACTGAGCCACCCAGGCGCCCCTCAAATGCTTATTTTTTAAAAATACACCATCCTCTCTTCAGGCTGTCCTGCCAGGCTTGCCTCCATTGCCAGTGTGCACGACAGCGAGCCCCAAGGAGGCTTGTTTCATTCACAGATCTGGTTCCGGGAGTGCTCCGTGATTCCTGGAGCATGGGCGAGGGAGAGAGCAGCTGAGAAGCAGACAGACACAATGGAAGTAGGAGTGTGGGATTCCATGTCGTGTGGAAAAACAGAGGAAGGTTGCTCTTTTTCTTGAGGATGTTGTAGTTCAAGATACCTTTAAAATAAAATTTGTTTTAGAGCAAGTGAGCAAATGCAGGGAGGGGCAGAGGGAGGCAGAGAGTAACTTTAGTAGACTCTGCACAGAGCCCGATGCGGGGCTGGATCTCAGGACTCAACCCTGAGATCATGACCTGAGCCAAAAGGAAGAGTCAAATGCTTCAACGGCTGAGCTGCCCAGGCTCAGTGGCAGGGCTGCCATAAAAGGAAAAGCATTGCCTTTGTCTTTGTCATTGCACTTGGGAAAATGACCAGGAGAGGGGCACCTGGGTGGCTCCGTGGGTTAAAGCCTCTACCTTTGGCTCAGATCATGATCCCAGGGTCCTGGGATCGAGCCCTACATCGGGCTCTCTGCTCAGTGGGGAGCCTGCTTCCTCCTCTCTCTCTGCCTGCCTCTCTGCCTACTTGTGATCTCTGTCTGTCAAATAAATAAATAAAATCTTTAAAAAAAAAATGACCAGGAGGTGGGACCAATCTCCAGTGGCCCTTTTTCACCTTAGGGGAGCCTGGGGCCGGAAGGGAGGGAGCCTGGGGCCGGAAGGGAGGGAGCCTGGGGCCGGAAGGGAGGGAGCCTGGGGCCGGAAGGGAGGGAGCCTGGGGCCGGAAGGGAGGGAGCCTGGGGCCGGAAGGGAGGGCAGGCATGACTGCTGTTTCCTTCCCTCCCTCCCACCGTCCTTCTCTTCCGGCGTAGGCGCCTGCATGGCAGCCCTGAGGATGGGCTCATCAAAGCTTTTCTCCTAAAGTTTGCATCAGCATGGGGCGCCTTGGTGGCTCAGTCATTTAAGACTCTGATTCTTGGTTTTGGCTCCGGTGGTGACTTCAGGGTGATGGGGTTGAGCCCCATGTGAGGCTCCGCCCTCCTTGTGTGCGCAGGCTCCTTCTCTCCCCCTCCTCCTTTCTCTACAATGGATGCATGAGTCTTTGAAAAGAAAATGGCATCAACAGTTCTAAGCCTGGCTACCACTTTGTCAGCAGAGAAGTTGTTTCGCTGGGTTCAGGCGTCGTCCGGTGGTATTATTCCTCATGTTCTGTTCTAAAACAGCGGCCATATAGGACCACTTCTAGCAGAGCAGACTCGAGTCCCACCGTGTCCAGCTTCCGGGGCAGGAAGGCCTGGCACAGCTCGCCGTGGGCTGCTCAGCCGTGCTGGGTCGGCGTGAGGAGCAGCTGACCTGACGCCTTCTGTCTTAAGCATTCAGGTGGAACTAGAAGCCGAAGCGGAGAAGATGCGCGTGTCCCAGCAGGAGCTGCTCTCTGTTGATGAGTCTGTTTACGCCCCAGACTTTGACGTGGCCGCGCCACAGATCAACAGGAACCTCATCCAGAAGGCTGGTTACCTTAATCTCAGAAGGTGAGAATGCCACTGCGTGCCTCTTTTTCTGAAGTCTGTTTTCCCTCAGGAGGCAAGACGGCGTCGTCGGGAGGGTGGCTGGTGCTGGGGAAGAACTCCCGCCCCCACGCCGCCCTTCCCACCTCCGGGCCCTGGTCACCGAGAGGTGGGCTTGAACCAGTCTCAGAAGAACCTAGTGTGCCGACTCCGAGCGCTGGGCCGTCCCTGTCCCTCGTCGTGGGGACTATTTGGCCCTGGCCCCAGACAGGTGAGAGCCATGTGCTCAAGGCCTGCCACTGAGGCCGGAGTCCGAGGGCCAGCCAGCCTCGGGGTCCTCCAGGTTCTCACACACAGAATCACGCTGTAACACTAGCGGCCCTTTGGCTTGAAGGGAGGCGGCTCAGGCTTCCTCGTGTGCAGGAGCAGACTGAGGCCATTCGGTGTGGTGAGGACCCTGATTTGGTTCCGTCACCCCCGCCTTAGCTGGGCCTCAATCACGTCATGTGCAAAATGGAGCCGATGATCACACCTACTGAATAAAGTTGTTACAAGGACCAAATGAGGCCATTTCCAGTAGGTAGGAAGCACTCGGATGCTAGCTAGCACCAGTTTTTGGAAATAACTAATGATTGAGGCAGGATGCCTCGTGCCTTGCACAAAGCTGCTACTTGATAAACACTGAATCAGGTAAGTGTACCAGATATTTCCCAAATGGAGGATCTACAGAGAGGAACGGCCAGCTGTTTTCTTACCAAGGTGGAGCTCCTCAAAGCTCTTCCAGCTCATTGAGATCACAAGTTAAATATTTGTCAGTCTGTGTGGCTAGAAAACCTTACAGGGTTGGTGGTGTTTGCCAGGTACTGGATAATTCTCTTGGAAGCAGCGCACAAAACATCCAATAAGAGCAAAACTCAGTGTGGTAAACGCCCCCAGGATTCCGGGTCCCGGGAGCTGAGGGGATCCTGGTGACTCTCACTGGACTCAGAGCAGTTCAGGTCCATGTCTTAGAGGAATGAGCATCTAGGTTTTCAGTTCTGAACGGGGATGGACTCATTCTGTTTCCAGATCCTGCAAGAAGCCAGTGTCTGGCTGCCGTTGGGCAGGTGGGGGCGGTGACTGCCGCCAGCACACAGGGCTGGCCCCGGGCTGCATCTCCTGTCTGAGCAGAGCCCCTAACTCCCAGGTCACCCAGGCTGAATTGCGCCTCATCTGCCCCTCTGCATTTGGATTCTTTCCAAAGCAGTTTTGCTTTGATGTAAAGAAATACTATTTCTAGAATGTCACCAGTACTCAGGGAGAGGCAGCCAGACCTTGAGGTGCTGCGCGGGCCTCCTCGTACTGGCGGGTGTTCTAAAACCACAGTTCTTCCAGTAAAACAGGGCTGGTCACCACCACCTGGGAGAGGCTTTACTTCTTCACGCAAGGCGGGAACCTCATGTGTCAGCCGCGGGGCGCTGTGGCCGGAGGCCTGATCCAGGACCTGGACAACTGCTCGGTGATGGCCGTAGACTGTGAAGACCGCCGCTACTGCTTCCAGATCACCACGCCCAACGGGAAATCGTAGGCTGGGCGGGGGTCTAGTGACTCTGCCCCTGCCAGGGGCCTCCTTGGGGAGCAGCGGGGGGGGGACGCAGGAGGAGGTCCCCCAGACCTGCCTGAGTGGAGCTCTTTGCTCCGGCCGAAACCCGAGATGGCTGGTGCACTCAGGCCCCATACTGTCCCGCAGACCCCCATGTACTGCAGGGGCCCAGAAGAGGTCACTTGGGGTCATCCGCAGGGACCGCCCGCCCTTCAGTTGTGGCTGCTCTGCTTCCATTTGCTTCCATGTGGGGCTCTGAACTGAGCTCCTGTGTTGACAGGAGTGTGTCCGGCCAAGTCAGTTTAGTGCAGACCGACTGCGTGGTTGGCAGAGCTGTTTTAGACCTTGTCCTCCCTCCTGGGTGACAGGAGTGGCCTGGGATCCCAGTCCCGGTTACCTAACTCCTTGGTCTTCTCTGTAAAACAGGATAAGAGCCATGCTCCCCGCCCCCACCGCCGTGGGGTCCCTGGATAGGGTGGAGGCCTCCCCAGTGGAAGGGCAGTGGTATTTGTGTCCAGTTCCCCTCTCCCCTCCATGGGTTTGGGGGCAGGGGGGTCTGCCAACGCCTCTGGGCTGGACTCCTGGTGGCCCCAGTCACCTGAGAAGCCAACATGTCCAGGCTTGTGGACCGCCAGCCTCGAGCTAGTAGATCCAAGCCCAGCTGCTCACTTCCCTTGGGAAGTATCTGTCCAGGATCGCACAGCAAATGAACAGGGAGCCTGAACCCCATTTTCTTCCCTTCCTGTCATCCTGCCTTCCTGGCCCTTCCCTTTGGGACCCAGCTGAGTTCAGCGTGTGTGGATAAGCCTCAGGCCGAGGCCCGGGAGGCACTGACGTGGATGTGCTTTATTGCAGGGGAATCATCCTCCAGGCAGAAAGCAGAAAGGAGAACGCGGAGGTAGGGTTTGTTCTTCCGCTTCTGTCCTAGTCTAGCGGTGCCCGGGCTCCGGCAGGTTTTGTAACGTCCTCTCTCCACAGTGGATATGCGCCATAAACAACATCTCCAGACAGATCTACCTGAGCGACAACCCAGAGGTAACTCGCGCTGCCTTGCCCGCGTCCGCGGCCCTCGCTCAGTCTGAAGGGTGAGCGCCCCTCCCGGGACTGAGCCTGTCCCCCCGCGCGTTTGTAGGCAGTCGCCATCAAGTTGAATCAGACGGCGCTCCAAGCAGTGACTCCCATTACAAGTTTCGGAAAAAAGCAAGAAAGCCCGTGTCCCAGGTAATTAGAGGACGGTGAGAAAGCGGCTTGCCTATAGTTGTGAGCTAGGAATTGGACAGCAGTGATTTCTCCTCACGTACCACCTAGCGGGGGAGCTCAGGCTGCCGGGAGAGGTGGGGTGTTTGCGCACGGTGACGCCACCTGTGAGGGGCAGAACCGGGAGCCACGGCCGCGGGACCCTGGGTGACCCTGGCGCCGCCCTTCCCCTGGGCTGTGCAGCCACAGCCCGGGCAAACAGGACTTGCCTCGAGGGTCTGCTGGTCAGGGCTTCTTGCATTTTTCTGTCAGCATCAACAAAGTTCTGGAACCAAAAGGAAACTTAAATAAGGAACAAAATGACCTTTTTTGCATCTGTGTTACTGCCCAGGCCTTATCTGCACGTGTACAGATACTTTCACATGTGCGTTAAATTTTTCTTTTCACATATATTTTTCATGTTTTTACATTTCTTATAATTGTTCCTTTTAGTAAGTCTACACACTCTTCCGTGATTTATTATTATTAGCTGTTGAATATTTAGGCAGCCTCCCTTTCCTCTGTTTGCTACTATCATGTACAGTGAACACTTTCATGCATCTAGCTTCGCTCTTGTTTTGAATACAGCTTTAAGGTTTATTCCAAGAATCTCACCTTTTGTCTTAATGGGAGTTTCTAATTGGTTAACTAAGAGAGAACTGCATTATTGGTCACACCAAAGGTGGGTTACGATTATGACTGTATGTGGTGTCCCATTTTTCTGTGGCATGGTAGAAAGAACCCATTAAATAAATGTTCACAGATACTGTCTCCTGAGTCCAGACAGATGTCATTAGAAAGCTAGGACTTCAGTTCCCAGGACCTCGGGGCTGTTTGGCAGGTTGCCAGTGTGCATACGCGGAGACCTTGGTGTGCGGGAAGGAGCAGAAGAGAACGCCAGAAAGTGGCCATGAGTCTGATGTCAGTGGATTGGGGACCCTGCTTAGGCTCTGGGCCATGGAGCAGAACTGCAGACTGAGGCGAGTGGTGTGTCGCAGCCGGTGTGGACAGGCTGTCCTGCGGCTCTCTGCACATAGCGCATATTGGATCTGGGGCGTGGTGGGGCGAAGGACAGGGCAGGGACGCCCGACAGGCTGCTGCTGGAGTATCTAAGACAGAACAGGAGAAGCTGAGCAGAGGTAGTAAAAATGGGCAAGGGGCAACAGATGACACTTGAGTGCTAGGTTTCATCGTTGAAGCAGGCAGCATGTTCGTGAAGGGCAGCTCTAAGGAGGGCGCTCTGATGGAACTGGAAATACCGATCGGGCCAGTGGGATAGGCCATGAGCCTCGTCGTGGGTGAACACACTGGCCTCCTCTGTAAAGCTGTGAGCTGCACAGCGAGCTAGGCACGCTGGAGAATGCTGGCTTGGAATTCTGAGAGCTTCTGGTGGCTCTGCCTTCAATACGGCTAGATGGGCTGGCGAGGCTCAGCTCTCTGGGCCTCTGTCTCCTTGAATTTGTGACACAAGAAGATGCGAAACTAGGTGACCTCCCCAGTCCCTTTGCACTTCTAACACTGTCTCGGGTGCCGATGTATCATTTGACTAGTATTAGTAATTAAAGGTGTGACTGGTTTTCTAAAAAAAACTCAACCCAGACTGTGTTTGGGTTTGTAGTTTGTAGCCACAGAGTTTATAGCTCAGATTTAATTATTCAGTAACTGATTTTTCTTCCTGTTGTAGAATAAGTAAATCACACAGAAGAATCCTGAAACAAAAAAGACCTCTAGCCAGGCAGCTGAATCAGCAAAGAGACTGGGAGGGTGACGGATGTGGCTGCCAGGCGGCTCAGAGCTGTGGAGACGGGGGGAGGGCTCCTGTCCCTCTCAGGGCCAGCTCATTAGGAATAAAGAAATGTTTTGATGACAGGGAAAGCAGCAGAGAAGCTGTTCGTGGGAAGAAACTGCCACTCACTTCTAAGCAAATACCATGTGCGGCCTTCCCTCACTCCGCGGATAACGCGGCTCTGATGCACGTTCATCCCTCCAGCTGGTCCAGTACCGGTTCGTTCGCGGAGGGTCTGCTCTGTGCCCCAGGCCTGGGCCAGGTCAGAAAGCTGAGTCTTGTCGGTGAAGACCAGCAGAAGGTACATACTTAGTTAAAATGGAGGAAAGCGCTCCGGTGTTCGAGACGAAGGTGCTGTCACGGAGAGGCCTGCCTGTGGAGACAGTATCAGACTGAGAAGTGAACCACAAGAACTGGCCACCCTTGCAAAGAGCCAGACTCATGCATTCCCGGTAGCAGCCTGGAGGCCGGAAGGCAGGAGAGAGCTTAGCGTGTTTGAGAAACTGAAAGGAGGCCACTGTAACCACAGTGTGGGCGCGCGGGGATGGCGGGGCAGGGTGGGGTCGGGGAGGGAGGGAGGCAGGCAGAACGGATCGAGAAGTCATGGTCAGGACCCTGGGGAGTCGTGGAAGGTGCAGAGAGGCAGACGTGGGCGTGTCCGACAGAGTGGAGCCGCTGTGCGTGATCTAAGGGCAGCTCTGGCTGCGGTGGGGGACACGGAACACAGAGCTGGGCAAGTAGGTGTTGAGTCAGGGACCCGTGGCAGCAGACCGGGTGACAGCGATGGTGTCTTAAACTAGGATCGTGGCAGAGGACATAAAAAGTAGCTAGCTCGGGGACTTGTTTTGGAGGCGAAATCTACTGGACTTACGGTATGGTGAGGTGTGAGTGGAAGGGACAGGACAAATCAGACGACAGCCACCGTCTGGGTTGAGCACCTGGGCAGAAGGTGGCATATTCAGGGAGTAAAAGGAGTTGGTAGTGTTCACTTCTGGACACAAGATTGAGGGGCCCATGACGTAGCCCAGCAAGTGTCACGTGGTCAACGGATGACACACTTCTGGAGCACATGGGCCATCCCAGGGCTGCGTATAGTATACGAATCAGGAGCTCCACGGAATGGACGTGGCCGTGGAAGAGATCGTCGAGGGAGGGAGTGTAGGAGAAGACGGGAGCCTCGGACAGATTCCCGAAGAACTCCAGCATTTGTCGCAGAAGGGAAGGTGGCCACAAAGCCACCAAGAAACATGAAGGAAAGTGGTGTCAGTAGGAACCGAGAAGGGAGGAGAGCTCAGCTCTGTGAGCTGCTTTGATGCGGGTGTTTGAAGCAGGACACGCTCAGGAAGCACGTGTCCATCAGAGTGGGTGACATGGAGGTCACAGGTGACCTCAGCGTCTCCCATGGCTCCCGATGCTGTAGACTCAAGGACAGACCCCACCCGATGGGGTCACTGCCTGTATTCTCTCCTTATAGACTCTCTGGGGAGCCAGAATCTTGGACTCACTTTTCTCCCTTTAAGCTTCTACTTCTCCCTTCCTCCGTTGCTCTCCACGTACGAACTCCTGCCCTGCCTTAGAGACTGAGGGAGCTGGCAGACGTGATTCTGCCCTTCTGGACTGAGGCAATATGACGTCGGGGTCGGGGGAGCATTAAGCTGGCAGCGAGGAGCCCTCAGAATTTCTTCTCTAGAGACGGCGCTTCCCTGTCCTGGTCACGGTGAAGCAGAGTCTCTCCTTACAGTGACAGTCTCCACACCCATATTGTATTTCTAGCCACTTCCCGGTCCGCGTGCTTACCTGTCAGGTGGCTATTTTAAGGTCATTTCACACGTATATTCAGTTATTGACATATTTGAGAGAAATGAACAGAGATACCAGAGCCGTCCTGTGCTCCAAATAGCATAAGAAATCAAAATACTTTGACATCCTTTGTCCCTCAAAGGAGCTTACCCTCGAGCTGGGGGGAAAGATCAGGAAGATGTGAAAAGCTAAATTACAACAGCCTGACACTGAAAGGGAGGAGGCACGGTGGCACGTGACCGGTCACCGTACTGACGGTCCCCCTCTGTCCTGTCAGACGTGTCAGACGCGTGTGTGCGCACAGAGCAGAGCTCGGGGGCACGCCGCCGTGCAAGACTGTCCCTGGGACTCTCAGAGAAGCAGCACGGGAACGCACGGCGGGTCGGGGCTGGCTTGAAAGCCTTAGTAGAGGAATAGGAATCGGAGCTGGTGTTGGACAGGGGCGGGTGGGATGGAGGAGGAAACGAGGCGAAGTGTGGGGTAGCTCCAAGGGAGGGTGCGTGGAGGAGAAAGTTAGAGCCACGTGGTGAATGCTGGGCCGAGATGTATTTAGTCTGTTAACATTTTTGAGCACCTTTTGTACCATGTAATAAATAGGATTTAGCTAAAGCCCCCGCTCTCAAAAACCTGTCTGACAGGAAGAAAGACCTAGAGCAGTAGGTAACGTGCTACGTAACAGAACCTAATGCAGAATACTGTGCGGCAGAGCTAACTGGGGGGAGGGGGTGGTCCTCAAGCTGTTTACCGAGGACTCGAATGATGTTCGGTGAAGATTTATTTGTAGAACGAGTTGAAGGATTGACTGAAATCTTTGCCCTTGTCCATCTGTAAAAGTCACATCAGCATTCAACACGTGTTCACGTGATTGTAAAGGCATAAATAAGGCTAATTGGGATTTGATTTTTCCCTCGCTCTTTTATACCGCAGCCAGCACCTGAGAAATGTAGAGCTGGAGAACGACAAGATTGTTCCCACAGCAGCAGTCCCTGTCCCTGACGCTGAGGAGCTCATCGCACCTGGGACACCCATCCAATTCGATATCGTCCTTCCTGCCACCGAATTCCTGGATCAGAACAGGGGCAGCAGGTACGGGCTAAGGGAGGCCGCCTCTGGGAGAAATGAAGGTACACTTGGGTCTCTGTGTCGGCGCCCATCTGCCAAGACGGTTGCTGTTCTGACTTCTAGTTGGAGAGTTAGTGTCCTTTTAGCCGAAAAGGTCTTGATTGTTGGCCTCTGGCCATTCATTCCCCTAGGCGCATCAACCCTTTTGGTGAGACCGAGGACGAGACATTTCCAGAAGCAGAAGGTGAGTGGCTGGTTTGGTGCGCTCACCCTTTCCCCTCAGCATGACGAGTCCTTGAAGTGAGACGTGAAGTCACATTCCGGGGAGCCAGGACTTGGGCTGTGAAGCAAAATTATGACCCACAGATTTGTCGCTCCCTGGAAGCTCAGTAGGGCATGTGCAGCGAAGGCAGGTCTTGGATGAAAACTGAAGGGAAGTAGACAGGTTTTCTGCAGGTGTTGTACTGTTGGCCTCACGCACATCCTTTTGGTAGCTCTTGCGAAGAAAGCTGCCGAGCCTAAATCCGGTGTCGGGGGACTCCGGAACGGACTGATAGGGGATGAAAGGGCCACAGCAAAATGCAGTCCGGGTGAGTCACAAATAGGCGGTTCCATTTTAGCCAAAGACACACAATTTATTCTTGAATTTGAGGAGGACATGAGTGAATGGTATTTACTTCGTACAAGTTCAGATATTTGATGTGTGACGTGCATTACAGTGGAGCTGACGTAATCTTGTGCCTCAGAGAGCAGCACTTGGGTCCCAGCCGAGGCATCTTAGGAGCTACAGGTGCTGCGAGACCTCGTTCTAACACCCCATGACTGGAGCCAAAGAATATCACTAGAGTTGCCACTTCCTTAAATGTAAAAGTAGCACTTGAGAGTCGGTTCTCCTTACAGAATTAGGCAGAAGAGTGTTGGGGCGGGAGGCGGAGAGGAAGGAAGCTAACAGGTCTGCTCAGATCTGCCTGCTTGTCTCTGGCTGACCTTCCATATACTCCACGCGTAAGTCTGTAAAACTAAACCTTCAAACTTATAAAAAGCATCTTCCTATGGGAGTAACTACTTACAACTTTATATCAGTTACATTTTCCTAGTCTTTTGTTACTTAAGTTATTTTTAAGGGCAAAGACATTAATACAGCAAGTGAGGGAAAAGTAGTCCTCTTCGTTTAAAATGGTGGGGAAGCGAATTACTGTTCTTACAGGGAAAAAACCACGAACCTTTAAACCTTTGTGATCGTCCAGTTATGGCTGCGGTTACTCAGGTTGTCAGGTTACGTCCCACTCTCAGGAAGCCAGTCCTGCTTGTTTACTAGAGTCAGAGAAGTAGCAGACGGGACGTCCTCACAGCCTTGCAAAACACACGATGTGCGTGAACCGGCTTGAATCCCATCAGGTCTTCCGTTCCTTAGATTTTCTCCTTTAAGAGGATTTTATCAAGGGCCAAAGTCTGCATTTTCTGTTCTCTGAGTGGAGATGCTCGTATTTTCAGAGAAAAGATGCATCTAGTGCCACCTACGTTAGTCACCCAAGTTTTCGCGCCGGAAGGATGTCCTTGTGGCTCTGCCGTCTCATTGTGTAGATGCAGGAAGAGGTGCTTGTCTAGTCTGATGAAGTAATTCCAGAGAGACCAGATGCGGACAGCAGGAGGCTCGGGGCTTTGGCAGTGCGGGTTTGTTGAGAAGCCGGGTGGGAAGCTGTGTGGGGGAGGTTTCCAGCAGGTTCTCCGACCCGCCCCTCTGAGGGGTGCACGGGCCAGCCCAGCAGGAAGCGAGTGTGCTCCTGAGTGGAAAATGCTGTCTTGCAGATTCCCTTTTGCAACAGATGTTTATAGTTCGGTTTCTGGGATCCATGGCAGTTAAAACAGACAACACTACCGAAGTGATTTATGAAGCGATGAGACAAGTACTGGCCGCTCGGGCTATTCACAACATCTTCCGCACGACGGAGTCCCACCTGATGGTCACCAGTCAGACTCTGAGGTATGTTGGTTCGTTTCAGACTTCTCACAGCTTGATCCGGTTGCCCACGCAAGGCACATTTACTCATCTAGAAGGTTCACACTGAGAGTATTTGATCGGAGTACGTGAGGCTGTCACTCCCGTTTCTGCCCTACTCGTTTTTACAGTTTGATTTTATAAGACACGTTGGGTAGGAGGTGCTCCCCTAAGGAACTGATACCTTCCGGAATTTAGTGGTGAGTGAATCCTACTGTTCACAAAGACGTCGTCACTCAGGAGTTGCTCCGTGTATCTCAGAGCTTGAAAAAGGAAGGGTTTGCTCCTTTCTGAATGTACTATTTATAAAAATTAACAGTGAAAACAGAACATGAACCTGCCCGAGATGACTAGACCCCCACAAATAAAGTCTGATGAGTATCTGTTGGGGGGAAGATAAAGACACCAAGTGCTGTTGCCAACATTACTTGGGGTCTCAGGTGGTAAGATGGATACGAGCAACAGCAGAGGACGGTCACACCATGGTTCGCATCAGCTTCTGCACAAGCTGCACCATCCAGTATCGTCTCCACATGCAGCACTTGAAACAGAACTGAAGTTTGAGCTGAATGTTTTAAATGTAAAAAACAATAAATTTCTAAGACCTCATACTAACCCCCCCAAAAGGCAAAATATCTCATCAACTTTTATATTAATAACATGTCTAGCTAGTATTATTTTAGACCTTGTAGATTAAATAAAGTACATTATTTCACCTGATTCACTCTTTGATGTGGCTGCTAGAAAATTTTATATTATGTATGAAGTTTACATTTGATTTCTCTGAGACGACAGCACTGCTTTAGAGCCAGAATTTCTAGGTTTACCTCTGGCTTTGGTGTTTGTTAGTTGTATGACCTGGGCAAGTTTTCCTCTCTGTGCATTGGTTTCTTCAGCTGTAAGATGAAAATAACCATATTTATACCTCATTATGTTGTCATGAGGAGTAAATGAGTTAATACACATAAAATATTTACAACCACAGCTGACAGAATGGAAAGTGCTCAGTTAAATGTTAGGTTCAAAAAAGTTAACTGGGGGGCGCCTGGGTGGCTCAGTGAGTTAAAGCCTCTGCCTTCTGCTCAGGTCATGATCTCAGGGTCCTGGGATCGAGCCCCGCATCGGGCTCACTGCTCAGTGGGGAGTCTGCTTCCCTTCCTCTCTCTGCCTGCCTCTCTGCCTACTTGTGATCTCTTTCAAATAAATAAAATCTTAAAAAAAAAAAAAAAGCTAACTGGGACTTTGTTAAATATCAGAATATAGTGTCTTCCATTCATTAAAATCAGTCCTTTTCATTTATTATAAACCTTATACTGAGAATAAGTTTCTTACAAATAAAACCTTGTATTTACTTATTTAGAACTTTTCTCCACGTGTGTCCTGCATTTTTTATGGGCACTGGCTTACTGTTCTTATAATCTTCACCAAAAATGTCAAGAGTAAATACGTGTAAAAGCATTGTGAAAAATGTCAGTACATCCAAGAACACTATCAAAGCACAAGGACAGTCCACAGAATGGGAGGAAATATTTGCAAGTCATGTATTTAATAGAAGTATATGTTCAGAATATATAAGGAACTCTTATAAGAATCAACGAAAAGACCAAAAAACAAAAAATGGACAAAGGCCCTGAGTAGACATTTCTCCAGAGGAGATACACAAATGGCCGACAAGCACATAAAAAGATGCTCTGGCATTAGTTGTTAGGGAAATGCAAATCAGCTCCATAGGGCGGTATCACTTCATACTCACTAGGATGGTTGTAACAGGTGTTAGTAAGGATGTGAAAAAATCAGAATCTGTCGCTGGTGGGAATTGTTAAGACAGTCCAGCCATTCTGGGGAAAAGTCTGGCAGTTCCTCCATGAATTAAACCTAGAATTCCACTCCTGGCAGATACCCAAAAGATCTGAAAACAAGTGTTCAGATAAAAATATATATGCATGTTTGCAATTCATGATAGCTAGAAAGTAGAAACAATCCAGATGTCTGTCAACAAATTTTTACCCAAAATGTGGTATTTTACATATAGTGGAATATGATTCAGGCTTAAAGAAGAATGAAGTTCCGACATGAGGTACAACATAGTTGAACTCTGAAAACATTCTGCTAAGTGAAAGAAGCCAGACGTGAGTGTCAGCTGTTTTGTATGAGCATTTACATGAAAGGTCCACGGTAGCCAAATCCAAAGACAGAAAGCAGGTTACTGCTTGCCAGAAGCTGAGAGGGAAGGAATGGAGAGGGACTCCTTAATGGGTTTGGAGCCCCCTGGTGAGGTGATGAAGATGGTTTAGGAGCCTGAGAGCGGTAATGGTTGTACAATATGGTAAACGGACGCATTGTCGACAGTGGTCAGTTTTATGTCGGGTGTATTTTACCGCAGTATATGCACACATATCCCGGAACTGGAATTCATGTTTTGAGACAATTTAGAAGTCCCACAGAAAATCTGATTTTTTAAAAAGATATTATTTATTTATTTCACAGAGAGAGAGACAGCAAGAGAGGGAACACAAGCAGGGGTAGTGGGAGAGGGAGACGCAGGCTTCCCGCTGAGCAGGGAGCCTGATGCGGGGCTTGATCCCAGAACCCTGGGACCATGACCCAAGCTAAAGGCAGACGCTTACTGACTGAGCCACCCAGGCACCCAGGAAATCTGATATTAAGAGGCAAATCCATGTTACCTGATTTAGACAGCAATCTCTTAAGTTACTCAGAAAATATGTTTTTTTTTTTTTTTAAGATTTTATTTATTTATTTGACAGAGAGAGATCACAGGTAGGTAGAGAGGCAAGCAGAGAGAGAGAGAGAGAGAGGGAAGCAGGCTCCTTGCTGAGCAGAGAGCCCGATGTGGGACTTGATCCCAGGACCCTGAGATCATGACCTGAGCCGAAGGCAGCGGCTTAACCCACTGAGCCACCCAGGCGCCCCAGAAAATATGTTTTAAGTTTCTATTTATGAAAAAATTTTACAAAATACCTAAGTAAGTAAGGGAACTTAGCCCAATTTGAGGGAACTTGTTTATGATGTATATTTTTTAAATCTTTAAATTCATGTTCATTAATAGGGACATAAATAAAAAATAACATTTATTTAGCTCTGTCGAGCTAAAATTCCATACACATTTTCCATACACATTTCTCCTTGCCTTCACCACGTCTTTCAAGTGGGAGGGTTATTATCCCCATTTTACAGCTGAGGCAGTTGTGAGAAGTCAGGGTGACCTGCACAAGACCATGGCTGAGCAGCACGTTAGAGCCCTGATTATAAAGCTGATGCTTTTACAAGTGTAACTGCTTGTATTTCCGACTGTAACCAGTGGGGGAGAGAACCGCTTTGCTGAGGCAGAACTCCCAATACAGTTCACCCATTCAGAGTGTTTTTAATATATTCAAAATTGTGCAGCCGTCACCACAGTTTCCAGACATCTTCATTATCCCCAAAGAAAACCATACCCATTAGCACTCCTTCCCTTTACCTTGAAACCCCCCAGCCTGCGGCAGCCATTAGCCGCTCATCTTCTATGTCTATAGATTTGTCGATTTGGAACATTTCATATAAATGGAATCGTAACTTTTTTTTTTAACACAATATATTTTTTTTTGCTTTTACCCACAGAATTTATAGCCTATTAGCAATAGATAATACCACATTTAGAAAGTAGAAATTTGTGTATATATATATATGATAGCAATGGATTCTGTAATCTAGTGTATTTGCCTAGATACATCAACCTGATTATTAGGTGCTCCGAGTGCCATTCAAGATACATCTAGAACAGCTCCATAAATAGTACTTCCCACACCAAAACTGACATAGAATAGTTTTGTTAAAATCTATTCACTATTCTCTTACCTCACCCCATATTTAAAAAAAAAAAAAAAAAAAAAAAGATGTATCTCAAACGCTTCAAAGGAAAACCCATAGTCAGTAAATGGCTGTTGAGCAGCCGACTATTCAGGATATGACCCATGCATATACGGAACTATAATGCTGCCTTTCTGGATAAGCACTGAAATGTGAAATTGTCGGGGCGCCAGGGTGGCTCAGTTGGTTAAGCAGATCTGCCTTCAGCTCGGGTCACAATCTCAGGGTCCTGGGATCGAGTCCTGCATCAGGTTCCTTGTTCAGCGGGAGCCTGCTTCTCCCTCTGCCTGCCGCTCCACCCGCTTGTGCTCTCTCTGAGAAATAAAATCTTTAAAAAAAAAAGAGCTTTCACTACTCAGGTTGCACAGAGCCAGGAACCATGGCACATCCTCCCTTTGGATAGTCACATGGAGCCTTGCCACCTTGCCCTCAGCCAGGCCTTCTGTTTTCATATTTGAAGTGTACTTGTATGATTTCATTGGCAACTTCTATAGATGCTTCTAAGAATATAAGTGTATCCAGCTTGTGTGATATAATGACTCTCTTCAAATTTCAGGTTGATAGATCCTCAGACTCAAGTAACAAGAGCCAATGTAAGTACCACATGCTCACTGGCTTTAGCAGTTATTCCTTAATTCAAAGTAGACACTTCACCGATTTTGCCAAATTTAATGCCTGTCTTCTAGTAGTGCGCTCTTCCCATGATGTTTTCCACAGAGCACAACTGGTTTGGTTTTGCGTAACAGTTTTGCGATATTTGGTCTGCTCCTGTTATTTCCAGTTTGAACTCACCAGCATTACCCAGTTCGCGGCTCATCAAGAGAACAAAAGACTGGTTGGCTTCGTGGTCCGCACGCCTGAATCCACTGGGGGAGAGGCTCTGAGCACATACGTTTTTGAAAGCAACTCAGAAGGCGAAAAGGTCTCATTTTTTTCATCTTAAGACTCCCTAATCTCTCTGTCCAGATACTTACAGGGGTTTTTGCACCATCCCCTGGATATTTAGTTGACTGCTCCTTGTTTCCTATTGAGGAGGTTAGAGAATACCTCTAGGAAGGCCCCACTGAAAGAAAACCAGCTAGAATACAGTTTCCCTGGGGAAAATGCATGTTGTCCTCAACAGAGTGATGAAGAGTGTTAATGGCGGGGTGGGATACAGTTGTTTAGAAGAGATACCGGGAAATGTTAAAAAAGCAGTTGCCTTCAAGTTTGTTCTTTCTTTAAAAAAAAATTAAAAGTTACAATGGAGAAAATCTAGTCTCAGAGCAAACCAAGGAAACAGACATCAGGAAACTCTTCTCCTTTGGTATGAAAAATTTTATGACGGTATTTGCTACTTAGTATCAATCAAAATTAATCAGCTCTTTAGCAAACACCTGTTTGCTACTGTGTGCATGAACATGTGGTAGCTGAGTGTGATTTAGAGAGAAAGGAATAAAGTATTCCATTAAGAATTTTAAGCATCGGAGTGACTTCAGTTGCCACTGAACCTGGACATTTTTGTTAAGCACAAATGGGCCACAGGAGACCAGGAGAGGTGGACACTAATGTTCAGAACCCCGCGTGATGAGTCTCCTACAGCCAAGTCCTCGGTCCCCACGCTGAAAGGAACGGTGACCTCACTGTACTTCCACAGTCACATTTTCCTCCTAAAGTTCTTTATCCTTTTCTACCTTTGCCAAACTACTCTTCTTGTCTTGCAGATATGTTACGCTATTAATTTGGGAAAAGAAATCATTGAGGTTCAGAAGGTAAGGTGCCTTTTAGTGCTGGTTTTAACAACTGCTCCAACTCTCTCTACATACTAAGATTTCTCTCAAAAGGAGCAAGGATGTTCACTAGGCGGTGTGGCCAAATTTGAGATTTCCTTCTAAGCATTCTGACCACCAGACTTGCTAGAGGTCCAATGTCACTGGTAACCCATGTGGAGTTCTTAATAATCACTGCCACAATCCTGCTTTATAGTATCAGTTTTGTGCTTGCTACTGTTGTCTAGATATTCTTTCTTTCAAATTAAGATGGTAGGAACTTTAAGTATCTACCATGTGCTCAAAGGTCTTGTCCCTGAGAGCACGGACAGACCTCACCTGAAAATGTACTACACATGAAGGTTCCCACACGTCCCAGTCTGTCAGCTACTTACAGTCTTTCATTCACCAAACAGATTTTGAGAGCCATGTTTGAAGAGAAGAACCTTGGAATTACAGCTGTAATTAATACAGTTCTGGTTCCTCCCCAGAAGGATTTTAGTTCAGCATTGTCCAGAACTTTAATAATGGAGATGACCTATACCTGCACTGTTTAATATGCAGACTGAATGTAGCTAATGTGACTGAGGAACTGGATTTTTAAGTTTTAATTTACGCAGTAACATGCAGTTAGTACTGTATGAGCAGTTCCAGTCTGTTGGGGGAGGGTAGGAAGGCCAAGGACTAACACCAATATACATGAAAGAGTAGCAAGGAGCACAAGTGAGTATTTTACGATATATTTCAGGGATTGACAAACTTTCTATAAAGGGCAAGATAGTAAAGCTTTTAAGCTTACATCTGTTGCAACTACTCAACTCAGCAACTGTAGCACAAAAGCAGCCAAATAAAGTATATCAATGAATGGCTGTGTTCTGATAAAACTTCACTTAAATAAATAAAATAAAATAAATAAAACAGGCAATGAGCCCAGATGACCATAGTTTGCCAACTCTTGGTATAGTGTGAAAGAGAGAGAAAAGCTAAAGACCTAGAAGACAAAGGTCTTGTAAGTTCCTCTCTGGATTCCTTCTGGAAAGACAGTTATTATTTGTGTGAAAAATATTTTGGCTGAAAACAAAACCTTGCTCTAGATTCTAGAAATAATACAATTGAGTTTTTTCGGAGAAGCAAGGAGACTCACCTGAAGGCACACATAACAGAAGAAGTGAGGCTAGATTATAGGACATCACGAATGCCAAGCCCACAGGGGTTCTTAAGTGCATTTTAAGCATTTTCTTTTCTCCTTCTTAAACTCCCCTAACTTCAGGATCCAGAAGCGTTGGCTCAGTTAATGCTGTCCGTACCACTAACCAATGACGGAAAATATGTACTGTTAAACGAGCAACCAGATGATGGAAGTCCAAGTGAAAATAGAGGCGCAGAATCTGAAGCATAACTCTCTTGGGCCTTTGGGGGAAGAGCACCCAGGAAGGAGAGCTACCTCCTTAAGGGTTTTCAACTTCTCTGATATACAGGCCCATGACCTGGTTTCAGAATGCTGACAATCGCTTGTGGAATGTCCTCTGGATGCCTTGATACTGAGAGATGGGAGGGAAACAGTTCGAAATGGTTGACAACATTCCTACCCATCTACAAATGTTATTTTAGGTGCTTTGTGGTAAGTCTTTTCCTTAGATTGTGGTGTTCAGCGCTCAGAATGAAAATTAATGAAAAAATGCATTGTTCACTTTATTCAAATGTCATCTCTTCAGTTTCCAGTACCCTTTTTTAAAAATGGCAAAAACCTAGATTTATAATTTGATAAACACTAAATATTTCCTATTAATATAATCTATTTTTATATTTTACTTAATGAGCTTTAAGTGCCTGTCACTCCAGAAATTGTGTATTTATAATCAAACTTATCTCACATTTGGACCTAATAGCATTAATTTGTGCAGTTAGGTGACATGCCCTGCTTTGAGGCCTGAGCACTAGCAAAAATGCAGGTCTAGTTTGGATAATTTCTCCAGACAAGCAATAAAAAGACTAGCAGATGAGTACCACAAAAGATGTTCGATTTTATAGTGGAAACTTAAGAACCAGCATTCACAAGTTTACAGACCTTTAGATATTTTTAGTGGTGGACAGAGTGAAGCTCTGCCAGTTACTGATTCCTCTGAGCCAGACCCTCCTCAAGGAAGGGACCAATTAATTTTAAAACTCACTTGAAGCACGGCTGGTTGTGGGGCTTGATACAAAGTTTCTGTTTCCACCTCTACCTATGAAATAAGTGTAATGGTCTTGAATTGGCACAGTGTGTTTAATTATAACCAAGTTCAACAGAGTATCACTGTCTTTGTAATAAATTAACCTAGCAATAAATGCTAGCAAATAAAAACTATCATTGTTTCTCTCTTTTTTTTTTTTTTTGCTTTGTATGGCTATTTTCTGGATTAATAGAACAATTTTTCTAATCCAAAATTGTTATAGGGTCATCTATACTGTGTATACACCATTAGAGACAAAGTGAACTGATCTAAGCCAGCAGGAGATATACCATGAAATTATTAGTTCAGTGTTAACTAATACCTTACAAAAAGTTGTATATCATAACTACATTAAATTACTAAGTTCTCTGATAGGTGTCAAGAGCCACAGTCCCCTGAATTTTTTTCTTGTTTAGCATTGTTCATGGTGGGAGGGAAGAATCTAATCATGAACAATATTGTTAGAAACTACTTTTTTCATTAACGTAACTTTTAAAAAACTTGTGGCTTAGTTAAGTCACAAAGCATGCAAATGATAAGGAAAAAAAAAAAAAGCCTGAAATCCAGTACATTAAAACTACTTATCAAAAAACTTTGGGGGGGTGGGGAGAAACATCATAGAGAATGAAAACACAAAATTAACTGAGCTTATTAAGCAAGCACAGATGACCAATAAAAAATGCTACCCAGGGCGCCTGGGTGGCTCAGTGGGTTAAGCCGCTGCCTTCCGCTCAGGTCATGATCTCAGGGTCCTGGGATCGAGGCCCGCATCGGGCTCTCTGCTCAGCAGGGAGCCTGCTTCCCTCTCTCTCTCTCTGCCTGCCTCTCTGTCTACTTGTGATCTCTCTCTGTCAAGTAAATAAATAAAATCAAGTAAATAAATAAAATCTTTAAAAAAAAATGCTACCCAGAATATATAAAATACATTAAAAACAAAACAGAAAAAGTCAGAAAAGCATTTCGTAGAATAAAAATAAAAGGGTTTCTGAACAGAAATATATTCAATTTCCTATTATAATCAAGGAAATGCACATTAAAACCACTGCAATATTATATGTTCACCAGATGGTAGGAATGAGGCTGTTGGTGGGATGGAGTGATGGGGAGCCTCCTCCACTGCTGGGATGGAAGAAGCCGGGTATTGGAGCCATTGCTCTTGTACTTAGCCCTGCTACCTAGCAGATTCACTTGTGGGTACAAACATGGAGAAATTCTTAACACATATACAATAAGTTACAGTAGCCCTGTTCATAGTATACCAAATTTGGAAATGACCCACATGTCATCAACCGAATACTAGAGAAGTAAAATTAAATGAACTATAGCTATCATCCATCAACATGGATGGATTTCAGAAACAAGTCCTTTTATATTAATTATTAAAAAAATAGGCAAACCACCACCATGTTGTTTAGAAAAATACAGAGAGGTTATGACACTAGAGAAAAGGAATGAATAGTTACCATCAAAACTCTGCATATTATGGCTTCCTCTGGAGTGGAAAGGGGAGCTGAGAGCTGAGGAGGAACAATGGGAGCATCTGAGGCGGATGCTCAGATGGTGGCTACTGAATTGTTCTGTTTTTATTCTCCATATAGTACATACATATTATATATTATTTTGCATGTTATATATTTTTAAGTAATTTTAAAATTTAGAAAAAAATAGATAACTTCCCCTTTCTTTAAATTTACCAAACGAAAGCACAATGAAAAATTAAGTGTCCTGTAAATGAAACGCGGGAGGATGGAAAAACGGGGCCTTTTTCTTAGCCAGCTATTCACACCAATTTTCATTTCCCAGCATTGCCTCTGGTTGGTTAGCTACCCTGTCAGACTACCTTTTTTTAAGAAGTGTAAGACTTAGGGTACTAAATGAGAAAAATATGCAGCCAAGAATACTATATCCAGCGAGGCTGTCATTAAAAATAGAAAGAAATAAAAAGCTTTCAGGATAAACAGAAACAAAGAATTTGCAACCACCAAACCAGACCTACAGGAAATACTGAAAGGGGTCCTCTAACCGTGACACTAAATTCATATCTTTTAATAGTTACACTGAAAGTTAATGGGCTAAATGTCCCAATCAAAAGACACAGAGTATCAGAATGGATAAAAAAAACAAGACACATCAATATGCTGTCTGCAAGGAACTCATTTTCGACCCAAAGACACCTCCAGATTTAAAGTGAGGGGGTGGGAAAACCATTTACCATGCTAATGGACATCAAAAGGAAGCTGGAATAAGAGATGAGGAAGGACACTATTATCATACTTAAAGGGTCTATCCAACAAGAAGATTTAACAATTATAAATATTTACACCCCTAACATAAGAGCAGCCAATTATATAAGCCAGTTAATGAAAAAATTAAACATACAATAATAATAGGGGACTTAGCAACCCCCTCACTGAAATGGACAGATCATCAAAAGATCAACAAGGACAAGTTAGTACAGCCACTTTGGAAAACAGTGTGGAGATTCCTTAAGAAATAAAAATGGAGCTTCCCTATGACCCTGCAATTGCACTACTAGGTATTTACCCCAAAGATAAGATGTAGTGAAAAGAAGGGCCATCTGTACCTCAATGTTCATAGCAGCAATGGTCACAGTCACCAAACGGTGGAAAGAGCCAAGATGCCCTTCAACAGAAAAATGGATAAAGAAGATAAGAAGATATGGTCCATATATACAATGGAGTATTATGGCTCCATCAGAAAGGATGAATACCCAACTTTTGTTATCAACATGGACAAGACTGTAAGAGATTATGCTGAGTGAAATAAGTCAAGCAGAGAGAGTCAATTATATGGTTTTACCTACTTGTGGAGCATAAGGAATAACATGGAGGGCATTGGGAGATGGAGAGAGATGAGCTGGGGGAAATTGGATGGGGAGACAAAGCATGAGAGACTGTGGACTCTGAGAAACAAACTGAGGGTTTTGGGGGGGTGGTGAGCCTGGTGGTGGGTATTAGGTGGGGCACATATTGCATGGAGCACTGGGTGTGGTGCATAAACAATGAATTCTCGAACACTGAAAAGAAAAAAGATCAACAAGGAAATAAGGGCTTTAAATGACACACTGGACCAGTGTTCATTGGACTGTGAAGTCCATCGACTTCACAGATATATTCAGAACATTTCATCCCAAAGCAACAGAATACACATTCTTTTCTAGTGCACATGGAACATTATCCAGAACAGATCACATCCTGGGTCACAAATCAGGTCTCAACCAGTACCAAAAGACTGGGATCATTTCCTGAATATTTTTGGACCAAAATGCTTTGAAACTTGAACTCAATCACAAGAGTAAAGTTGGAAAGATCTCGAACACATGGATGCTAAAGAGCATCCTACTAAGGAATGAATGGGTCAACCAGGAAATTAAATAATTTTAAAAATTCATGTAAACAAATGAAAATGAAAACATAACTGTTCAAAATCTTTGGGATGCAGCAAAAATGGTCCTAAGACAAAAGTATATAGCAATACAAGCCTTTCTCAAGAAACAAGAAAAGTCTCAAATATGCACAACCAAACCCTACACCTAAAGGAGCTGGAGAAAGAACAGCAAATAAAGCCTAAACCCAGCAGGAGAAGAGAAATCATAAAGATCAGAGCAGAAATCAATGAAACAGAAACCAAAATAACAGTAGAACAAGTCAATGAAACTAGGAGTTGGTTCTTTGAAAGAATTAATAGTAAGACTGGTAAACACCTGGCCGGACTTGATCAAAAAGAGAAGAAAGGAGAGATCACAACCAACAGCAAAGAAATACAAACAATTATACAACATTATGAACAACTATATGCCAACAAATTAGACAATCTGGAAGAAATGGATGCATTCCTAGAGACATATAAACTACCAAAACTGAACCAGGAAGAAATAGAAAACGTGAACAGACCCAAAACCAGAAAGGAAATTGAAGCAATAATCAAAAATCTCCCAAAAACAAGAGCCCAGGGCCAGATGGCTTCCCAGTGGAAATCTACCAAACATTTAAAGAATTAACACCTATTCTTCTGAAACTGTTCCAAAAAAGAGAAATGGAAGGAAAATGTTCAAACTCATTTTATGAGGCCAAACCAGATAAAGACCCTGATCCCCAAACCAGATAAAGACCCCATCAAAAAGAATAGCACACCAATATCCCTGATGAACACGGATGCAAAAATTCTCACCAAAATACTAGCCAATAGACTTCAACAGTACATTAAAAGGATTATTCACCACGACCAAGTGGGATTGATTCTGTAATTCTCCTTTTGCAGCCACATGCAGCAACACTCTCAATAGATGCAGAAAAAGCATTTGACAAAGTACAGCATCCTTTCTTAATTGAAACTCCTCACAGTGTAGGGATAGAGGATACATGCCTCAATATCATAAAAGCCATCTATGAAAAACCCACAGCGAATATCTTCTCAATGGAGAAAAACTGAGAGCTATTTCCCTAAGGTGAGGAACACGGCAGGATGTCCACTATCACCACTGCTGTTCACATAGTACTAGAAGTCCTAACCTCAGCAGACAATAGAAAGAAATAAAAGACATCCGAATCAGCAAAAAAGAAGTCAAACTCTTACTTTTTGCAGATTATATACTTTATGTGGAAAATGCAAGACACTCCACCCAAAACTGTGAGAACTCATACAGAAATTCAGTAGCGTCGGGATATAAAATCAATGCACATATGGTGAGAGCTGTGAAGTGTGTAAACCTGGCGATTCACAGACCTGTACCCCTGGGGCTAATAATACATTATATGTCAATAAAAAATTAAAAATCTTAAAAATGAAATTAATAAAAATAAAATCCTATGGTATTAAAATTTTAAAAAATCAATGCACAGAAATCAGGTGCATTTCTATATACCAACAATGAGAAGAAAGAGAAATTAAGGCGTCAATCCCATTTACAAATGCCCCCAAAACCATAAGATACCAAGGAAAAAATCTAACCAAAGAGGCAAAGAATCTGTACTCAGAAAACTATGGAATACTCATGAAAGAAACTGAGGAAGACACAAAGAAATGGATAAACATTCTGTGCTCATGGACTTGAAGAACAAATATTGTGAAAATGTCTATGCTACCTAGAGCAATCCACACATTTAATGGAATCCCTATCAAAACACCATCAACATTTTTCACAGAGCTGGGAGAAATAATCTTAAAATTTGTATGGAACCCAAAAAGACCCCAAATAGCCAGAGGATGCTGAAAAAGAAAAGAAAAGCTGGTGGCATCACAATTCCAGACTTCAAGCTCTATTACAAAGCTGTAATCACCAAGACAGTATGGTACTGGCACAAGAACAGACACATAGATCAGTGGAACAGAACAGAGAACCCAGAAATGGACCCTCAACTCTATGGTCAACTTATCCTCGACAAAGGAGGAAAAAATATCCAATGGAAAAAAGTGTCTTCCACAAATGGTGTTGGGAATATTGGACAGCTATATGCAGAAGAATGAAACTGGACCATTTAAAAAAAAAAAAAAAAAAAGAAAAAGAAACTGGACCATTTCCTTATACACAAAAATAGACTCAAAATGGATGAAAGACCTAAATGGAGAAAGGAATCCATCAAAATCCTTGAGAACACAGGCAGCAACCTCTTTGACCTCAGCCACAGCAATTTCTTCCTAGATACATTGCCAAAGGCAAGAGAAGCAGGGTGAAAATGAACTACTGGGACTTAAGATAAAAAGTTTTTGCACAGCAAAAGAAACAGTCAACAAAACCAAAAGACAACAGACAAAATGGGAGAAGATATTTGCAATTGACCTATCAGATAAAAGGCTAGTATCCAAATATGAAGAACTTACCAAACTCAACACCCAAGCAACAAATAATCCAATCAAGAAATAGGCAGGAGACATGAGCAGACATTTCTCCAAAGAAGACATCCAAATGGCCAACAGACACATGAAAAAGTACTCAACATCACTCTGGCTACAGGGAAATAAAAATCAAAACCACATGAGATACCACCTCACAATGACCCCACAATGCCCAAAACAGCCAAATTATGGAAAGAGCCTAGATGTCCATTAACAGATACAGAAGATGTGGGGTATACACACACACACACACACACACACACACACACACACACACACACACACAGCATGGAATATTATGCAGCCATCAAAAAATGAAATCTTGCCATTTGCAATGAGATGGAAGCAGAGGGTATTATGCTAAGCAAAGTAAGTCAATCAGAGAAGAACAATTATCATATGATCTCACTGATAAGGTGGAATTTGAGAAACAAGGCAGAGGATCATGGGGGAAGGGAAGGAAAAATGAAAGAAGACAAAACCAGAGAGGAGACAAACCATAAAAGACTCAATCTCAGGAAACAAACTGAGGGTTGCTGGAGTGGGGAAGGGGGGAAGGAATGGGGTGGCTGGATGACGGACATTGGGGAGGGCATGTGTTATGGTCAGCACTGTGAATTGTGTAAGACTGATGAATCACAGACCTCTACCCCTGAAACAAACAGAACATCATTATGTTAATAAAAAAATAAAAATTAAAAAATTAAGAAAAAAATGAAGTGTAAGACTCCCACTGGCTACACTTAGCTGGGCCATTTAAAAAGGAATAGTTTTTATAAGACCCACTCAGAGTCACATACTGTTTATCTTCAAAATTTTCCACCTAAAAGTAATGAGTAAAGTTAATTATAGGACAAGTGCATTTCTGCCTATGAGTAATCACAACAGCTAGCATTTATAGTAGTTACCTGTTTCCTGACCTATAAAGTGCTTTACACAAATTAACTCAACTCTCAGTCTATGAGCTTTATACTATTAGGCCACTTTATGCCTTAGAAAATGAAGCACAGAGAGGCTAAGAACCTGCTGGTAGGCACCAAATCAGGATTTGAATCAGTCTGGTTCCAAAGTCTATGCCTGTATCGGTTCTGTGACAAAGAGCACAAACCAGAGACTGCAAGTGCTTTTCTCATCAAGTATATAAACCCTCGAAGATTATTTTGATATTCAGTAATTGTATCAACTTAAAGTTAGCATCTCTAATGCCTTGTTAATCTTTTGTGCCCACTCTGAAATGATTAAATACTATAAAGTTAATATAGATAGGTGTTTCTGGATATAAAAGTGTTAACCTCCCCCCTCCATCTTAATGATGAGGCATTAAAAAAAAAAAAAAAAAGAGGAGGCATTACTAAAGAATGTTTTACTACACAAAGACCTTACATAGAGAATGTACAGCCCTTTAAAATGATCCCAGAATTATGACATCACATCTACACTGATCCGAAGATAAATTTCAACTCCACTGATGAGGGTAACTCCATTAATGGGAACAACTAGACTATCAGGTTAACTGGGCTTTACAGTAAAGAGAAGCAAACAAAGTAGCCGTATATTTGCCAAAATCAACTTCATATACACTATACAGAAGAACTTTTTGTATAAACTAAGCATTAACTTTGCCATCACCGTCCGAGTTCACTGCATGATGGTCCTTTAATCTCTAAAGATGTCCACTTATTCCGGATTCCTTTTTTTTTTAATCTGAAATCTCTAATAACATGTTTAAGTCTTCCTAACATCTAAAAACTTGCAATTGTGTTAAAACTTTCTTAAAAGGAATACATCAGTATGAAACTTCAAACTTTAGCTGGAAAAAACATAGAATTATTAAAATTGGTTAAAATCTATCTTTTTGCATTTATCCATCAAAGAGTAACATGATATATGTGATGGTATTATCCCATCATTCCCCCAGTCTTACAGATTTATTACCTCAGATGAGTAAAGGAGCAGCAATCAGACTTTACCAAGAAGAATTTCTCCAGTGTAGTACAGCTGATCCTTGAACAACACGGAGGTGAGGGGCACCAACCCCTCACGCAGTCAGATATCTGTATATAACTTTTGACTCCCCAAAAACTTAACTAAGAGCCTACTGTTGATGGAAGCCTTACAATGAACACATATTGTATATGTTATCTGTATCACATCCTATGTTCATACAATAAAGTAAGCTAGAGAAAATGCTATTAAAATATTAAGGAAGAGAATACACATTTATCATACTATACTGTATTTATTTTTGAAAACTGCATGTAAGCAGACCCACACAGTTTAAATCCAGACTGTTCAAGGGTCAACCGTATTTAAAAGGCTTGTGTCTCCTATCTCTAGTGTAATATTTAAAAGGCTCCCATTTATTATTGCCATTTCAATTCAACTCATGTTCTGCAAATGGCACTAGTTATTTCTAACATTAAACACTGTAAACCAAGGATTCCTTCCCAGGATAAGGATTTAAAATTAAACATTCATATGGGTTCTTTTTATTTGAAAATAGCAAGCAACAGAAGGATCAAAAATGTACAAAGGAAAGTATGAGTTCTTCACCTGGGATACACGAAGAGGAACCAATACCAATTTTATACTTGAAATTTCTGGCTATGTACACACAAGGATTTTTTTTAGAAATAGATTCCCTATATTTTATTAAAGGGAACTCCAAAAAGGTTAATGTTAAGAAGTACTGGTATAAGACATTCAATTTTGAACATAAACATCCAGGGGAAGTAAATTTTTGAAATTGTATTTATTAATGTTTTATTATACATATTATATTTTCTTAGAATTAGGGGAGGGGACGCCCCACTCAAGTGAGGTAACAAACTTGCCATCCTTTACAAAACTTAATTAGAACTGACAAAGTTATGGTTAGTCCTTAATTCCTGAGAATTTGAATATTGAATTTTTTTGTGAATTTACAACAAATGTTCAAACTAATTTTAAATTACAGTATGTCTGAAAACAATATTTAACAATAATATGCTAGCAAAGAAAACCATCATCTAAATGTGTGGATGAACTGGTGTGAAACACTCAAGCCCTATTGTTCTGCACTTAAATAACATTTAAGTATGCTTAATTTTTCCAGAGATTTTATTTCAAATATGTGTGACTTATGCAGACTGCAGTGACATTATTTTGAATGAATGGCAAAATAATTATCTATCACTTTATTCTTAATTGTACATATCCATGGAGTTAGCATATGAACTCTATATGGTATTCATAAAATCGATAATAACTGATATGTGGGGATAATGAATACAGACACTGGATTCTCTTCCAGTGGCAATTTCTATCCGTATTAAAGGAGATTATTTTAGGGAAGTCAGAGAAAAAAAAAAACAGAAAGAACAATATCGTTGCTATGAAATGGTGACGAATTTGATGCAATCAAAGCAAGATCATTAATATAAACGTTTATAATAATGAAAATATAAATTACTAATTATGCAGCATGCTTTAGGGCCATTTCTACAGTTAGTATGAATTAGAAATATTAAATGCCTTTAATCCATCCATTGTATAGAATTCTGTTAAGTCATGTTTACATAATAAACAAAAAACATTTCCTACCTATTCTGTTTCTTCTGACTCAGAACAGTGCAAGTGTTTATCCTGGGCTGGGAAAGTTACCCTGCCAGTAACCAATTAATACAGATAGGGCACTGTACACCTATTCCAAAAGCTGGAAATCAAATGCTAGAATCTTACAGGATATACCCGAAGAAATGCTTAACAGGCAAGTGCAATGGAAAAATCAAGTTTTCCCAAATGATGTTAGTATTATGTGTACTTTGTTTCCATTCTAAAAGTATCACTGTATCATATTAAAAGATTATAGGTCATGATTAACCATATAATTATTAAATGACGTAATCTTTACAAAAATAAAGCTAGTAGCTTGCCAGGAACTAAATTTATTCAAAATCTTACTGTACTTTTTAAATCAGTAAATGATTTATTAGAACTTTATTGTCACAGTGGTAATTTTTTAAAAGCCTGCACAGTGCTTAATCTGGTGTCTTAGATTATGCTTGGTTTAAAGAAAAAGTCTGCCCAAACCATCACCAAGATTTCAATTCAGCCTAATGTAGAAGAAACCTGAGTTTGGATGTAGAAATAAAAATCCATATAATTCTCTCTCATATCATATGTACTGCCTTCAACCAAAATTGAAGCTTCAAGCAGGACTCTATGGCTTTCTCTGAATTTTCTTTCATTTTGAGTATTAAGTAAATCTTCAATTTAAAGCAGTTGTTGGAGGTTACCTGTTCTCAAAGCAATGTAAACTAGTTATAAAATGTCTTATCAAAGACAATAACAGCTCTTGTAAGTCACATGAAATTAACAATGAATCAACTTTACACTGTACACTGAAGGTACATAACATACTTGTGCCTCACCTCTACTATCAAAACCATCTTTAAATATTCCTGCTGTAAGAATATTGGTATGTATGCTTCATAAATTTCAGACTTCATTCATTTTGTTTAAACATGTATTTGCTGGCTGTACATAGTGTATGCATTGAATTTCCAATTACTAAGACAAAAATTGATCCAAGACCTATGCAAATACAAATGAAAAACCCTCACACAGATTACAAGAGATCTGAGGCAGCTGTTCAGGAATGCAAAGTGGCCCTTCCATGGCTTCACTTCAGATAACTCTCCACAGGCATATTCTGCCAGCCTAAAGTCCAGGCAAAAATCGCATTTAAAACCTCATTCTCCACTTGTGAAACGTAAAGAGAGCCTTTGGAAGAAGAATAGACTTCACTTTGAAGAACTGCTTTAAAGAGTTGAACATCCACCGATTACCAGAGATGTGGCCCAGGAAACACTTCTTCATTAACTCATTAACATCATTTCACCCGTAACAGTACTGACACGATCCTGACGATCTCAGACAGGCAACACATACCATCAATATCATTTGACAACAGGATCTGCAGACACAGTGCTCTCGGACAGGTCTCCATTGCTTGTTTTTGTCTCTTCTGGAAGCATGGATAAAAATAACAATGGAAAGATTTATGTTTATTTTTTTAAATGAATTAAGTAAAAATTGAGAAGGACTGCCTTGCTAAATTTCAAATTAAGAAAATGGGCACCTACCAAATAGTTCCCTAATAGTAGTTCCCTAAAGTATATTGAGTTATTTACCTTAATTTTTTAGAAATCTAAGTAACTATTGCAAATGTAATGTTCTGACCAGTACTTACTAAGGGTACGGAATTGTGAGAAATCACAACTGCCTCTGGGGTGGAGTCTCACACACAGCTGAAGGCATGCTGCCTCTTGGCTAGTTCTCCCAGTCAGGCCAACAAATCACTATTATTACAGTGCACTGCTGTTACTGACAGAAACACTACTGCAAATTCACATATAAAATTGTCCAGAATAGGGGCACCTGGGTGGCTCAGTGTAAAGCCTCTGCCTTTGGCTCAGGTCATGATCCCAGGGTCCTGGGATCAGGCCCTGCATTGGGCTCTTTGCTCAGTGGGGAGCCTACTTCCTCCTCCTCCTCTCTCTCTCTCTGCCTGCCTCTCTGTCTACTTGTGATCTCCGTCTGTCAAATAAGTAAATAATTTTAAAAAATTGTCCAGAATAAATAACTTTCCATTTGGGTTTATAACTTATTTTTTAAAGCAGGTTTTTACAGTAATTATATAAAATGAACTCCTGGGTGTTTTTGTGCAAAATGTCACATGCATATACTTCATCAACAGAGGAAAACTATCTCATGTCTCCTGCAACTCTGAGTACACATCTGAGCAACTTTAGCTAAGACAGAGTCCTAAAACAGAAGAACCCAAACACATGGGTGAAATGCATCAACCAGGATCACAGAGTTCATTAAAAATAGTCCAAAGCAAGGAGTTCCACTGAGACAGAAAGGTTTGTCTTAAGGCCTGAGGCCTGAAATTAAGGATCTAAGCCACCTGCACAGTCTTCCCAATAAGCTCAGCTGGAGATAAGCTTCTGGCAGGAAAACACCTAAGCAGAACCTAAGCAATACCTGACTTTCCCCAAAATTTAGATCAACTCACTCAAATTCTTCCAATTTACCTTAGCTTTAGAAAATGACCTAAACAGAATATATATATATATATATATATTTTTTTTTTTTTTCATGTAAGAAATACTGAACAACTTCCAGGTACCAGCATGAAATCACTTTCAAGCACATGATTATTACTTAGTCTAGACTCCAAAAATGCTTGCATATCCTAATTATTAACATAATATTTAATTTATGCAACATTATCAGGGAATACGTTAATTGATATAAGTGGTCTACCCAAGAGAATCACATCTATTTAGTGTAAAATATATACATATTTTAAAATTTAACAAAATAAGATTAATAAAACATTTTATGAAATATTAAGTTTTATGCCTTGATTTATTAAATACAAGAGAACAGGAAAAAGGGCAAACATGAAAACTCAACTCAGTTGCTGTACCTAGTTTTGAGCTTCCGAGCAAAGAGGAAAACCTAAGTTAAATAATTTCTGGAACAGAAAAGAAGAAATATCCATTCTTCAGGGAAGACAACTGTTCCTAAATTTTTTATCTGAGAGAAATGTATCATGTGAGTCCTTAGTATGAAATAAGCAATTTACATCATCCTACAAAGAATACATGGATATGACAATCAGTTATCAGGACTACACTGCGCTCTGATTCTGGCTATGGTGGAGGGCGGAAGGCCTTGAACCACGACACTACACAGAGCCCCAAGTGCTTTACTACCTCCTCAGTCACCTGCCCCACCTCATTCAGTCTGTGTCTAGCTATCAACAGCTCTGCCTTCAGAAAACACTTAGTGTTCCTCCTAATTGGTTCCTTCCTGTCAGACACAAGTTGAAGGCTGAAAGAAAATCTAAACTTGTTACATTTTATTTAAATTAAGAAAAGATGAAAATGAATAAAAAGTTACCCCAGAATGAAATGTAAAAACAATGTAAATTTCTTGATGGTTTCACAAATTATCCATGTAGGCTGTACTTTTTTTTTTTTAAGGTATTTCTTATTTTCCAAAAAGAAAAGGAAGCTGGGATTCTGACTACCACATTTGTGGCTATTATTAAAGAAAGATTTACTGCCTTTCCAAATTTAAGCCACTCACTGACCTTTCTCTTTCTTTTCTTGGTTTTCTTCAGCTGCAGTCTTGTCTGCTCTGAAGAAAATTCTTGCACTGCTCAGTGAAAAATAGAGCAATTCAAATTCCTAAATAAATAAAAAAAAGTAAAATAAAGGCTGAAAACATTATAGCAAAATATTAAAATTATTAGAGATCTATATAACTTCTAAAGAGCTTTAGTGTAAATCATAAATACAGAAACTGAGCTGGGGCACCTGGGTGGCTCAGTTGGTTAAGCGGCTGCATTCGGCTCAGGTCATGGTCTCTGGGTCTGGCACAGACCCCCAGCTCAGGCTCCCTGCTCAGCAGGGAGTCTGTTTCTCCCTCCCTCCCCCTGGCTCCTGCTCTCTTTCTCTCAGATAAAATATTAAAAAAAGAAAGTAAAAGAAACTCAACGAAATAATCCCATCCATTTTTAATATGGAATCAAATGGTTTCCAAATGCCATTTTTTAAAAAACATAATTACCACTATTCATCTCACTTGTTTAAAAGGGGGTTTAGGATTTGTTTTTTCAGATATCAAGCAGATTTGACTACTACTCTCCTCTACCTGTAGACAGACATCCAGGCGCTTCTGAGTGAGATTCATGGTCTGCAATAGTTTTTCATCTTGACTAGCTGACTGCACATTCTGTTGCTTAGCAACTGCTCTTATCTCCTTCAGGTACTTCTCTCTAACAGACTGGAACCAGTGAAGTGAGTCAAATTCCTGGTACTGATCCAAAAGCTTCAATATGTAAGCCACACCTACAGTGATCAGCAAAACCAAAACTAAATTATAGAGAGTTCAAAAGTTGTATTCTATTCCTTTAAAGAAAAAAAAGATACAAAAGTATAAAAAACTAAAAATAAGCCAATCAAGGAAAAAAACAAAACAAAACAGGCTATGAAGGTCACTTAGAACATGAATGGAAGGTTGGGGAAAGACTTCCATTGCTAAATAGCCAGCAGCTGAGGAAGCTACAGGGAAACTCAACACAAGATGAGAAAACTCAAAACCACCACAACGACACAGTCTAAATATTAGGTCCAACAGACTAAGTGATTAGCAATATCAAGGGAGAATGAATGATAGTTATAAAATAATGGAAACTACTAATCAGATGACCCAGTTAAAAAATAAAGAGTAAACACTGCTCAGGAAAAACAAATCTACAAAGGGCACACAGTCTTATTAAGCAAATGTTTCTAAAAATCCATTATAATAGGTGAACATAAAATTAATGGAAAAACAATTCCATTAAGCTTACCCATGGCAAAGCCATC
Organism: Mustela erminea; assembly: GCF_009829155.1. Classification (NCBI taxonomy): domain Eukaryota; kingdom Metazoa; phylum Chordata; class Mammalia; order Carnivora; family Mustelidae; genus Mustela; species Mustela erminea. Next base: position 16,574,953 of record NC_045619.1, read on the forward strand.
ATCAGTAAAAGCAGCTCCAATTTTATTTTTTTTATTCAATTTCTCCTTGCAGCTAATGGAATGCTCTACAAAGTTGAGGGTCTGAAAAGATATATTAGAGAAACAACTGTGCTGAAGTATCTTCAGAATTTCGTTCTTAAAACAGACATTTCAGAAGTTATAAACAGGATCTTTTCTAGGTCCCTGTCCTTTTGATTTTAGACATCTTCCTCATATAAATAGACTCCTGGGAGATCACAATCTGTACCAGTATCTTTTAATGGCTCTTGTTTCTGAGTCCTTTAACAAGCACTCCCCTAATCACCAATCACCACGTACCCCAAGCACGGTGTCTCATATATGAGGACACTGAGGTTTAAGGCTGAGTAATTTGTCCAAAGTCATACTTTAAGTGAAAGCTGGAGCCACTTCATTCTAAAATACTATTTATCATATTCTTTATGGTTAAAAAGAATTAGTAGTCATTTGGATAAATGAATTCCCCCAAAAAATGCTTCCCTAAAAACAACTCCTACAAAATACCTTATCATCTATTCAACAAAGATTTACTAAAGATTACTATATTCCAGGCTAAATTAAGTAATTATGATTTTAAAAAAAAATCAATACCATCAAAGAGTCCATACTCTTGATACTCTCATCAATGATAGAAATACTGTGTATCTGTATTGTCCAACACAATAAGCCACTAGCCATATATGGTCACTGAGTGCTTGAAATATGGCTAGCAAAACAGAGGAACTAGATTTTTTTTATTTTATAAAATTTGAGTTAATTTAAGTAGCCACTTATAGCTATATATGGATAGCAGAGCACTAGAAGGGTAAAGAGAGACATGTTTAGGAATAATTGTGATACACTGTGAAAGATACTGTAATAGCCTATGCTGGAAACATAATATCAAGTCTCGGTTTTTTTGCCTGAAAAACTCCCTGGGAAATTAATTAGATTTGTGAAATCTCTACCAACTATTACTTAAATCGTTCTTTTTGGATAGCTCACTTATGTTTGTCTCTTTTCTGGAATTAGATAACAAACTCAAGCACAAGAACTGAGTCCTGTACTTCCCTGGAGTGCTGTCCATCCACCCATCACTGATAGAACTCGGACAGCTGTCCTACAACACCCCACTCTTCCATTAACGCCCCATTTGCTGTTTACTTGGTTTCAGTACACCATCCTTCAACTTAAAGAAATATAATGACAAGTCACCCTAAGTTAACTACACTGTTATAAAAGTATAACCAAGACAGATTTGCCTCCAGTTTGACACTATTTCAGGATGAAAAGATAATATTTGCTACATCACAGTTACAACATATAATTATGATAAAGCATTAACAATTACGCTAGAGCATTAACAATAAACATATTAAAAAACAGTAGAAAAGAACATTTACAAAGAAAAAAGCTGTCCACAGACCATCGATTGCTTTCAAAGGACAAAAATGACAGTAATATGTAAGAAACTACGTTAACAAGTCAGGCAGCAATATGAAAATTTATTACTCTTGATCAAAGTAGATGTAATCAAAAGTTACATCTGTCTAGTGATATTTAGATTTTAGAGCTACCCATTTACAAATTTTTTAAAAAACAGTTTCATTACAGAAATCTTTAGGGAAACCTAACTCTTACTGCTAGTATGCCACTCTAATCTCTTGACTCCATTTTCCCCATTGCAACAACTCTATGATGTGATTTGGAGTAACTTGAGCTGTATTTAGATGGCAACTATATAGAATTAGAGTAGTACACACTATTATGAAGCAGCCCTTAAAATTTCATCTAAATGTTAGTATTTACTACTATATAGAAAGAACTTGTCCTTAAACAGTAATACTTTTAAGAGATATGTGAAAAATAACTTCATATTTTAACAATTAGAAACTAGTCTACATTCATCACTTAAAATGATTACACAGTATAATCAGCCCAAAGATATTATGGTGTGTGTGTGTGTGTGTGTGTGTATATATACACATATATATGTGTATATATACACATATATGTAAAATGGAGTACATGCAATTTAAATAACACTAGATTTTTCCAGCAGTTACCAACAAAAATCCATCTCAACTGTAAAATAAGTTTCATTCTGCATAGCTAGTTAAGTAAAACTCCTAGGCCGCATTCACTGAGATCACATTTAAGTAACAAAGTCTATATACATTTCCTGCTACAAAGAAACTGGACCTATTTTCTAACTTTGAAAAAAAAAAAATCACTAAAAATACTCACCAGAGGGGGAACAATGATATAGAAATTTCGAAGATGTATATTTTTTGGCCTTCGAAATTCTGGAGCAAAAACATCTACAAGCATTTTGAAATACTCCGTGCCTTCAGCAGAATTTCGTGTGTGATCACTGAGGACTGAATCCAAATGCCTAAAATACAAAAAACATTATTTACTGGTTCCTTTCTCAAAAAGAAGATATGGCTGGCTGGCTGGCTGGCTGGCTGGCTATCTATCTGGCAAGAGACACAGAGAGCGCGCGTATACACATGCGCGAGGGTGGGGAGGTGGGACAAAGGCACGAGAGAATCTTCTTTGACGTACAAGCCACAAACTAATCATTTCAGTGCACAGCACTTTAAATACATTATTACCTGTACATGACTTATTTAATTTGGCAAAAAACTAAGCTATCTAATAGACTATTTCAAACCAAATCTTGTGTTGGGGCCTTATTCTCATAAATATGGACACACATTTTCCATTTCTTTTCATTTAAAAAAGTTTTAGGCCTACTGAAAAGTTAAAATATAGTGTACTAGACACCTATTTACCCCTCACCTACATTCACAATTTAACACCTGCCACATTTTCTTTTGCCCAAAACATTTCAAGTTGGCAGATATCATGTCATTAAGCCCACAAATGCCTTAATATGAATCTGTTAAAAACCAAGACATTTTCTTACAAAGCCACAATGTATCATTACATCCCTAAGTAAAATACAGTATTACCTAATGTACACAAACTCCCAATTTCCCCAATTATCCCCCAAATGTTCTTTCTTTCTTTTTTTTTTTTTTTCCTATCTAAGATATGACTAAGGATTACCCACTGCATTTGGTCATCTGGTCTCTTCAGTTAGACTCTAGAAGAGTCTCTTGGCTTTTTTTGTCCTTTATGACATGTGATATTTTTTAAGAGTCTAGGCCAGGTGTTTCATAGAACACCCCACACTCTGAGTGTCTCAGTCTCCTCATAATAAATTCAAAGTAAACCTTTCTGGCAAGAACACAACATAGGTGCTTGCTATTACACTCCTCAGGAGGCTCCATAATATCAGTGTGTCTTGTTAACTGGTGATGCCATATTTGATCGCTTGGCGCAATACATCAATCTCTCTAAAGATAGTTTTCCCTTTTGTGGTTGGATATTAAGCAATTTGTGGGATAATCTTCCGGTAGTGAATGAATACTCTGTTCTCCAACACTGTTTCATTGATGATTTTTGGTTTCAAGCATTATAGTGGTGGTTGCAAAACAATGACTTCTCCCTAGATTTTCTCATCCCTTCTGCACCTATTAGCTGGCATTCTTCTGTAAAAAACAAACTTTTTTACAAAAAGTTCTGCTCTTCACCTTTCTTACTACCAGTAGGGCTCATGATTTTTTTATATAATGTATTATAATCAATTTCTATCATTTTTTTTTATTAGCTTATTTTTTGAGAGACAGCATCAAAGTGCACGAGTCGGGGAGGGGCAGAGGGAAAGAGAGAATCTTACACAGACTCTCCAATGAGCTCAGGGCCTGACAAGGGGCGTGATCCCACAACCCTGAGATCATAACTTGAGTCAAGAATTGCACATTCAACTGACTAAGTCACCCAAGTACCCCTGCCATTACTTTTTTGAGAGTCAAACTGTCTCCACTTTGTCTAGGGGTGCCCTTTCCTGCCTGAGTCAAAAAACTATTACAATAACTAATAATGAAATTTACAGTTTTCTAATTTCTTAACAATTCTACATGCCTCTCTCAACTTTTAAATTGAGTTCCAAACTCACTACTCAAGTGTGTAGATCTGCACTGTCCAATAAGATAGCCATCAGTTATTTAAATTTAAATGAAATAAAATTTTAAATTCAGTTCCCTCATACCATTAGCCCCATTTCAAGTGTTCAACAGCTATATGAGGTAGTGGCTACTGTACTGGACAATGCTACCCTAGATTACGTGAAATGAAGGACTGGTATTCTAGAACTGTGCTGGCAAACAAATATAAAAAAAGTTAAACAGTGAAATGAATTTTATTAAGGAGATATTTGCCTTTTTTTTTTACACTAAATCCTCAAAATTAGTTATATACTTTATACTTCAATACAGTTCGATTTAGACTAGTCACATTTCAGGTGCTCAACAGCCATAGTGGCTAGAGGCTACCATATTACCATGTTCTAGAAGATTCCTTTTTAATGAAGTTGGAAAAATCTCATAATACTGTAGTCTTTAAAAAACTGTATCTCATAAACTGAGACCATAACTTGTATAATAAAAACTCAAAAATATCAGTATATGTATATTACCATCTAATCTTCCCTTTAAAATGTTTTTATTATAAAAATATACTTTTTAGGGGCATCTGAGTGGCTCAATGGGTTAAGCCTCTGCCTTCAGCTCGGGTCATGATCTCAGGGTCCTGGGATCAAGCCCTGCATTGGGCTCTCTGCTCAGCGGCAAGCCTGCTTTACCCCACCCCACCTGTCTCTCTGCTGCTTGTGATCTCTGTCAAATAAATAAATAAAATCTTAAAAAAAAAGAAAAAAAAATATATATAGACTTTTTAAATCTCCAAATTTAGATTATTTTCAAATTAGAGTACCTTGCTGCTTTTAATGTTTCTTCTGCTAGACCTTCTTCTTTCACTAATTCTTCAAAATTTACAATATCTTCAAGATCAGGCACAAATCTAAGAATTTGGGAAATAATTTTATTAAGTTAAATATGTACAACTGACATAGATATGAAAGCGGTATTGTAAGACTCTAAATTTTCAACCATATATTTGGAAAGAACTTCCCATTTTAGTCATATTATTAATATAACCAATTTAATTCCAAAATTGACTTTCAGATATGAATAACCAAATTTTAATCCTTAAAGTCATGTAATCTTTAGAACCATTCAGAAACTGTACTGATAAGTTAACCATAACTTTAGGAGAAATAAAGATTTTCAAAGATCTGCTATAGTCTTAAACTTTAAGAAAAAAATTTAACCAGTAGAATTAATGGTTTTTTCCCATATTTTAAATCAAAATATATCAGTAAGAAAAACTTCTTCACAATATCATCCACAATAAAGATAAATTAAAGGACATAAAACTTTTATATGGCATAAGCAAGGCAAAAGTGATGTCTGCATCCATACCTAATGGCATTGCTGCTACAGTGAAGGCCGCCGGATCTTATCATCCGTATATAGCCCATAGCATTACCTTAAAAATGATACACACATACAAATTAGATATTTATACAAATAGTTCTAAACTCCAAAAGTCAGGAATACAGTCATTCACAGCATGGCTTTACCACTCTTAAGTATCAAAGGATTCTTGTCTGTTTTACTTTAGTTCTTACTCTATAAAAGTAAAACTTACATTATTTGTGTGCCTAAAATATAAATACATATACTTAAACACAGCTATGAAAAAATTATATGTGACTGACATCTGATGAACAAATTCATTAAATGTTGACTACTTTTTTAAAAAACAAATAGGGGCGCCTGGGTGGCTCAGCGGGTTAGGCCTCTGCCTTCGGCTTGGATCATGATCTCGGGGTCCTGGGATAGAGCCCCGCATTGGGCTCTCTGCTCAGCAGGGAGCCTGTTTCCCCTTCTCTCTCTTCCTGCCTCTCTGCCTACTAGTGATCTGTCAAATAAATAAATAAATAAATAAATAAATAAATAAATAGAATCTTTTAAAAAAAAACGAATACTTTGAAATTTCTACGTCAATAATTTCTTCCTCATTACATTGAGTGCCTCCCTCTCTCTTTCCTCCCTTGCCACCGCTATACATGCAAAGGGAAATGATATCAAGAAATCTTTACTTGATGCTTCCAAATTACATCTCCAAGCCTGCACTACTCCTCCAGGTTTTTTAATCCAATGCCTATGCCCACGTGACTAAGAAGAACTTTTAATTTAATATGTTTAAGTCAAAATCACCCTGTTATATTTCCTATCTCAGAAACTGACATTTCCATCCTTTCAACTGCTCAGGCAAAATGTCCTGAAGTCATTCCTGACTCCTGTCTTTCTTTCATACTTCATATCTAATCAATGGGCAAATTATAACAGGTCCACTTTCAGAACGTTCATGGCTCTGACCTTATTCCAAAGCACCACATCTCTTGCCTACCCCTCTGTAATATGCAAAACTCCCTTACCTCCCTCCTTCCACCTTCAGCATCCTGCTTCCTAATCTCTTATCTACATAGCAGCAGTGCTGGTGGTTCTTTTCAAACTAAGCTGGAACATATCCTTTCTTTTCTGAAAACTCTACAATGGCTTTCCATCTCAATAAAATTCAAATTTCTTATGTGGTCAGCAAAGCCCTGTGTGATCTTGCCCCTTGTGCTGTTCCGATGTCCTGCCCTACAACTCAGGACTTTACTAACCCTTCCATTCTGGCCCCTATTTCCCAAAAATGCTAAACCGTCTCAGGACTTTGGCACTTACTGTCGCTTCTCTCAGATATGCTCTATCCTTCCCTGAATATGCACATGGCTTATTCCCTGATGTTATTTAGGTCTCTGCTCAAATATCACCTCCTTAGAGCTTTCCCTGAACATTACTGAACAGCACTGTGCAGAACCATTACATCTCCTTACCCAGCACTTAATGCTGACGTATTTCGTATCTTTTTTTGTCTCTCCCAACTGGCATGCAAAATCCATGACACAGCTTCTGTTCTCACTGCTCTATGCCTAGAGCCAACATATCCTGGCACATGGTAGGAATTCACTAGTACAGTTGACCCTTGGACAACATGGGAGTTAGAGGCATCAAACCCCCATCCTGCATAGCTGAAAATCCGCATTTAACTTCTGACTCCCCTAAATTTAACTACTAATAGCCTACAATTAACCAAAAGCTTTAATTAGTGACATAGGCAATTAACACATCTTTTGTATGTTGGGTGTATTATATACTGTGTTTTTATAATAAAACCAGAGAAAAGAAAATGTTATTAAGAAAATCATAAATCTCCTCATCTGTTTAATTAAGCTCTACAGGGCAGAAATTTTGTTCAGTGCCATATATATATCACAAGTACCTAGAAACATTTTTTGTCCTCAATAAATGCCTATAGAATGAATGCGTAGAATGCCAATAGCATTGTGAGAGCACCCAGAACCCTTTGGCACACAGTAAGTGCTCAATAAATGTTAGTGGTGGGGTGATTATGTCAGCAGACAGGTTATTAGACTAAGTGACTTTTCCTTTTGCTCCCAACTCTGAGATTTCTTACTCTTTTTCTCAAGATATTTAACAGACTCAAGATATATAACAGACTCAAAAACACATCACTATGCTTTACAAGCATTTCTATTTCTATACTATACTTACATAATTATATATTGTGTTATATTACAAGAATTTGTATTTTCTAAGGAGAGATGAATTTCTAAGAAGAAGAATTTATATTTTCTAAGAAGAGAATAAAGAATAAAACCTTGAAACAAAGTGAAAAGGATAATATTCACAAAACCCCGGAACAAACTGAAAAAGATAATATTAACGATATGTTGAATGCATCCTGGTGGCAACTGAGGTGACACTATTTTTTGTGTATTGGGGGGAATTATTTTGATGTGTACTGTGGGAAAATGACTAGCACAGTAAGCTCATAATTTAAGGACTATTTCATAAGAAAAAATTATACCTTAAAAAATATAAAAATATTAACTAAGTAATAGTGCAAGCAGTACTCACAAGTGGAAAAAAACCTCTGACATTGGTATGCAAGTAAATGAAGTTTTAAGCAACAATGCTTTACAAAAACAGCTCTTCATCTGAGGCCCATGGACTCTAACTTTAAGCACCTGAACTCTGGTATAAAAACATGCAAAACTGTATGCATAGTACATGGTTCTGGGGGAAACCAAACCAGAGTTTTCATCAGATTCTCAAAAAGCGTTAAGATCTATTGCTCCAGAGGTTTACAGTCTAATATGACATGAAATGTCTCAATGAAGAAAACTGTTCTTGTGGAACAATACCTCATTATTAAATTGTTTAAAATAAAAAAAATTACAAATGTTAAATTCTCTAAGTTCTTGTACTAATACATAATAGAAATGTCTACTATGTAAACCAATTAAATTATAAAATTTAAGCTAGTGTTCAGTGATTTCACTCCATAACTAAATCGTTCCAATATCTTCCCCACCAGTAAATTTAAAGCCCTGTGAGAACGAAGGCTATCTCTATTTTCGGCATCTAGAAGAGCATGATTTTTACCAAACTGTTGTCAATAAGAATTTACCAACTGCTTAAAGTCTGTAACTGTGAAGAAAATTAAACACCTTTGGATTTAAGCTAAAAAAAAAACCCGGCTTAAGTCCGAGCAACACTATTTCTCTGAGCTTCTCTTTTTTCATCTTTAAAATGATGATTACATGCCTCTCACTTGGGGTTTTTGTGAGGACATTACCAGAGATTTATTTGACAGAGAGAAAGAGAGAGAGAGAGCACAAGCAGGGGGAGCAGGCAGAAGAAGAGGGAGAAGCAGGCCCCGCAGTGAGCAAGGAGACCCAATGCAGGACTTGATCCCAGGACACTAGGATCATGACCTAAGCTGAAGGCAGATGCTTAACCAACTGAGCCACCAAGGCACCCCAGGGAACAAGTTTTTAAAGACCAAAGCAATGCCAATGAACAGGGTTAAGTACCTAATAAACAGTTACCGGCTGACTATTATGAGCATGATATTTGAGATAAGTTAAATATATTTTTAATTTAATTTAAGAGATTTTATTCGACATATATTTGTCCACAGTCTATCAATTATTTCTGTACCAATAGTCTAATCATACTTGAAAAACTTCTGGTAAGAACATCACTCTAGTCGGATAAAATTGATCTCAGGCACTCATACATTAAGTTGATTATTTGTGTGGGATATTTAAGCAAAAAGATTCTTGGAATTTGTATTTTATTTCCCAACTCTTTTATAATAACTTACCAATCTGGCTGATGAGTTGCCTGAACTGATCAAGGTAACTTTGTCCCTCTGGGGTAATTCCAAGTTTTCTGATGCCTCGATTGAATTTTTCTGCTCTTTCAAAAGGATACTAAAGAGATAATTTAAAGATTACCTTTATTAATAAAGACCCCTAAAGAATAAATTGCCTATAAATTCAACCACTAAAATCAACCATGCTAATACCACTTGCTTCTAATTTTTTATTTTCATTGTGCTTAAAAAAAATCACTCAAGTCTAATGACAAAAAATTTATAGCACAAAAACTACCAATATCCAAGGTCAATATAAATTAAACTTCTTTTTGCCACTAGCTAAGGAAAATAATTATTATGAAAGTCACCAAATTTAAGTTTTCCACCACCATTATTAGTCTCCCAACATCCAACTACTCTATTAGATAGTCAAAAGAAACCAATTCCTATAGAAACATTTCTTCAGAGATGTCCAACCAAGTTCCTGTGGGCTGAAGAGGTAATACATATATAAATACACTCCTTCTGAAATAATACACATTAGCTAAGCTAAAACATCTAGCTTCCATCACCAATAAAAAAAAGATTTTTCAAGTCTTAGCTGATTAAAAGTTAGGAAATTACTCATTTTATACTAATAACAAATGGACACAATTCTTACAAACAGAACGATAATTTCTCTGAATACTAGGAATTTATTCCAATATAAAGGAGACAATGAAATTCTCCACTGATAACTGTAATCTGTAAATTTATTAGTTATTTTACTAGAAAGTAATATTTTACTGCTTTGACACTGATGAAAACTACTAACTAGTTTACTAGAGGGTTGCAATTAGATAATACTTAAGAGTAATTAAAATAGTTCCATATGTGGCAAGTCAAATATAAAACTCATCTAATAAGCATGTTGGTTCTCTAGCTGCATGACCACATGCATCTATACTAGTACCACTCAGATTTCTCTTCATTATTAGAAAATTCAGCCCAGAGGGAAAGGGAAAACAGCATTCTTATAAATTATAGATGGGAATATCAACTGGTACAGTGTTTTTAGAGTATGTAGCAACATGTATCAGAATTTTAAATATTCATATTATATGCCCTAGAAATTTCTCTTCCAGCAATTTACTTTTCAGAATTTTAATAGTCTCCAAATACACTGAGATAAATATGTAAGGATGTTACCTGCAGCACTGTTAATAACGCTAAAAAATAAGAAAAACCTAAATACTTGTCAGTTGGGGAAGATTAAGTAAGTTATGGTATACATCTTTACTATCAACTGTTAAAAAGAATGAGGCAGATCTATATGTAAAGAACTACAATAAGCATATTGTAAAATAATCTGTGTAGTATTACACCATTTTTGTTAGAAAAAAAGTAGTACATGTAGGGGCAAATAGCTATGTTTATCACACAGACATCCAGAAGCATCACATCATAATATTAATAGTAACTGCCTCCAAAGAATGAGAGTGGGAGAAAGAGAAAAGAGGGAGATCATTCAGTTTATGCACTCTATGTTGTTTAAATGTTTCAAAGTATGTTTTGCTTCTGCGTTATTCAAAATAAATAAAGTAACACCTGGTTATACTGATCCTTACACTCTAGCCTACAGAGAATGCAAAAAGTAAGAAATTATAAGGGGAAATACAAGAAACTGGGGAGACCATATCTAGGAGACATTATTGTGAAAATAATTGAAAAAAATGAAAACCCCACTACAGAGTATCATAATGAACTTCAGCATAAATATCTGCTATATGCTCAAGGGTTGAATCAAACTACCTTAAAAAGAATATGTGAAAATACCTTATGATCATTTTGGTCCTTGATTTCCCTGAAAAACCGAATATCTTTAATCAACCGAGATTTGATATGTTCATCATACATAAATTGGCTGAATATATAGAACTTCTTTTTCAAAAATTGGTAGGTGAAATTAACCTATAAAATTTGAAATATAAGAAATCGGGCAAAGTTAATATAAAAATGAATCTCAAATCAATGTGACTGAATAACTGTTATCTATAACACTATACGAGTTTTCATAGTCTAATATTTACAAAGTCTAATTCACACTGGAAATAATAAATGAAGTTTTTTTATTGCCCAAGTTTATAAAACTTTCTATAAGCTCCCCTTACATAATTTAACTACACAAAAAGGGGAAAGAAAGGAAAATATTTTCCTACCAGAATTAAGAGTTATAGTGAGAATCAAAAACTCAGATTCAACACTCTAGTTTTTAAGTCATAAACCACAATCAGAAGTTTCTGTTCCTCCATCTGCGAGACTACTTATTACTAATCTACATGTCTAGAATGATAAGAAACACAGTGCTCTTTGAACTTTTCTGAAGAAGACTTTCAATTATTTACACAGGAATATTCTGAGCACCTCTTATGTGCACAGCACAGTCACTCTGCTCTCATGCTAGACATGGTGCTTGTCATCATGAAGTCTATATTCTAGCAGGAGTGACAGACATTTTAAGCAAGTATATGTTAAATAAATTATTAAATATCTACTACATAATTCATACAATGAGAAGTTCCAGTGCTTTGAGATTGAATAATAAAAAGCCCTGACCTAGACTCAGAAAATCCTGAAAAGGTTGAATTTGAGCTGAAATTAAAGCCATAACAGGATTACTTCTGACCTAGAGATGGAAGTCCTGTATTAATTTTCATCTCCTCCACCCTCCTCCAGCCTACTGTTTTAGCAAATATATGCCATTTTTAACAGTCTTCAATTACCCAGTTTTAGAAATGGGTGCTTTCTTGTAACCTTTCTTGTGGCTTAAACACTGCTCTTTCTTTTTATCTATTTATTATTTTTTATTTAAGTTCAATTAATTAATATATAGTGTATTATTAGTTTCAGGGGTGGAGTGGAGTGATCCATGAGTCTTATATAATACCCAGTGCTCATTACATCACATGCCCTCCTTAATGTCCATCACCCAGGTACCCCATTCTCCCACCACCTCCCTCTCTTTCAGCAACCCCTCAGTTTGTTTCCTATAATTAAGAGGGTGCCTGGGTGGCTCAGTCTTTTAAGCATCTGCCTTGAGCTCAGGTAATGATCCCAGGGTCCTGACTCCCCGCTCAGTGGGGAGTGTCTGCTTCTCCCTCACCCACTCCCCCTGCTTGTGTTCTCTCTCTCCTACTTTGTCAAATAAAATAAATTTAAAAAAAAAGAGTCTCTTATCGTTTGTCTCCCTCTCTGATTTCATCTCGTTTCATTTTTCCCTCCCTTCCCTGTGATCCTCAAACACTGCTTTTTCTTGATCTCCTTATTACTATTCATGTTAGTAGAAATAGTCTATTCTTTATCCTTCCCACTCTTAATGGGTACTGCCAGTCTCTGATCTTGTCTCTTTATACTCCGTCATCACCAGATATCAGGAACGTACATTCATTACTGTGACCAACGATTAATGACTATACCCCATGCTAGAGTGTAATCGCCATGAAAGCAGGAACTGTTTTTCTTACCCTAGTGCCCAGCACAGCGCCTCAGACAGGTAAAATACACACATAATTATATCTATTACACGAATGAGTATCTGACAGATGAGGTCAAAGAAAAGTTTACTTATCCTGAAAAGTTCAGACATGACGTCTAACTGGAAGACTCCTTATTTTAAATTATATACTCCGTCTCATTTCTATATTGGTAACCATTAAAACAGAACTCCAATCACATCTCCTATCAGCTCAAATACTTTAATGGCTCCCCCACAGAATAATAAAATCACCCCTATGTAATTTCCAGTTACATAACTCCTCCCTATTCCCTTACCGTCAACATGCTTAATAATATTTTAGTATTTAAGCATTCATAGCCTTCTTCAAGGAGAAATTAAGTGTACCCTGAAAACTTGGTAAATTCAAAGACTTTTCTTGTACACAGAAGAAAAAATAGCATCCAAATTCAAGTGATTCTCTCAAGTGATGATGCCAACTTCTAACACTCAAAGTCTTTTTAGTAAATTTCTACTTTTAAATAATTAGTAAGCCCCCCCCAAAAGAACATGACTGATATTAAATAAAATGCTATCAATGATTCATTTGCAAAAGCAACTTTCAAAGAATATCAGACAATCCACACAGACACATATATTTATGTCAATGTGTTCAAATCTCCAATGCTATTTGTAATGATGATCCTGAGATGGTAAGATATTAAAAAATGCCTTTGTACCACTGAGCTTCTATCACATCTAATACAATTTTAGTGCCAGATATTTTTTTAAGATTTTATTTTTAAGTAATCTCTACAGCCAACATGGAGCTCAAACTCACAACACCAAGATCAAGAGTTGCATGCTCCACCAACTAAGCCAGCCAGGTATCCCCACAGACATTTTAATTACACCAACCAGAAGAATGGAAATTCAGGTATAATATAAATAGGCAGCAGTGTATGTTTACCAGAATACTCTATGAGAAAGCTATTTGCCAAACCACCAAATTAAATAGGAGTCCATTACCCACCCAACCCCCAACAAAGTTTCTTACTGTTGTATTCATGATTCCTGTGCCATGTGTTCGAATTGAATTAGCAATATGCCGAATATTAATAGTGTTCAAATGTTTGTTATTGCTTGTTCGTTCAATAAAAATCTGCAATGAAATAAACTTGTGCTAAGTAACAACACAATCCATCACAAACACTGGCCAGTTATACAAAGAAAACTTTACAATCTATTTCATTAGAGATAATTTAATTGGAAAGTCATTCAAGAAGATAATGTAATCAATGCAAAAGAATAAAAAGATGATCTCTAAACAATTAATTTATGCTTTATTTCACTAGTTTTCACTAATGAGAATCAATTCTTTGCCATTCAGTCTTCCTACTATACATCCGCCCACATTTAAAAAGAATTCTAAAACCTACTCACCTGATTGTTGAGATTATAGAGGTACCGAGACACAAATATATGAATATTTCTCATAATTTCCAAAACATCCAGGCCCTACAAAACAACCCACACAGTTCTATTATTCTTGAAGACAGACTTGTATCAATGCAGTGACTTACTACCAAGATTTTTAAATTACTTTAAAAAACAACTATACAAACATACGACCAAAGGCTAAGGAGCCTTCTAACTGCTACAATCAGGACTATCTTCCTTGGAGAAACCTGGCTGCTTGTTAATCTTACCCCTTTTGAAAGACAACAGTTATGTTCAGAATTTCAGAGATTCATTACTCAATCACTTCACCATCATTCTTGGGAATATTTGTCTTCCCAAAGATTTTCTGTACATTTTACTAAATAAAATAAGGGCCAGATTCTAAAAAGTAGTCAGTATATGTGGTGATATTTATAAAATACATACTATTTTTCAGGCACCGTGCAAGGTTTTTTACAAGTAAATCTCAAAAAAACATGAGGTATTAGTCTCATAAATTCCACAACTGACAAAAATGAAGCTAAAGGAGTTCTCCAAAGTCAAATGGCTAGGAAGAGGCAGACCCCAGAAATTTTTAGAAAATCAAATTTCAAATCCTTATGCTTCTTTTAATTACACTATACCACTTTTAACATAAAAGTTACCTATGAAGAATCCTTCATTTTTCAGTTAATAATATAATGTCTAATGTCATCATATAAATTGTCCCATAGCTCTTCTAACTAGGGCTCAAAGGAGCATCACAATATCCACTAAACTTTTTATTATCGTTTTTCTCATGTTTCAACCTAAAATTCTGTTTACTCACTTTTTCTCCTAGTAGGTTATAAGTACATGAGCTGAAATTGTTTCTTTTTATTTCTATATCCCAAAACATAGTTCAGTGCCTAGCATCTTTCCAGTGAATACTACATGTATAAATGAATGAAAGGGTATACAAACTGATCCTGGAAATGCAGTAAGATGTAAGAAAAATTATGATCCTAAAATTTGGGGAATGAGTGTTTTTTGACGAATATGATTTCTGAGTTTTCTTAGATAAAATATATGCAAGTTAACTAAAAACATAAACTTTTGTACTCATGAGATACTACCTTATCACAAATTAGCTCACTGAACTAGCAAAGCTAAATGCTTCTAGGCACTCGTCATTTTAAGAAAATATTTATAATTATACACATTTAACCATTTTTTCCCTAAGACATTAAAGCTTATATGTTATACCCACATTTAAAATCCTTAGCTGTGATCTTAACTTTGTACAATTCTGCACAAGTCACCTCACAATGTTTCTGAAACACTATCTCAATCAGATGTTCAACAAAAGGCAGAGTGTAAACAGGAAGTCTGTGGTAAATTATTCATAAAGCAAATTAGCACCAACTAATTTTTTATTCTTCTCAAGTATGTAGTTTTTATAGCAAATATTTTCTTGAGATATAAACACATGCTAAATAAAGTAAAAAGAAAAAAAAAAAAGACGATTTAGAGAAACAGTGTTATGCTACAAACACACTCTGCTAAAAACACTTTATACTATACCTGTTCCAAAGTCTGACTAGGAAGATGAGCCTCTGTCATAACCAATCCATAACGCTGGGTAGCTAAATTTCTCATTTCACTGTAAGTGGCCCAGTCATGAAGAGCTACTGTTGTTAGATTGTAGAAGGTCTTGTCTAGGTAGTGAGTTACGTAAGCTACAAAAAAATATATAAATAAAAAACTTTTTGATTCATGAAAATAGAAGAGAAATAAAATTTTTGGAAACGTCTTTGAACATTAAATTTCTTCCTTTAAAATAAGGTACTAGGAAAATAAAAATGAAGAAACAAAAAGGAACTAAAGAATAAATAACATAAAAATATTCTCAAAGTTTTGTTTTTATTTGTTCTTTAATAGTTAAGGGCTAACAGATATAGAACACGACATTAAGAAGGAAAGCAGAACACTCACCTCGAATGTCAATAAAACGATTAAAAAATCGAATTGGATTCAAAGAGAAAAAAAGGGCCAGGTCTTTCATGCCAACTTTGAAAGGATTTCGGTCGTCCAGCTTTAAATGAGTGTGAACAGAAAGTCGTAGATCCTTCTCTATCTCCTTGCATAATTTATCCAGTAAATGCTATTCACAAAAGAATTCATATGTTAATTTTTCAAAATAATATTCCAACTGCATTGGTCCTCCAAGGCATCTATGCTTTGACCATTAGAGTTTTATAATCAGTGCAATGATGAAAAAATTTGCCAAACTGGTTTAAAAGTCTAAATAAGCTATGGTAAAATATTTTTATTGACAAGATGGAAATTGTTCTCCATTTTATTTTTTTTAAAGCTTTTTATTTTTAAATAATCTTTACTTCAAATGTGGGGCTTGAACCCACAACACCGAAATCAAGAGTCACACATGCCACTGACTGAGCCAGGCAGGCACTCCTGTTTTCCATCTTAAACCAATGATTTTTGGGGACACCTGGGCAGCTCAGCTGGTTAAGTGTCTACTTTAGGCTCAGGTCATGATCCCTGGGTCCTGGGATCAAGTCCTGCATGGGGCTCCCTTCTCAGTGGGGAGTCTGCTTCTCTCTCTACCAGCTGCCCTTGCTTGTACTCTCTCTCTGACAAATAAATAAAAATCTTTTAAAAAAAAATTTTTTTAAAGAAAATAAACCAATGATTTTTTTGACCAGGGAGCAGTTAGATAGAAGTTTTTTTTTCATTAATACTTAAAACCGTTGAAAAGAACTTCAAAAGCTGTCTGATGACTTCATTACAAGGAACATGAACATACAATATAAAGTATAACATTTATGGAAACACAGTAACTAAGAAGGAAAGGTCCTGAGAATTAGCAAAAGAAATTTTTTAAAAGCTTCCTTATAGGAGTGCCTGGGTGGCTCAGTTGGGCGTCTGACTCTTGATTTTGGCTTGGGTCATAATCTTGGGGTCATGGTATCAAGAGCCATGTTGGGCTCCATGCTCAGCAGGGAGTCTGCTTGGGCTCCTCTCTCTCACTTTCCACTGGTCCCTCCCACCATGCTCTAACAAAACCTTTAAAAAAAAAAAAAAGCTTCCTTATTATAATAATTTTTTTAAAAATCACAAAGTTCATTGCCCTAAAGGTAAGAAAATTAATCATCTTTTCTAGTCTGCCATGAAGTTCTAAATACTGGCCAGACATGTATGTTAATTGTTATTTTTATTATTTTTTTAAAATATTTTATTTATTCATCTGAGAGACAGAGATTACAAGTAGGCAGAGAGGCAGGCAGCTAGAGAGGAAGGGAAACAGGCTTCCTACTCAATCCCAGGACCCTGGAATCATGACCTGAGCCGAAAGCAGAGGCTTTAACCCACTGAGCCACCCAGGTGCCCCACGTATGTTATTTTTAAATAAGAATAGTTAATACAAGAAATTATATAAAATTTTTCAGAATTTTATGAAACCTGAATATCGTTTATATTGTGAGTTCACTCATTTTTAATCTCTCCCTTTATATAATATTGCTAGATGAAAATTTAAAGATATCAGTGTTTATAATATGCATTCCATTAAAACCAGAAGGTATATACTACACTGCATTTGATTTGTTACACAAGTAAATCTTTTAAATTTAGAAAATTTAAATAAACAGAAAATTTTAGTCAGTGACACTCCAAATAATTTAATAAATCAGTTTAAATTGCAATAACTGCATTTCCATTAGCAGCACTCAATTTTCAAACCAATTTTGCATTTGCATTCTTCTAATAAACAGAATTTTAAATTCAAATCTACAGGGGCGCCTGGGTGTCTCAGTGGGTTAAAGCCTCTGCCTTTGGCTCAGGTCATGATCTCAAGGTCCTGGGATCAAGGCTGGCATCAGCCTCTCTGCTCAGCAGGGAGCCTGCTTCCCCCTCTCTCTTTGTCTGCCTCTCTGCCTACTTGTGATCTCTGCCTATCAAATAAATAAATAAAAATCTTAAAAATAAATAAATAAATTCAAATCTACTATTTGCTAAAGTGAAAAAAATTTTCCAAATTCCTAGTCTGAATTTCTATTAAAAATTAGAAATTAGGGGCACCTAATTCCTAATTAGGAAGACACCGGGTGGCTCAGTTGAGCAACATCTCTTGATTTTTGGCTCTGGTGGTGATCCCAGGGTCTTGAGATTGAATCCTGCCTTGGGCTCCACACTCAGTGGGAAGTCTACTTGTCCCTCTCCATTCCCCTGCTTGTGTACACTCTCTCTCTAATAAATGCATAAAAAATATTTTTTAAAAAAATTAGTAAAGACCAATTTAACAAAACAGTGATACTATAAGAAGAAATCTTTTGTTCTAGGCAGTGATTTATAAATAACTTATGATTTATATATAAAAATGAATATACAGTATACATGTAAATGAAAGCCTGCTTCATTGAAAATAGAAGGAGAGATTAAAAGCCTGCTTCAATCCAGAAAGTTTTTCCAAATATTGAAAACTTATAACATGTATTTGGAATACAATCTCGAATAGGATGTTACCTCGTTTAAAATTTCCATAATTTCTTTGTCATAGCAATCCAGAAGTATTTCATAGGATTCTAAATGCCTTGCATGCATCATGGCAGGTACACAGTCCCGTAAAGCACTGAACATGTACTAAGAAGAAAATTAGAATGTTCATGAATTTAGAAAAACCAGAGCTCTAATTAAGAAATATCACAAAGGGGGAAAAAAAGAAAAGGAATATCACACAGGTTAATTATCTATCTTTAAAGACAAAAATCTCAATCTGAAGACTTTTTTTTTTGACATGTCTTACTTTCCTAAATAAGAAGAGCCAGGTTTTATTCTCTGAAGCAAATACTTTAAACCAAAAAATTCATATTTACTTATCCTTTCTTGAGCACTGAAATACTTATTTCCATAAGGAAATAGATCTCAGTAACATATACCTTGCAGACAAGTAAATGTCAGACTATTATGACATAAACTAAAATCAAGTGAAATGAGAATGATCAGGAATATGAGTAAAAAAGTTAGTTCATTAACATTAATATCAAATTTAACTAGACTAAATGCTTATTAAATATGTACAGCATTGTAAAAACATTAGAGTCAATTTTAAAATGATTTATTAAGTCAAATGATTGTATTTAAAACTAATTAGAATGGTTGGTATGGTGACTAAAAATGATGGATTCTTTTTTACATTATTCTTCACTTACATGTAATCTGGCTGCATCAACGGCATTTTCATATACATCATCTAAATAAATTGGGAAGACAGCTCGATGCCAGTATAAAAAACAACAGTCACATTGTGTTTGGACTCTACAATGTAAAGTAGTAATTAGTCGGAGCAAAACTGAAGTACCCCCCCACCCCAAAAATAATGAAAGGAACAACATTCTATACCATAATGGCAAGAACTCAGTCTTACCCATTTTTTTATTCCCTGTATCATATAACCCAAAATTAGTACAGAAAAGCCACAAAATAAATATTTTTCAATCAGAAAAATTCTAAAGCATACTTGAAAAACAGTATGTATAACTTTTAAATAGTTAAAATTTTCAGTATTATTTAGTATGACTGAACTTACAATACTTTTACCATTTTACCTGTCCCAAAGCTGAAAAGCAGAGTCTTTTAAAAAATTGTGACAAAATACAAAACAAAACCAAAAACCCAGTTACACTTAGCCTGTCTGTCTACAATCTTTGCCAAGTGACATTTTCACATGATTCTATGGCAACAAAATGATCATTAAGTATCTTATAATGAAATAGGGTCACTATTTCTTCCAAAGATAGAAAGTTAAATGCTACTAACTACAAAAGTCTCAGCTTCTCAAAACAGAAAACAGTAAGTTTCAAAAATTAAGAATTAAATGTGCTATAACCTTAATTCACCTGGGAATCAAATTCAGAAGACCCATTTTCCCTTCAAGAAACTTACTGCTCCCTCAATAAAAAGAAAATAATAAAGTCACAAGGGGCTTCCAAATACTAATTCATTTGAGTGAATTCCAATTTATGCAATTTATGTATCAAAACAAAATTACAGAATGTGACATGTGACATGAATCTCTAAGTCCCTTACAAATCGATGAAATCTTGTTATAAAGCAGCAATTTTAAAAGTCCACTTGGCTAGTGGACAATCCCAGCAATCACAATTACATCAGGGTCTAGCAGATGCTCTAGGTATCACATGTTCTCATGGAGTTCTTTCAGAAGCCACCTCTTTAATGTAGAAGCAAAACTAAAATATGATCCCTAGTCATAGTCTCATTTTGGTCATGCTAAAGGAGTGACAAGGAGGAACTAATGGTCCATCTAGGTTATATTTCTTCTCTTGCTATGCTAAACAGCAAATTGCTGTTTCTATCAGCCTTCTCTTTTGAATACCATTACATATCCCTACTTACCTTTCTCTAAGCTCACTGATAAGATCCAGCTTTTTCATGACTACTTGCAGTGGAAAAAGTTCTTCATCTTTAAATGTTTTCTTTCAGGAAGGGGAAAGAATGACAGAGAAGTTGCAAAAGTAAGGACAGATTTCTTAGGTCAGTAATAAGGGAACTGTAAAAGCTCAGATTTCATTTTCCCCCCATAATAGCAATATACTTACCATTTGTGTGCCAACACTTAGTGCCAAAGAAACAATAAGTCGTCGTTGCCTTGTGCTTGGTCCATTAAGAGTGTTTTCAGCCAAAACTAGAGCAGAGAGCACATCAAGACGCTGTTCACTATATTTTTTGTCAGAAATTACTCTTTTCTAAAAGATAAAAGGAGAGAACAAGAAATAACAGTTTTATTTTTGAATCAATAACAAAAGATTCTGAGGAAAAACTTAAGGGTAATGTTTCCAGGGTTCAATTTAAGAGAGCTTAGACAAAAGTTTTCCCTGTCCATCTTTTTCTGATGTTATATGCTTTACTTCTATAACATTACCGTTTAATGCTGTCAGGGAAAGCAAATGTATTAAGCATCTTTTTAAATTTCCATATTAGGCTTTTTGAGAGGCAGTTCAAGATAACAGCAGAGGCCACATTCTAAAATTTAAGAAGGAAATTATTTCTTTAAAGAGGCATATTTTAAAATTATACTTAATACTGGGACACCTGGGTGGCTCAGTCGGTTAAGCCACTGCCTTCAGCTCTGGTCATGATCCCAGGGTCCTGGGATCAAGTCCTGCTTTGGGCTCCTTGCTTGGCAGGGAGCCTGCTTCTCTCGCTGCCTCTGCCTGCCACTCTGCCTGCTTGTGTGTTCTCTCTCTCTAACAAATAAATAAATAAAATCTTAAAAATATACATATATATACTCAATGTAATTTTTTTAAAAAGCTTTTTTATTTGAGAGAGAGCAAGAACAAGAGAACACAAGCAAGGTAAGCAGTGGAGGGAGAAGCAGCAGCAGACTCCCTTCTGAAGCCCAACACAGGGCTTGATTCCAGGACCCTAGGATCATGATCTGAGCCACAGGAAGACATTTAATGGACTAAGCCACCCAGGTGCTACCACAATGTCATTTTTAAATGCAGGAGTGCTAATATATTACATGCTGCAAGTTCAGAGTTAAGACAACCCTGATCATTCTAAGTAATAATCATAAAATACCAATTAGGAGAAAAAGGGCCAAGAATTAATATGTTTGAAGGCATGGAGTAAACAGATTAACCTAAAAAAAACACATATAAAACAACAGAATAGCAAACTAAAAAGATACTTATGTTGAATACATAATAAACTTCATACCTTGGCCACAGATATAGAATTAAGAGCCTGATGCTGAAGGTGCTGTGTTATATGTGAGACCGAATCAGCCACAACCATGCTTCGTCTGTAGAACATATGTTCTATTGCCTTAAAAGAACCACAAGGAATACTGTGAAAATCAACTTAAAACTTTTAGGCAAATTATAGAATACCTTGAAGACCCTGAGTTAGGTAAAGAATTTGTAAATGAGATCCAAAAGCACTTGATATAGGATAAGATTGATAAATTCAACTACATTAAAGTTAAAGAATTTCTGTTCATCAAAAGCCACTATTAAAAAAATAAAAAGGCCTAAGTATGAGAAAATTTTTGCCACACACAAGGATTTAGTACTCAGAATAAATAAATGAATGGGACATTTTTAATGGCAAATAATTTAATAGAAACCTGAACAAAAGAGCTGATTTTTCACAAAAGAAAAAACACAGTCAATAAACACTTAAAAAAGACCCCATCATCAACAATCAAGGAAATAAACACTACAAATAAAATCATTTACCTCCCACCAAAAATTTGCCTCCCACACACACACACACACACACACAAAATCCAGATACTACCAGTGTTGGTCAGTTAGGGAACAATGGGAAATCTAGTCCATCAGAAGGTAGGTAAACTGACAGAATACAAGAAACAATTTGGCATCCTCCTGAAAAGCTAAACATGTACATAACACACAACCCAGCAATCCACTGTAGACACATAATACTTCAGAAAAATTCTTGGCACAATTACACCAAGAAACATATGCAAGAACAACAACTTTGTTTATAAGAGCAACAACTGGAAACCACCCAAAGGTCCACCCACAGGAAAACTACACAGCAATGAAAATGAAATGAAATGAAATGAAGTGAAAATCATCCCAACACTTTCAAATACAAAATTCTGAATTTAAAAAAAAGCAAGTCAAAAATATATGAAGTATTACTTCATTAATATAAAGTTCAAGAACATAACTGAACAATGAATGGTTTATAGAATCATCCATATCTGGTAAACCAAAAAGAAAAACAAGAAAAACGTAAGCATTAAATTCAAGACAAGGGTTTCCTCTGAGGGAGCAGGATAAGATGTAATCACCAAGGGACAGCACAGGGGGTTTGTGAAAATATTAATATTTCCTAAATAGGATGGTGTGTTTTTAAGTGTCTAATTTCTAATTATGCTTATTAAATACATATGTATAAACATACCTATACATACATTTCTGCATTTATAGTAAATAAATTATATCTTTAAAAAAGGCTAAAAATCAGCCCCAAATTTTAATTTCTTAAGTAAATCTAAAGACATTAGCAGAAATAGCTAACAATTTTTTTTTAAAGATTTTATTTATTTATTTGACAGAGAGAGGGAAAACAAGCAGGCAGAGAGGCAGGCAGGCTGAGCAGAGAGCCTGATGTGGGGCTCAATCCTAGGACCCCGAAATCATGACCTGAGCCAAAGGCAGAGGCTTAACCCACTGAGCCACCAAGGCGCCCCGCTAGTAAATTTTTTAATTTCAATTTTTACAAAAGTTAAGTGGATTCTCCTGCCTAGAAGGGGTTTTATTTATTTATATAGAATATGCTAAGAAACATTTTATCATATTTTCAAAAGTATTCAAATCACAAGATCACAGCACTTTCTCTGAATTACAAAATAAATAATAGCCTCGGGGCGCCTGGGTGGCTCAGTTGGTTAAGCAACTGTCTTGGGCTCAGGTCAGGATCCCAGAGTCCCAGGATCCAGTACCGCATCAGGCTCCCAGCTCCATGGGAAGTCTGCTTCTCCCTCTGACCTTCTCACCTCTCATGCTCTCTCTCACTGTCTCTCTCTCAGATAAATAAATAAAATCTTTAAAAAATAATAATAATAGCCTCATTTTGATAGCCTCATATGCATTTCAACACAATAAAATGGATCTTTTTTTTTTAGTATAGTTGATATACAATGTTACATTAGTTTCACAATGTTACATTAGTTTTAGGTGTACAACCTAGTGATTTGACAAGTTTATACACTATGCTATGTTCACCACAGGTATAGCTACCAACTGCCCCATTACATTTCTATTTCAGTATCACTGATTATATTGCTCAAGCTGCACCTTTTATTCCCATGACTTACTCATTCCATAACTGGAAACCTGTACTGCCCTCTCCCCTTCACCAATTTTACCCAGCCTTCTACACCTACCTCACCCCACCAATAGTCATCAGTTGTTTCCTACATTTATAGGACTGATTCTGACTTTTTATTCATTTGTTATTGTTGTTGTTAGATCCCACTTATGAATGGAATTATATGATATTTATCTTTCCATCTGACTTAATTCACTTAGCATAATGCCCTCTAGGTCCATCAATGTTGTCTCAAATCTCATCCTGTTATGGCTGTGTAATATTCCATTACATATATACCACATTTTCTTTATCCACTTGTCTACTGAAGGACACAGGTTGTTTCCGTATCTTAGCTATTATAAATAATACTGCAATGAATATGGGGGGGCATGTATTTTTTCGAATTAGAGTTTTCAGTTTCTCTGGGTAAATATCTAGTTGTGGAATTACTGGATCATGTGATATTTGTATTTTTAACTTTTGAGGAACCTCCATACCACTTTCCACAGTGGCTATACCAATTTACATTCCCACCAACAATGCATGAGGGTTCCTTTTTCTCCACATCCTCGCCAATACTTGTTATTTCCTGTCATTTTGACATTAGCCATTCTAACTGATGTAAGGGGATATCTCATTGTTGGTTTGATTTGCATTTTCCTGATGGGTGATGTTGAGGATCTCTTCAACTGTCTATTGGCCATCTGTATGTCTTCTTTGGAGAAATGTCTCCTTAGATCCTCTACCCATGTTTTAATTGTGGTTGTTTTGGTTTTTTGGTTTTGTTTTTTGTTTTGTTTTTTGGTGTTGAGTTGTATAAGTTCTTTATATATTTTGGATATTAACTCCAAATATCTTCAGCCATTCAGTCAGTATTTTTGTTTTGTTGATGGTTTCCTTTGTTGTGCAAAACCTTTTATTTTCACATAGTCCCAGTAGTTTATTTTTTGCTTTTGTGTCCCTTGCCTTAGGAGACATATCTAGAAAAACATTATGGCTGATACCAGAGAAATTACTGCCTGTGCTCTCTTCCAGGATTTTTATGGTTTCAGGTCTCACATCTGTCTTTAAACACGTTTGAGTTTATTTTTGTGTCTGGCATCAGAAATTGGTCCAGTTTTATTCTTTACATGTAGCTGTCCACTTTTCCCAGCACCATTTATTAAACAGACTGTTTCCCCACTGTATATTCTTGTCTCCTTTGTCATAACTGACCATAAAATTGTGGGTTTATTTCTGGGGTCCCCATTTTGTTCCCTGACCTATGTATCAATTTTGGGGCCAGGTCATGCTCTTTCATAATTCAGGGAACAAGCTTAAAACTTGAGTAAAACTTTACTAATACTTAGGCTAACCTTTTCATTGTCCTCCTTCTCTCTCTCACTAAATGCTAATTTTTAATAAAGTTTAAATACATTGGTAATTCATAAGAAGTTACTCAGAAAATTCCTTTCAATGGCCAGTTTCTTTAGCCAACTGAGAGATAAGTACACTTTCCCATAATTTTTTTTTCATTTTAAACAGTTTTATTACATGGTGTTAACATTCAGGACACTTCAGAACACCCTATACTTCTAATAAGATTTTTGGTAACTGGCTTTAACGTGTTACTTGAGTATTTTTCTCATACTGGCTTTCAGTCAAAAGTACTACTTGGTGATTGTTTAAAAGATGTTAATTTGATTAAACAGTTTATCCTTCATAACCTGAGACATCAATCCATGGATAGCTTCTATTGTAGTTTTACAGCTGTCTCTTGTAGCTTTGGCAAGTTTGTCTTCTTTCTGTCATGTGTTTCTAAACCCAACATGAAACTCCCTCATCCCAGGTGAGCTTCTGACTGTTCTAATTTTTCAGACAAATGAAAGACCTGAGCAGTGGTATAGTCTGAGTTAGTAAGCAAACTAGAGGAACTCAGTGTATTCACCCAGTATTTATTGCACAAAAGCTCAAGCAATTTGTGATCCAATAAGGATTTGAAATATGAGACTTCTAAGGCATAATATGGTTTGCAATGTACACCCAAGTCTTCTATTTTATTAAGTGGGATAGTCTGGTCTCAGAAGGGCCTTCATCAGAGGGTTTGTAGCCCTTTGGGTATGTCCTAAAGGCTCCAAGATTCACTTTCCCTGCTGATACTGTTCTTGTTGGGTCAATTATTACTGCTACGAATGGTTCCCAGAACTGCTGACTGAGCATCTGAGCAGTAATATCAATCCCAGAAAGCCAGCAGCCATAGCCAGGAGGGCTGCGATACCCGCCAATTGTATTTTCAAGGCAGCCGACCTGTTTGGCGTTTTCTATATACGCAGCCACATACTCAAATGCAGCAGCCTGAGCATTTACTCGGGTTTCAGTGCCCTCTACAAGCAAGCCAAACTGTCCATAATGATCATGGTTTCACCATTCACCCTTCCCAGCATTAAGCCCATCACTTCTAAGTTGCCTCCCGATCTGCCATGCATCACCATTTTCAGTAGAGCCAATGCTGAGATTTTGCAGTACTTAAAGTAATGGTGATCCTTAGCCCAGGGCTTCGCTGCCCATTATTTCTTGCTGCTGTTTCTTGTCGTATTTGTAGATTTCGTCCATGTTCTGGGCTTCCAGCAAGTTGTTGGCCAGTTCCCAGGTTTTCTGAGCCATAGCCCTCCCAGACGCCACCACCGCCAGGGAATCAGAGAAGTTATTGCCTCCACAACCAAGACACAACTTTACCTCGCTAGGTTCCCGGGTGTGGGCTTCAGACCCTTCCCACCACAGGTGCAAACTTATACTAGTCCCTCAAGGCAGCCATGACACTCCCACAATTTTTTACTCTCATAATCAAGAAGTCTAATATTACAAAAGCACCTTAATTTAAGAGGTCAATTTTCAATTATAATGGCAAGTAAAATAATGTTAAACATACCTTGAGAAGTTCAACAAGCCTGCATAATGCCTTAACTGAGGTTTTGGTCATTGGTTTTTGCATCGACATGTAGACATTCATTGTGGTTTTAATAATGGTACTAATACTATATGCATATAAGAAGCCCTATAAAAAAATAAAACACTGATTATAATTATAATAAAAACTTTCATTTCTTCAACATTTCATTCTCTATGTAATAATTATTCCTCAACCTGCCAATAACTATTGTTTGTAAGTTCATTTTAAAGTCTGCTCTTAAGATTTTTAAATACTTTTCCACATACAATATACACACGATGGTGAAGTTTCAAAGTAACCCTTAAAAGTGTATTTAACCCATTACATACCATAAGTTTAGTACTGTTAAAATTATGGTATGTAATTATAGTTAAAGAATCTTCCCATTAAAAAAACACACAAACCCTTCAGAGAAATTATCTGAATGTCAGGAAGATATCTATTCATCCTTATCTTACCTGCCAGACAAGAGTATAAAGACTCCTATCTGCTGCAGACAAAAGCTAAGGACTCCAAGGAACTAGGAACTGAAAAATGAGAAGGAGAAGGATAGCTGCTCTCTGGCCAGCACACGTATCAAAAGGTATTTCTCACTTTCAAGCCAATTCCCCCTTTCCTTTTCACCAAAGCCAATCACCACTGTCCATCTGCTACCGTGTCCCCTGCCTATACTGGTACTAATCAGAGTTTTTCTCCTCCTGGCCCAATTAGAACAAATTTCTTCCTATCCTTGTATTCACAAAGGAAGAACACAGGTCTTGTGAGGTTTAAAAATATTCTGAGTGGTTGCAAACCCATGGAAATGGAATGGAATAAGAAATCAGGAAAAAGAATATTATTTCTCAGATATATTTTCACTTAGATCTAAAAAACCACACAGAAACATAATAATAAAGATTCTTTGGGCTATCAAGGACCAAAAAAAAGATATATATTACAGTTTAGAGATGAACCTAAACTATACTACTGTGGATATATCCAAAGAGTTGGGCAGAAGTGATATGGTACTGATTCTCAACTTTCTTTCTTTTCCTCTATCATATGTGAGAGATACAGAACTCTCTGGCATCAGTGTCACAATGACTCAGTAAAGGAGTGAGAGTCAATACAGATGGGAGGGAGGAGTTTCTCTGAACCAATAACGGCTCTGTGATAAAGAGATGTGCTAAATTAAAGAATAAGAAACGAGGAAAAAGGTAGCATCCTAAGAAAGGTGACAGACAGTAATACTAAAGCTTGGGGCATAACAGGAAAGAGCCCCAAGTCTTACCTTGTCAAATACAGGACTATGACACCAGACTCTTAGAAAAGTTAAAAAGCAGACACAAGGAACAGCAAAAGTGTAACTCTAAGGCAGGGAAAAAAAGGGAGTTTCTTCTTTGAGGGGTAATGGAGGAGAAAGAACTCATAGGCTGATATCATACCATTCAGATGGCCATTAATCTGCGTCATTTAAAAGGATGTCATTTAAAAATCTAAATGGGGAGGGAAGAGATCTAGGGCCTGATTCTGTTAATGGCAGAATAAATAAATTGGACCAGTCTTCCTACAAAGAACATCTAGCAAATCTGGGCAAAATATGTTTTTAAATCTCTTAGAAGGCATCAAAGAACTACCACAAAAATAAGGTAATATAAGAGCAAAATGTAGAAGACAGAAACCCAAAGAGGTGAGCATGGCATTTGTGGTCACTTTCCCTTAAGAGACATCCGCCCATTCCAAAAGAGAATAAAGACAGAAGCCAAATGTTATCTTTCAACATCTCACAGAAAGGAAAGGGGGATGAAAATAGGAGTTCATGGCCCATCAAAGAGGGATGGAGGTCCTGTAAACCTAGGTTCTGGATTGGGATCCTGAACAACTACCTAAAAAGTAGGGTGAACTCAAAAAAACAGCCATCATAGGATTTAGAACCCATTTCAAATCATCACAGTTCATGACTGAGTTGAGGTGATCTGGGTTGCTAGTTGTCCTAGACTAGCTGTACATCAGAAGCAAAGATTATTAAATCTTCTCTGGAGAAAAAAAAAAAAAAATCCAGATCTTTCAATTATATCCACAGTTTTTCATATACAATGTGCCACACATTATAAAAAAATAACCAGGCATACAAAGCAATGAGATATATCCAAAAATCAGAGAAACAAGAGATAAGAGAAATAGCCAGATAATGAAATTATTAGACATGGGTTTCAAAATAATTATGCTGAATATGTTGAAGGAAATGAAACAAAATTTATTCAGAAGAAGAAATGGAAACTATAAAAAACAAAAAGCTAAAAAGTAAAATAATTAAGAATTCAGTGATAGGTTCAACAGTAGATTAGAGATAGCTGAAGAGAAAATTAGAGAGAGAGAAAGAGAGATAATAAAACAAAAAGAGCACTTGCAGACTTAATGGCTGAGATTTTTCCACGAATCCTGGAAGCTCTACAAATCCCACGCAGCACTGACAAAAGAAAACTACACCTAGGTACCTCAGAGTAATATTAACTAAAAACCAAAAAGATCTTACAAGCAATCAGAGAAAGACTCACACTGAGAAAGCAACAAAACTGACAGCTGACTTCTCAATAAAAATAAGACAGAAGACGATAAAGTGGGGAGGAAGGTAAGGGATCCTGCCAACCCAGAATTCTGTATGTAGCAAAACTGCCTTCAAAAATGAAGTTGAAATAAGACATATTCAGACCAAAAAAAGGTGATAATTCATCATCAGAGAGACAGTTTAAATGAAATACTAACAGATATTCCACAAATAGAAGGATGGAGAGATGCAGGAAAGACAGAACAGATAAATATGTGGGTAACTCTAACTGGACTATAAAAACAGCAGCAGCAATAATACCACCTTGTGAAGTTTAATATAGAGAATAAAAATAAACAATAGCAGCAGGGGTGAGAAAGTGATAAATAGGATTAAGTTGGCTTAAGATCCTTATACTGTCTAGAAAGAGATAAAACTACTCATTTATTCTGGAGTTGAAGGTTAAATGATGTATCTTAAAATCTCTACAGTAACTATTAAAAAAACCAATAAAGCTATATAGAATTAAAAACCTAATAGGGGGAGAAATAAAAGAATGAAACTAATTCAAAAGAGGAAGAAAGGAAAGGAAAAAGGGACACAGAACAAGTGAGACAAACAGTAAGCAATTAGTCAGGTGCTACTTTAAATCCAAATACATCCGCAATGACAGAAAACATAATGAAAAAGGATGCCTGGATGACTCAGTTGGTTAAACATCTGACTCTTGGCTTCAGCTAAGGTCATGATCTCAAGGTTGTGAGATTAAGCCCCACATCAAGCTCCGCACTCAGCACAGTCTGCTTGTTCCTCTCCCTCTGCTCCTCCCCCCACTCATGCATCTATCTCTAAATAAATACATAAAATCTTTTTTAAAAATGAAAAAACAAAGATTATCAGACTGAAGAAAAATTTATACTGCTTCAGGAGACAGACATTAAATATAAGGAGTCAAACAGGTTGCGAGTAAAAGGATCAAAAAAAAAACACCATGTAGACCTTAACTGAAAGAAAACTGGTATAGTTATGTTACTATCACACACATAAGACCTATGACAAAGAGCACTACTAGAGATAAAAGGGACATATCACAATGATAAAAGGTTCAATTCACCAGGAAGATAAAACAACTGTGAATGTTATATACACTCACTTGGCCTCAAAAAAACTGACAAAGGATAAACAGACAAATCCACAATGCCAGAGGGAGATTCTAAACCAATTCTCTCAGTAACTGATACAATATGCAGACAAAATTAACAAACATGACCTATTTGACATATACAGAACACTACAACCAACAAATGCAAATTAGATATTCAAGTGCACATGAAAAGTTTACCAAAGTTGACCATAGGGTGAGCCATAATGCCAATCTCAACACATTTCAAATTACCGAATTATCTTACTATTTCTAGATATCGATAATAAAAAATAATGAGGAAATCCTCATATCTTTAGAAATTAAAAAATATCTTTCAAGGTAATTCACAGACCTAAAAAGAAATCACAATAAAATTTCTTAAATATTTTGAACTAAAGGATAATGGAAATACAACATATCAAAACAGCAAAAAAGTCATGCTTTGAAGGGAATATAATTGCATGTATTAAAATATACAAATTAATAAATCACACAGATCCAAATGCAATCAAATCAATTTCAGTTTTTAAAAACAAAAACATATCCTATCCTTTCCAGTTTTTTCAAAGGGTTACTTCTATACATTGGATTAACAAAGAAATGACCCCCAAAATATTCTAAGTAAGAAGATGCAACTACCTGTATAAAAACATTACATCTATTGGTGAGGTCTTCAGCAAATTTATCCATTCTCTGCTCTTTAGATAAAATAGATTCCATTTTCATCATCCATGAGCTCACAAAGACGTAGTAAGACTGTACATCTCTAACAAAGGAAAATATTGCAGTTACTCAGCACAGGAAAGAAAATTTACTTCCATTTCTTTCAACTGGTAGGGATAAAATATTTCCTTGTAGCAGCCACCTTTCTGGTTTTCAAACTATAAACATCCTACATACATCTATAATTTACTCATTCAACAAGTGTTTACAGAATGCCCATATAGCTGAAGCACTCTTTCTCAGTACTAAAAACAAAAATTAGCAGTAAACAAAACGGATAAAAATTCTTGCCACAATGAAACTTACATTCTAGAAAGGAGAGCTGCTTAATAAAGAAATCAATAATTAAAATCTATAAGATGTTAGATGATCTGTGCTATGGAAAAAATGCAGCAGGGAAAAGAGATAGAGACTTGAGTGGCAGATAAAATTTTAAATACAGTGATCAAAGCAGGCTCATTGAAAAGATTTTGAGCCATTATTTGAAGAACATGAATGAGTAATCCATGTAAATATATGAGAAGGGAATTCTAGGAAAGTGAATAACAAATGCAAATGCTCTAAAACAGTAAGTCAGTCTGGCATGTTCAAGTAATAAAAAAGAAGTCAGATCGGCTGGAGGTCAGAGAGCAGGGATGAGGAAACAAGGAAATCAGAGAAGTGGGAGGGGCGGTGTGGGAAAGAGGGGAGTAGAACAGGATTTGTGTAAGAACTTATAGGGAGGATTTCAATGGAAAGCCACCAACAGAGTGACTTAATGAACAGAGTGACTTTGAACAGAGTGACTTAATCTAACTTTGCAGAGGACCAGTATCACCTTGGCTGATATGCTAAAAATAAACTATAAAGGGAACAAGGGTAATATTGGAAAACCACGCAGGGAGCTACTGTGATAATACAGAAGAAAGGGGATATCAACTTGAACCAGAATGGGAGACTGGAAGTGGTCAAAATCTGGACATAAAAACTGCATTTACTGAATACTTATTATGTCAGCCACTGTTCTGAGAACCTCACACAAAGTAACTCATTCAATCCTCACATTAGCCTTATGAGGTAGGTATTATGATCTCCATTTTACAGAAGAGGAAACTGATACTCAGGGAAGTTAATAACGTGCCCAAGATCAAACAACTGGTACATAGCTGAGCCAAGATACAAGCCCAAATCTAGAAAGATTTCCCATCCGGGAAATACTAAATCAGTAACATTAATTTTCCTATGCAGCCCAACTACAAACACTGAATCACTCTATCAGTGCACCTCAAATTGCTCAAGATGAGAATTTTTGGCCCAGAAGCCAAAAGTGTAGGAAAAAAATGAACAATTCCCCTTTGTGGGATTTGATGTTACCAACTCTTTCTAAAAGCCTCCTTCAGGGGCACCTGGGCAGCTTAGTTGGCTAAGCCGCTGACTCTTGATTTCGGCTCAGGTCATGATCTCAGAGTGCTGGGATGGTGCCCCACATCAGACTCCGCACTCAGAGGGGAATCTGCTTAAGGATTCTCTCTCCCTCTCCCTCTGTCCCTAACCCCACTTAAGGGGTTACTCAGGCTCGCTCAAGTTTGCTCTTTCTAAAATAAGTAAATAAATCTTAAAAACAAACAAGCAAACAAAAAATACTGCCAAGCTGTCTGACAATCTCAAGAACTCAGCCTGAAGAGGGATTACACCAAAATTTTTAATGACTGTGTTTTAAGGAGTGAAACCTAGCATCAAATCTCAGAAAAATTTCTGCTGAGCCAGGATTCCATTAAACAACACCAACTGCTGCACTTTTGGCTTTGCCTTGAATGGTGCTAACATTATTTGACTTGTGGGTTATTATTTGACTTGTGGATTATTCAACTTAAAAGTGTGGAACACAGAGAAAGAGTAAAGTCCTAGGGCAATGCCTCCACTTTTGAGGAGGTTGTGTTCAGTATTCATCAGGGACATAACATACAGGAAAGAACAGAAAAGTCACAAGCAAGGACAGAAGGAAGAGGCCTACGTTACGGAGTGCTCCCTGATGATAATCCATAACATTTTGAAGAAGGCTAATAACACAGTCAAAGGCACTCACTCGGTTTTAGATCAGACTATGCAGAACGAAGCAGAGGTTTGCTTGTTACTCCACCCATTACTACTCCCTCCAGACACCAGATGATCTTCATCTCTTGCAA
This sequence comes from Mustela erminea, assembly GCF_009829155.1. NCBI lineage: Eukaryota > Metazoa > Chordata > Mammalia > Carnivora > Mustelidae > Mustela > Mustela erminea. Next base: position 16,608,430 of record NC_045619.1, read on the forward strand.
ATACGTAAAAATGAAACTGCTTCAAGACTTAAAAAGCAAGTTCATTGACAAAGGGCATCCAAAAGTAGTCAAAGGTCTGTCATATGGTCAGCTTCATTTCAAAGTACGAACAGGAAATTACTGAGAAAAAATTTCCTGTCCCAATATAAAACACAAAATGGTGTCAACATTTGTATGTCAACAGAGGTTTGAAACGAAGGTTCACACCTCTATCCTTTAAAGTCAGTGTTCCCAGTGTCGAAATGGTTGTGAAGGAAAAGCAAAATGCAGCAACACACCTACAAACCTTGAACCCCAGTCAAGGACGTGGCTAGGGCACTTGGCCAACTAGAGTCAAGTGCATAGTGCAAGGGCAGGGAAACTGTCCCCCACTACTTCCTTCTCACTTATGGAATGAACTCTGGAACCTTACTGGGAGAGCTCTCAGTAACTCCCTCCACTTTTCCTAAAATGTTAGACAAAACTCATGCTGATCACAGTGTTTCCTCTCTTCTGAGGTTTCTTTGGGAGAAATGCAAGGAGACTGAAAAGGACACTATCCCTTTTAGCTCCCTGAAAGGACACTATCCCTTTTAGCTCCCTGGAGCTCTGTGGTGACTGTATCTTTAGAATCAAATAATTTAGAAACATAAAATGTTATCGGGGTGGGGGTTGTCACTGAAAGTCAACTTCTCCAGTCTTCCGCCTGATAAGCCTCCCTTCCTACAGCATCTTGGACCACTGGTCATCTACAGTCTACCTACTCAGCTCTAGAGAAAGAGCACATTACCTCTCAGAGCAGCCTATATGACTCTGCTCCAGAAACGCTATAGTAGGACTGGTACAGGTCTGCATGCCTTCTCTGACACGTACATAGTTGTGTGATCTGGTGAAGTTCACTTCTCTAAGCCTCATTTTATCTAAAAATGGGATAAAACGAGGACTATAGAGTAGCAGGGAAAAGCTTGTGCTCTAGGTGGGACTGTCCAGCTCCACCACCTACTAGCTGCTTAAATTTGGGTAAGTTTAATCTACTTCAATTTTCTCACCTATAAAATGGCCATAACAACAGTATCTACCTCATAAAATTCTCAGATGATTAGAAGAGATCATACATGTGAAGTTCCTGAAATATTTTAGTTATTGGCTTACAGAAAGGACTAGGTTAGTATTAGTTGCATCCTTTATTATTTCCCATATGAGAAGACTGTTACAGGGTTTGTATACAACAAAGTGTTTAAAGCCTTTAGCACAATGCCTGCTACACAGAGCTCAATAATATTGGTGATTATTATGATCTATCATCATCTTTTGGTTCTAGTTCAACCTTCTGGAGCTACAGAGATCAAATCTGTTCCCTCTTCTATCTGAACGCCCCTCAAATACTTAAGGAGCATTCCTCAGATTTCTCTTTGAAAGGCCAAATTATGTAGAGATTCTTCAAAGGGCCTGGTAGTCAGGCCTTCAGACATATCCTGACCAGCTTCTTTCAGGGTTGCTGCATTTGTGTCCCTCTTAAAATGTGACACCACCAAATACTGGCTATGATCTGATGAATAAAACTTCAACAAAACTACCAATTCACATGGCATAGATAATATAACTATCAGTTCCCATAACCCAGGTATAGTTATTAATGTAATCCAAGTATAAACCTGCATTTTTAGCAACTACTTCACACTGTTAAAGAACATTAAGCGTCTGATAATCAAAATATCCTTACTGCTACTAAACCTGATCCCTATCTCTCCATCTTACTGGATTCATTTCCTTAAATCCAAACTATATCTTTTTCCCTTCTCAGTTCTGTTTTAAAATGTACAAGAGAGTTTGGAAATCTCTGCTGTGAGTAATTCTGCCTAAATTGAGTAATTGTCATTTTTCCACTGACTTTAATCACAGGACTTGGGAGTACTAAGAGATGCTTCAGGGGACCTCCTACATTCCTGACTAACTCCTTCTTTCCCTACTCTGCAATAATGGCCCTATTTCCCCTTGATGGTCGAAATCAAAAGGAAGTAGATAAATTTCCCTATTATCTTTTCACCATGTCACAGAAAAAAACTATCTCCAGCACAGGGCCAGTAGCACAGTCCTGGATCACTTGACTTAAAATCTTCATCCAGGTCAACATGTGCTTTTGGTAGTGCACTCAAGAATGTGCAGTTAATTTAAATGTTGAATCTAGGCAATGAGAACATGGGGGTCCATTATATTGTTTTCTCTATTTTGTGCATATTTGAAAATTTACATAGTAAGACTTAGATAAAATATAAGGATGTAAATATCAAAAGAAACTGAAGTTAAAAGTGTTCTTTAGGGGCGCCTGGGTGGCTCAGTGGGTTAGGCTGCTGCCTTCGGCTCAGGTCATGCTCTCAGGGTCCTGGGATCGAGTCCCGCATTGGGCTCTCTGCTCAGCAGGGAGCCTGCTTCCTCCTCTCTCTCTCTCTGCCTGCCTCTATGCCTACTTGTGATCTCTCTCTGTCAAATAAATAAATAAAATCTTAAAAAAAAAAAAAAAGTGTTCTTTAAGTGACTAGTACTCAGGTACAGGGTGAAAGTGGGCTGGAGACAATTATTTTTCCCTTTAAACTTTTAGTACTTGACTTTTTAAATATGTACATATATTACTTTCATAAAAATAAAAATTTTTAGAAAGGAGTGCATCAAATTAAAATCAACTCCTAAAAACCGTCACTGAATCATGGACACACAATACTTTTAATGTCATCAAATGGCGTCTACTACAGGAACTATACTCCACACAAAAAACATTTAATATATCGATAAAAAGTTATGTATGCATGCATACATGTGTGCAAATGCACGTATATTTGGGTACGTATGTAGGCACACATACATCTCCATAAAGTATAGTTTTCCTGTATCTTTAACAGAGTTTAAACCTACATCATGTAAAGCAAAAAAAATCCTAAAAAATAAGTCTCCTAGAGATTGTCCAACATTTTCCTCTGGTAATAAATAAATTTATTCTTATAACCAAGTGTTTTCCACATATTTTGAGTCAATATAAAATACAAGAATATAAAGCATATAAATATATTCATTATGAGCACTTATAAAACCTACTTGGTAAGTGATTGAGCTTTCTGCTGTAGGAAAGTATCTCTGTGTACTTTAATGGCTTGAAGACTTTTTCTGTCTAGAAGTTTGGCAGCTGCTGGTATTTTCTGGATCAAAAAATTATCAGGAAACCAAATAATATTAGCAGTTAGAGTGATGGCTGGTACCTGAAATAGTAAACATAAGGAAGGGAAATTAATAAATACAGGCTAAACAATAAGCTATTTAATAGTTCTATCATATGCAATGGAAGACAATTTATAATCACTAATAGATCATGAAACATATTATTGTACTGTGGTACAATTAAGACATTCCAATATCTGATGTGGAGCATGAAAATAATTTTATTCTGCCTAAATATTAAATACATACACACACACACACATACACACACACACAGAGATTTTCAGATAAAAATATGCAAAAAGCAAACAGAAACTTGAATCCTCATGACTTTTACTTTTATTCTACATTAGTGAAAAAATAAAAGACCCAAGATGGCTGGGTACTCACAGTCATGTATCACTTGATTGTACACACAAACTAAATTTTCAATTTTGAAATTAGATGTCAAATCATGGAAATAGCAAAGATGTAAAACCAATCTCAATTTTTTTTCTACTTCAATAATGAGAAGGGATGGTAAGAAGAGGAGAATAGAAGAAAAAGAAGAGAAAAAAGTAGTAACAATAATAGGAATTTAATTTATAGGAAGAAATCTAGAAAAACCTCCACAAACAGGTATTTATACAATGTGGAATTATATAGTACTTATTTCTGAAATGCCTGGTTTTAAAAAATGAATACTATAATATTATTTTCATAATTATTATAAAATATTACAAGAATTGCCACTTTTGTAAGCCGGAATAAAATACATTTTAGAATATCCAATTTTATCCAAAATCTTTTTCATCTGTTGAAATTGAAAAAAATAAAAATTCCAAGTTCTTACTTTCTTACAAATGTCCAATAAAGACTTATAAAACTTCTTATCAATAGTTCGAAAAATTTGAAAGTGCAGTACAAAAAGTCCACAAATTCCAACATACTTGTCTCTCTGGTCAATTTCAGAAGGTTCTCCTTATAAAAACAAAAGCATGAGAGAAAATTGAAACAAATAAACACTTAAGTTCTACATTCAAGGAAATGTAAACTTTAGCAATTTTAGCAACAAAAATTTTAAAATGCACTTTACATTACCAAGTTTGGCTTCTACATTTGTAAAAATTGAGCGAATACTATGTGCAAATTCTTCAGCAAAAGTGCTATTTTTTGACACAGATACTCCTCCATTCAGAGAATCAAACTGCTGTTCTATACAGGCCTAAACAGGAAACATTTAAAGAGAAATTTAGACCCTGGATAATAAACTATTAAACAGATTTAAACATAGTATGTGTGATCTACATTCATCATTCTAATTTTACTAACAATGAGGTTCAAGTTTTTACCTTAATGTCATCTAATATCTAAATCCTTTAGAATGAATATGTATGTATGTACATATTTGAGTACCAGTTAGTGCAATAAAACTGAACCACAAATCCATAATTCTTTTTTTTTAAACATATTATTTATTCATTTGAGAGAGAGAGAGAAGGCATGAGAGGTGCAGGGTTTGGGGAGAAGGAGAAGCAGACTCCCCACTGAGCAGGAAGCCTGACTCAGGGCTCCATCCTAGGACCCAGAGATCATGACTTGAGCTAAAGGCAAGAGGCTTAACCATCTGAGCCATCCCGGCGCCCCACAAATCCATAATTCTACATGAAGAGACACACAGGGATATTCAATGATGTATAGAAGATATGTCTGATGCAGCACTGGAAAACATGTTTTATTATTTTACTTTGCACTTTTAAGAGTAAATTTTTCTGATTACAATTACTTTCCTAGCACTTTATTACAGAATGTATAGAAATGTCTCCTGGAGGGGCACCTGGGTGGCTCAGTCAGTTAAGTGTCTGACTTGGGCTCGGGTCACGATCCTAGGGTCCTGGGATAGAGGCCTGTGTCAGGCTGTGTGCTCAGGGGGAGTGTGCTTGTCCTCCTCCTGCCCCTCCCCTGATTCGTGCTCTCTCAGTCAAATAAATAAATAAATAAATAAATAAATAAAATCTTAAAAAAAAAAATCTCCTGGAAAAAGAATCAATGACAAAAAAAGACCTTCTGAATCTAATACACTAGCCATTAAATTGATATAAACAAGAGTTCAGATCGATCTGTAAAAACTGTGATCCTGAGCATAATATGATGTATAGACTTGTCAACCACTATGTTGTACACCTGAGGTTAATGTAACATTATGTGTCAACTATACATCAATTTTTTAAAAACTGTGATTATGTAAAATATATTAAAAATAACCCTGAAGGGACACCTGGGTGGCTCAGTGGGTTAAAGCCTCTGCCTTCGGCTCAGGTCATGATCTCAGGGTCCTAGGATCGAGCCCGGCATCAGGCTCTCTGCTCAGCAGGGAGCCTGCTTCCCCCCACCCTCTCTGCCTGCGTCTCTGCCTACTTGTGATCTCTGTCTGTCAATAAATAAATATTTAAAAAAAAACCCTGAAGCAGATTTTAAATATAAATATATTGCAATTTCTGATAAATATTACCCAAAGCAGTGCTAGCCAAAAGAATTTTCTGTGATCATAGAAATATTCTACATTTGTGCTAATATGATAGCTAGCCACAAACTAATTATGGCTATTTTTCTCCCAGCTTCATTATGATATTATTGATATATATTAGGTATGAAGTGTATGGTGCAATAATTAGATTACATACAGCTAGTAAGCAGCTGAAAGTGGTGGCGAAAGTGAAATTTTATTTTCTTCCATTTTAATTAATTTAAGCTTTAAAAAGCTACTAAGTGGTAGAAAGCGATCTGCACTGAACAAACCCAAATTATATTCCCTGAGCCCAGGAAGAATTAAACAGACATTTAAAAGGCAGTATAACAAACCCAGATACAGAGGTTAACAACAAACATTAACATAACTGCTTAGATCTTGATCCTTGAATAGTTTTATCCTTTTACATAATTTAAAAAAAAAAACCTCACCCCAAATATAACTAGTACTATTAATTTTGTTTGCTACTTGGTACTAAAATAATTGTATTTTAGTACACTAACAATGTTTTAAGCCACAGCACTTTTAAAGAACACATATTTCAACAATATGCTATGAAAGCGTCACGCTGTAGTTCTGAGCTGGGTCGACTAAGGAACCCATTCAGTATAGCCTGATAAAGTGCTCGTACCTGAAATATCATTCCATCAAGTAACTGCCCTTCTAGCTTCAGCAAGAACTTTTCAAATGGCTTTAGTTTTTCTTCCTGAATTCCAAATTTTGAAGGATTGTGATGGACAGATTTCAGTAACCTTATGGAAGATTAGGAGAAAGACCTTCAATTTTCCTAACAAAGTCTTCAATTGAAAATTTTCTAAGAAATCAAAATTTTGTATTTGTATTTCCTGTTTGGTTCCATACATTTGAAAATCTAAATAAAAACAATGCTAATATATTTAATTTTCTAATCATACCTTTTTCTATCATCCTAAATTCAGATATTCTAGATACCAGATGAACAACATAAGATGCCTCAACTTAAACAGGTCTTAAGAATATACAGTGAAATAAAACCAAGTTCACAAAAAACAACAGTCACTTGAATAGAACCCTAGGAAAAAACAAACCTGAGTTCTAAGGTACTCAAATTAACATTCTACTATACTTTAAGAATTAGGAGGCTTTATACAAGTATATCATACTCTCAAAAAACGGTTGCTGTATTCACAAAAACATTTAACATGAGATCCTTCTAAATACAGATCTCCAGGTCTTTTAAAAGATCTGCATTATTTACATTTACTTCCTTTTTACTAATATATTAACTATACAAAGTAACTAATATATTAACTATACAAAGTAAGAGACTATTTTAACCATTTTAACTGGCTCACCTTTTGTACATAGTCCAGTGCTCTTTCAATGTGACATGATTATCAATAATTTCATCCAGAGTAAGCAAAACAGTTAGCAGCTCCCCCAAGTGCTCATACATAGTCTGTAAAAAAAACCTTTAATGATTAACATTTAATCACGAATTACAGGTTAAGCTTCTTGTGGATTTTTAAAATTAAACACACTGGGCTAATTACTACTGAATTAAAGCAGTGGATAAATCAGTTTATTAATACACAGATGAAACTATTAATCCTCAGATGGAACAACAAGCCTTAGATAGAGAAACACTTTTCCCACTATTTCATCCTTAATTGTGATTTTACAGAATTGTTTAATTGTTTCACTCTCTAAAGAGACCATTTAAGAGAACCTCCACTGGCCACAACTGGGGAAAAAAAAGAGTTATACTGGAGCGCCTGGGCGGCTCAGTGGGTTAAAGTCTCTGCCTTCAGCTCAGGTCATGGTTCCAGGGTCCTAGGATCGAGCCCCACATCGGGCTCTCTGCTCGGCGGGGAGCCTGCTTCCCCCTCTCTCTCTGCCTGCCTCTCTGCCTACTTGTGATCTCTGTCTGTCAAATAAATAAATAAAATCTTAAAAAAAAAAAAAAAAGAGTTAAACTGATAGTGGGTCAGTAATAGCTCATCAACTTCACAGATAAAATAGAAAAAAGGCAAAAAACAACAACAACAAAAAACCTCTTTAAGAGTTTCACTATAATTTTTTACTCCCCAATCATATAAACTCCACAGCAAACTATAGTAAAAATTATAGTTTTACAGTTCAACCTAAATTACTTTTACCTGAAAATGAACTCCAGTTGTCTCTATAATTTTGGGTGCAATCCTGTAATAAAATAATATCCAATTTAAAAAACTCCTTTTTTACCACAGTTCATTTTTATTTTAAGGAAAACACACAGCAGCAGAAGGTCTTGGGATTTTAACACCTATGTATCATTATTTAGGCTGTCATCAGCCTAAAGAGAATTAACTAACTAGAAGAGAACTAACTAACTTGTATATGCAGAGTCAAGGCTATCCCTGCCCACACCTTACTCAATGGGCACGGAAATAACAATACGTGGTCCATGAATAACCCTAGCCATTTAAACCTAAAGTACTGAGTTTGGGATAGAGGGGGAGAAATAACAAAATTGATACTCATTTCTTTCAAAACAGTTAGAATTTCTCAATTCCTAAACAGAATCTCTGTTATCCTACCCAAACTGGCATTTGGAAACTAGTCAAGATTTATTTCTGAGTTCCCATTCCTACTGAAAAACAATGCATCAACCAACATTGTACTAAAGTCAAAAACCCTGGGATAATTCAATTTTACTTCCTAGACATCTTCTACTCAACAGTAAATAATTTAAATTAGTACTTGTATATCAAAGGACATATAGATATTCCACAAGATAGAATATTTTTAAAATTAAATACAAAATACAAATAAATTTCATCTTTCTTGGGCGGGGTGTGGTGGTGGGGAGTACTCTCTGAATTACACATCAGGTACTGCAGGGGTTAGAGGAGCTATGCTCTCGTTCCCTCCTGCCATGTGAACAGCTTCAGTGAAATAACAGAACACAAAATAAACGCCTGACTGAGGAGAAAAACATGAAAATGAGAAGCAGTTAACACAGTCTCCTAGTTTATAAAGAGAGTTAAGATGCAGCCTGGTATATAGTAAGAACAACAATGAATGGACTGGTGATCAAAGAACAGCATCTAAATTGCTGTGGAATCTCATACAATTCCTCTGGGCCTCAATTACTTCTCATAATTGAGAACCCCTTACCATGTTACTAAACAAAGTTACTGTAAGATCACAGTTAAATTGTAAATGGGAAAATTTTTAAGTATAAAGTATTAATTGAAAGTGAGATATTACTTTGCGGTCATTAAGAACAGAAGGTCTATCAAAATTTGATCATTTTTCCTGATTTAGAACAGTGGTTCCCAAACTTGGAAGATCATTTGAATAAAACCACAATTTTTTCAGTGTAGATTAACTGGTCCCACTCCCCCCAGATTCTGTAGTTTAAAGAAAGTCCCATGTGATTCTAATAAGCCAAAGAACAGTCACTGTAAAGGAAAAATAAGGAGAAAGAATTTGGTACATGTTCTGATTCCATATTAGTCTTTTTCTATATAATCAAATTTAAGTATATTCTGTCAACATTCTTATTCAGACAGATAACAGATCATTCACCACAGCAGAAGCTGTCTTACTAGTCTACGTATTACACACCTAGTGTTTGAAACGTTATGAGACTTCAAAGGATGGTGAATAAATGAATGAAAGAATGAATAAATAAATGAGCAAAGAGACAAAAAACTATTTCAGGTAATGGCTAGTTTAAGAAAATATTCCCTGCATCTCTATTATAAATGCAAAAATATTTATAAAATCCATTACTTGTTACTGATATAGAGAGCAGCCAACTGATGGACTACGTTCATCACCACTTCATAGCACCTTGTAACAAAACAAGACAGTTCCTGAAATGACAAGTTGAGTATATGTTACATAGTTGCTTTTTAAATGCCACCATTTCTCAACTTTATGGTAACATATTAAACAAAACCAGAACAGCTTCCAGTTAACCTGCAGCCAGAGAACTTCAACCATCTTTCAAGCAATCCATTCTTAACTCCTCTCCTGAACGTCAAAGTAATTTCTACTGGTTTGTTCCCATAGCATTTCACTCATACTTCTATTTTAAGTCTTATATTTTAGTTACTCATGTAATTAACAGAGATCATCTTATTCCTTTTTTAAATATCCACTGACCAGCATGGTGGCTAACCCTCAACTGCTTCTCAATATATTTTTGTCCTATTAAATGAATAAGTAAGTGAACATCTGAATGAAAAAGCTGAAAAGCTGCCAATTTAGAAAATATGATAATGAGGAAAAAGGCTCTCCCAAAGTCACTCTGAAATAACTTCAAATGTTTATTACTTTTAACTTCACCTATAAATAAGCCTAGCACAGAGAAAGGGAAATTTTAATTATTGCAGGAATATGTTGTCATTAAATAATTAATTCGCATCTACTATGTCCCACACCTTCAGAAAATTTCTTTCAGAAGCTCTCGATGCTTAAACTTAAAAAACCAGTTTGTATCCTAAAGTATTCAAAACTTGACTAAACCTGTGGCTATTCCAGATTTTAAGTTCTACGAGGGCAAGAATTTCTGTTGGTTTTGTGCACTGCTATATACCAGCACCAAGAACAGTTGCTAACATATGCTAGGCTTATAGTTTAAAAATGGAATTTTATGCAGCTGTCAATGAGATCCAAAAACAATTGAAAATTGAAATTTGAAAATGAAAATAATGCATTTCAATTTTACTTAAATAACTCTAGTTTTATCTTTCTTATTAAACTTCTAAAAGTTCAATAAAAGCAAAGAGCAGAAAATGCAGACAAACAGCACAAAGTAAAAAAAGATAGAAACAAGTCCAGATATATAACAGACTATTTACATAAGATAGAAATATGGGGTGCCTGGGTGGCTTAGTAGGTTAAGCCTCTGCATTTGGCTCAGGTCATGATCTCTGGGTCCTGGGATCAAGCACCACATTGGGCTCTCTGCTCAGCAGGGAGCCTGCTTCCACCTCTCTCTCTGCCTACTTGTGATCTCTCTCTCTGTGTCAAATAAATAAATAAAATCTTAAAAAAAAAAAAAAGAAATAGAATGAATTAGCCAATTAAAAGACAGAGATTTTCGGATTTTCAAATTGCATAATAAACCAAATCCAGACATATGTGGTTTTAAAAAAACATAACTAAACATAATGATACTGAAAGGTATCATTTCAGATACCTTCAGAAAATAGAAAGATAAACCAAGTGGTTTTAAAAAAATAACTAAACATAATGATATTGTCAGGTATCATTTCAGATACCTTCAGAATATAGAAAGATAAACCAAGAAAATGTTAACTAAAACAGAGCCGAGGCAGTGAGAATATCGGATAAAACTGTTAGCACATCACAGCTATTATATATGATATACATTTATGTAACTGCATATTATATACATAATTATAGTTGAACAGGGTCAACTGCTATAACAACATAATAAAAGATTCAATTTATAAAGAATTATGAACAATCCTAAACTTGCATGCACCAAACAGAATATCCTTAAAATAAGAAATGCAAAATTTGATAAAACTAGAGGGAGAAACTGACACATTCACTGGGACCTGCAAATTACATTTCTTAGACCTCTGCCAGTAGGCTTCCTGTTAAGTACTGCCAACAGGTGGCACTAAAAGGACACTAAAAACTGGAAAAGTACATCCTTTCTACTACTTGGTGCTTTGGGTTTTTTTTTTACAGGTGGCATACGATTTAATTGACAGCTAAATGATTCAAGAACCACACAGAATGATGCAGAACTCTACCCCACACTCCTGAAATCATACAGGACTGTATTTCCAACAAAGTAAAAGCATGAAACATACCTTACTTCTAGTAGGGGTGGAGAAGGAAAGGGATACAAAGACCTAAGTCTAAATTCCTTTCAGAGACTTTGGGAATTTTTTTCTCTCTTTCTGAGGTTACATTTATTAATGTGTAAAAATAAGAGAAAAATGATTACTTCACTAGGATGCTCTGAACATTAAATATGAAACATTCCTAGTAATTCCTGTGTCAATGTCATAATAAATGCCTTAATAATGTCATTAGCTAAAAGGTAGTATAGGTTTGGCCCATCTCCAAAGTGCATCAATCAAAACCAGGAGGGAAAATTTCAATATACCTTTAGTCAGAAAAACATACAAATAATATCTTCCAGACCCTACAAAGATGTCAATCATACCCCCAGTTATCTAACTCAAGACCTTATAGTTCATTGACACCTAGTTCATTCCAGACCCTACAAAGATGTTAATCATACCCCCAGCTATCTAACTCAAGACCTTATAGTTCATTGATACCTGGGAAATCATCAGGTCTTCTAGAAACTTCCCAAATTTCTTCTTTGTTCCCCTTATAGCCTTCACTTCCACAATAAGTACTCTTGGTGTTTTTATCAACATAACCCAGGCAAGAGCAGTTCACCCCAGCAATGGCAGTTTGCTCCACCTCCAGCTTCTTTCAGAACTCCAGAACCAACCTTGTATTGCCCTCTCAGAGGTACCAGGCAGCCAGGCAGCACTGCCTCATTCACAAGTATGAGCAATAACTACACAGGGCTCCTGCTCCAAGCTCCCATATTCTGGTAACCCCAATCCTTCCTCTTTTTCCCCTTCCTATGGATGACCTCACTATCCTCTTTTTCTTTCAACCCTCCAACACTTATATAACCAATCCTCTATATCAAAATACCTCTTCTGAAGCTGTGATTCGTTTTCTGGACTAGCCCCTGACTGACACATAACACAATAGAGGTCAAGTTCAACAAAATACTCTCAATTACAACAAGGAGACAAAAAAGGGTAGTAAAGATATAAGTGAACTGAACAATATGTTAGTATGCTTGATTCAGTGAAATACATCAAGTCTTGAACTTAACAATCAGGAGGTAGGGGGAGTTTCTCCTTATCTCCAATTTTTGCTTTTTTCATATGGTTTTAGCGTTGTTTTTATAATGGAGAGAGAAGAAATGGGAAGTTCTTTCATTTTTTTCACAAAACTAAACCAAAGACCTAGAATAACTAAAACTGCAGTGACGAAAACATCTGGTTTGAAATGTTTGAAACATCTGGTTAGAAGCATCAAGTGCTACTTTTAAAAACCTTATCATTGCTCATGTACTAGCTTAACCATCTCCACTAACAACTTTTTCTGGCATAAATTATCTTCCTACCCAGCATAAAGTTTAAGTTATTTTAAAAGGCATGGTGACAAATTGTTCACAAATTGAATTATTACAAAACAAAAAACAAAAACAAAATCAAAACCTTACTTTGAGACCTTATTTCCATAAAATGCTATGAAAACATTTCACGAATTATGACCTCTTAAACTACAATCCAATGTCTACTGAGTGTTTTACCATTCAAAGTACTTATTCTTAGCATTTGAAGGTTTCAGAAATCTTTTTAATTTTGTATAATTTACCAAACTTAAAAAAACAAACAATGAAAAGTAAAAAACAGTCACCTGTAAGAATGAAATAAATCTTCCCATTTGAATTTGGCAATCACCTTCCACCATGCTGGAATCTGTAGCTTTAAAAGGCAACATGAAGAATCATATTTCAGTTTTTTAATTTAAACTTAGTCAAGACCCAAAAAGAAAAAATACAATTTTTATTCATTAGTATATCTTTTAATCTGCATAATATTAAAAACAGAATTTTTATATTGAAAAGAAACATAAGACAATCATTAATCATTCAATTAAAAATAACCATCTGTTTCACTATTTAACAAATTCAAGGGAAATCTTTATCTGGTCACAGTTCTTTGTAACTTACAAAAATATCACAAATAGATTTTAGAGAATTTGCTACTGCTCCATCACTCAGGTTTATTCCACCTGCTTACCAAACAAATAAACCAACAAAAAATTTAAATGCTTATTTTCTCAGGGTATACATTATATAATCACGGTAGTCTTAGAACTGTCAACTTTTCATTCATTTCAATCTCAAAAAAGGCATCATGACACTATAATATGAAATTTTAAACTTACCTCCTTCTCCATAAAACAAGAGACCATTATAAAATTTAGTTTCTGCCTGTTTAAAAAAAATTAAATATTTTTAAAGGTTGCTATCTTGTTTTTAAATTCCTAGGCTCTCTTAGTTATCCATATTTAATAATAATCAGAGGACTATATCACATATACAAACTCATTTAAATTCAAAAACTGCTTATAAAACAGGTAAATTCAACTGATCTTTAGAATGCCAAAGATATCATTGATACTCAAAGTTATTTCTCAGTTTCTTTACCCCTGCTTTTGTCTTTTCTCACCTTATTGTCCTACATCTTCCCACTAGTTCATGGGAGATAAAAAGCAATCACATAGTATCAAAATGGTACAGAAAAAAGAGGAAGTTTACCAACTTCTACCAGAGTTTTAATGACCCATGGCTAAGAAAATGCAAAACATATTAAAAATTCAAAGCTTTTTTTAAAAAAAAATCAGTTATATTTATTATATCTAGGGACACCTGGCTGGCTTAGTCAGTAGAGCATGTAACTCTTGATTATGAGTTCAAGCTCCATGTTGGGTGTGGAGACTACTAAAAAAAAAAATGTAAAAAATCAATTATATCTAGAAAGCCAGTATATATGGCAAATAACACAGACTTGGAAGGTATATAGACCCAGGCTCAAACAGTTACTACCAGTAAAATTAAGCCTGTTTCCTCATCTATTCCTCACATTATCTGCCTCTCATTCTAAGTATGAACAGGGTTAGTATGGTGTCTGGCACTCCGTTAGTACACTCAGTGAATGGTAACCACTATTATTAGTATTAAATAAAAAATTAATTCAACATGCATTAAATCTTTATGTACGCTATACATATAAGCACAAATTTGCTTTTAAAATCATGTTTTTAACAACTTAAGAGTACAAATAATTACCTCATACTTTAATTTCTTGATTTCACAACAAAGTGCAGCATAAACAGTGATGACTTTGTTCAAGACCTAGTTTCATGAATAAAAACATAAAATAAAAAGATGAGTTACAGCAGATAGCTAAATCATTTTAAAAATAGATTTTTAGGTTAAGAAATCTATACCTTGTTTTCAGTCTTTATGAGTTCCAATAGGGAAGACTGTTCATAAGGCAAAAGCTATAGAAACAAAGGGAAAAAATCATTTTTAATTTGAAAAAAATCATGGAAATTTTAAATATACGAATCGAGTCTAGCGCCATTCTATTTAAACCTGTGTTGGACCCTGTACTTAGCACTAACACACACTGGAGACTGACAGCTAATGGGTATAGGATTTCTTTTGCAGGTGGTGAAAAGACTCTTCAATTGGGTATGGTGATGACTGCTGTACAATTCCGTCAATACACTAAAACCCAAAGAACTACATAATATGTGAATTTCAAGAATATGAGACACATGGGCACCTGGGTGGCTCAGTGGGTTAAGCTTCTGCCCCCTGCTACCGTCGTGATCTGAGTGCTGGGATGGAGCCCCGCACTGGGCTCTCTGCTTGGCGGGGAGCTTGCTTCCCCCTCTCTGTCTGCCTACTTGTGATCTCTCTCTGTCAAATAAATAAATAAAATCTTAAAAAAAAAAAAAATAGGAGACATGTGAATTTCAAGAAAACTTACTAAAAAAGTCAATATGTAACTCAGAACAGTGTCTAATACATAATAAATGTTCAGTAAATGTTAATTATTAAGTGGTAACAGGCTATAGTTTCAAAGATAAAACAAGATAGAATGACCTCAAAAAAAATTTTAAAAAGATAGAATGATCTCAAAATGGAACAGAGGAGTGAATTATTTCATTTTATTAAAGATTTTATTCATTTACTTGAGACAGAGAGCATAAGCAGGGGAGGAAAGGGAGAAGCAGACTCCCTCCCAAAATGGGCAGGAAGCCCAACATGGGGCTTGATCCCAGGACCCTGGGCCCATGACCTGAGCTGAAGGCAGATGCTTAACTGACCAAGCCATCCAGGCACCCCAGGAGTGGCTTACTTTATACATTAAAAAATTACTCCTACATAAAATTCTACTACTGAAACTAGTATTACAGTACATGTTAACTAACTTGAATTTAAATAACAACTTAAAAAAAATGAAAAAAAACTACTTCCACATTAAGATACCTTAAATGGCATAAGGGAAAATGATGGAAATCTTCTATATATTCATTAGAATACGAGTGATATGAAAATATGTGTTTGACAAAAATTCACTGAACAGTATACTGTAAATCTATGCATTTCACTGTATGTAAAATAATCTCAATAAGGAACAAATAAAGTTTGAATATTCTATTCCAACCTGTTTTTTTCTTGATGAAAAACAAAGGCCACCCCAGAAGTCTGCCATTCATTAAAAACAAAACAAACAAACAAAAAAAAAAACACACATCTGCCTGGCTTCAAGATAAGGAAATTAACAATTTTTCTCCAAGTTTCTTTTAGTTCTCCAGATTCCAAATAATGAGAATATACAGTTGACCTTTGAACAACACAGATTTGAATGGCGTGGGTCCACTGTGATACAGGTTTATCTTTTTATAAATACAGTACAGTACTATAAATATATTTTCTTTGTGATTTTATCATAACATTTTCTTTTCTCTAGCTTACTGTAAGAATATAATACATAATACACACATAAAATATGTGTTAATTGACTGTTTATGTTATTGGTAAGGCTTTTGGTCAAAAGCAGCCTATAAGTTAAGTTTGGGGAGTCTCAAGTTCTACGCAGATTTTCAACTGCTTGGGAAGTCAGCACTCCTAACCCCCACATTATTCAAGGGCCAAATGTATATTCTATTTTTTAATATTATGTTTTCAAGATATAGTATGTCCTGAAAATATATACGTAAATTTAAAAATATAACAAAATCAAACCTTTAAAGCTATTGGATCAAGATTGAAATCCCAAACATCACCAATTGAATCATCCAGTGCATCCTCAATTCTTCTCAATTGAGATGTATACTCCTCAAGAAATTTCCCGTAATTCTTAAGTTGGACTTCAGCATGAATTTCTAAATTTAAATTTTAAAACAGTATGTAAGATGTACAAGTAATAAATTGCAGGACATTTATTTCAAATAAACTCAAAACTCACAGCAAGGTAGTTACTAAGCATTTTTAAATGTACTACTCTAGTATGTCTGGACTTCTTGAAAATAAAATTTCAAAGTTAAACAATAATTCAGCTTTTAATCTTTTCCAAATAATAAAATAATTTTAAAACCTATAGATGTTAACCATAACCATAACTTTGGTTAACCATAAACCATAACTTTAAAGCACTATGAAAAAATTAACATCCCATTTATCCCATAAGCTGGGGTTTTTAAACAATTTGAATAATGCCTTAGACAACTCAACATCTTGATTCTATGTTTTAGTCATAAATAACTTTTTTTTGCAAAAATAAATAAATAAATAAGACCTGAATAAGTATAAAAATCTGTGTTGTCATAGAAGCAAAATTTAAAAACATAATCCTTAAGTCTCTATAGTGTAAACTGTCTAAGAATACATCTAATATTGTTTTTAAAACAGTTTTAAATCTGCTTTATCATAATGAATGTTATTTCTGTAATGCCAAAAACTTACTAAGATATTTTAATTATTTAACTATCATAATAGGGTTGGAAAAGCCAGTAAAGAACACTGAGTACAGAATACTGTGCTTATAGAAAGGGCACAGATGATCATCAACAGATGAATGGATAAACAAGATGTGGTGTGTATACACACACACACACACACACACACACACACACAAATGGAATATTACACAGCCATCAAAAAATGAAATCTTGACATCTCCAATGACATGGATAAACTAGAGGATATTATGCTAAGCAAAATAAGTCAATGAGAGAAAGATTAATTATCATATGATCTCACTGATACGTGAAATTTAAGAAACAAGGCAGAGGATCACAGGGGAGAGAGGAAAAAATGAAATAAGAGGAAACCGAGAGGGTGACAAACCATAAGAGACAAACTGAGGGTTACTGGAGGGGAGAGGGATGGGAGGGATGAGGTAAGTGGTGATGGACACCAGGAAGGGTATGTCTTGTAATGAGCACTGGGTATTATATAAGACTGATGAATCACAGACATCTGCTTGATGTCTGAAACAAATAATACATTATATGTTAATTAATTTAAATTTTTAAAAAGAATGAAAAATGATACTGTGCTAATATTTAACAAATTTCCACATTAAATAGATGACTCTAAGGAGTCACTGGAATAAACTAAACAATAGAAGTATATCTAGTCATCAAAGTTAATAAAGAAAGGGAACATTCTATATACACATAAGAATTCACTATTGCAAAGGCAGCAAATCCAATTCTGCCTCTTCTATTGATATGAACAACTATTCAATCATTGTCTAAAAAAAGGTAAAATTATTGTCTCCTCAAATCAGCAATACAAAGCAATTCTTAGATAAAGTACATTCTGACTAAAGATAAAGACCTAGCTCTCCAATCACCCTTATTTTGGCACTAATGCTCCCTATCAGGTGGATCAATTATTAAAATTGCTATCTGGTTACAGCATTAATCTAAGCAATTCTGGAAGACAGTCTAGATAGGATTCATAGCACAAAAATTAACAAAACCGGGCACACCGAACGGATGGCAATTCTTCTCTTCCCTAAAGCTCAAACTAAATAACTGCTAGAGATTCTTGAAATCGCAAGTACATGCCTAATTCTCATTTACATGGGAAATAACCAAAGCTGCATTTAATCAGCAAATGAGTTCTTAATGACAATGCCAGAAAAGCATGCTGGCATTGTCTGTTTGGGAAGTCACGAAAGAGTAAGCAAGAGAAAACCTGCAGTAACATCAAAGTTTCTTGCTGATAAAATAATGAATAGTTGTAAAAATAGTAAAAATTACAATAAAAAGATTTGAAATAAGGAATCCACGGTGATTCTTCAAGAGTAAAATCCCAGAAACCCTATTTACAGGCTCATCTCTACATTCTTTGTTATCTTTCCATCCCTAATGCCTAGTACAGTTCCTGATATGGTCTGTTGACCGAATCACATCATTCTACTCTCAGCTGAACCACTGTCAAACCTAGCAACTTATTTTCATTACAATTTTTTGAAGATACGGAAGTAGGAGAACTCTGTCCATAAAACTCCATATATGAAAAAGGTGCAGTTGACTCTGTAACAGTAAATACAGAATCCTCTCCACAAAAAACATTAAAGGAAATTGTCATTACCACCAAGATTTTTTTTTAATGCTGCATAAGAGCTAATACCTTATGGAATGTTTTATGAAAAACTGCAAACCATTATGAATTAAGCTCGTGCTTCTCTCAGAGGCTACTAAAACCTAATTACATGCAAGTTTTTACGCGATTCTTTGTAAAGTTAAGCAAAATTCACGTGGAATTTTTAAAAACTACATTTACCTTCTTAAAAAAAAAAAATGACACTCAACCTTTTGGGAAACTGCGTTTAAAAAAACAAATTCACAAGCAGTAGGTCCCAATCTCTCCTATATCACTTAAACAGAAGAGACAGATTACCAACTTGTATTAATCTTAAGTAGAGTTTCACCAAAATAATTATTTGCCTCTAACTTTTGCTTCATGGAACTTAATCTGGTACGGTTCTTTGACTTTTAAGTTCAAAATGAAACAATTCGATTTTGTGAAATAAAAGTTGCTTAATTTTTGAAGCCTTTCTAGGTGCAATGGAAGCTCTATGACATCCCTGAAAAACACCACTTATCTAAGTAAAGGGCATAGAAGGAGATAAATTGACATTCGCTTGCTTATTTTTACCGTGTGAAGAGCGCTTTCGCCCTGTCTTGTATGTTGTACGAATATGCAGGAAAAAAAATACTCAAACTTCCAAAAGTTGATTGGAGGAAAAGTAGAAAAACAGGAAAGCGAAAACAGGAACCCGACCTCTGCCCGTTCTAGAACTGAACGCTCAGCACAGGTGGCGAAAGCGTCGTGAGGCCGGAGGCAAGGCCGGCCTCGGCTCCCCGGGCTACTGGGCCCTGGGCGCGCCCCGCCCGGCCCCGGGCTGTGGACAGCGGACGCCGCTGCTCTGGGTACCGCGGGCTCCAACCGGGAGCCGCCGCCCCAGACGCCAAGCCCTGCCTCGGCCGGCCTGACGCACCACCACCGGGACCCCAACCCCGAAAGTGACGTTCGAGAGCGCGTCCCTCTCGCACCCCAAGGGGCAGCAAGTGTCCCGAACCGGAGGGCTGCGCGGGGACCACGACGCAGAGCCCTCCCGCAGGAGCGCTGCCGGAGCTGAGGCGGGCCGGGGAGCATCCACCCGCAGCCCTTGCCCCGCAGCTCTCTTACTCTGTGAGCCGTCGTCCACGCGGTCGAACTCCCAGTCTGGGGAAAGAGTCTCCACCGCCATCACCCCGGCACCTCCCCCAGTCACAGCCCCAACCAGCCCGGGCCACCACGGCGGCCTCACCCCGGCGGCTGTCACGGCACGTGACTTCCGGCCCCAGCCCGGGCCCCGCCCCCGCTCGCGAGGGCAGGCCGGGCTCAAGGCCCCAGCGAGCCGCGGGGGCTGCTGGGAAAGCGAGTCGGCTGCGGTGGCCAGAGGCGGCCGTTACATCTTCCGCGGCACTCGCGGCGTCCTCCCGTGGTGACTTGGGCCTCGACACCACTCACTTCACATCTCAAGCCATATCGATGCCTTTGACTTCGCCCTGCTGTCCCCAGGCCATTTTTAATACCTGGGGAGTTGTTCCATCAGTCTAGCCTGGGAAGGGTAAAAGTGATGGGGTAGTGGCTCAACAGGAGGGCGTGGTCCTCGAGTGGGTCGCTGTCCGGGCGCTTGGAAGAAGCAGGAATTGCCGACGCCCTCTCCGTCACCACCATCCGAGCTGCTGCGTCGCTCCTCTTGCAAGTCCTATGCTGATTGTTCTTGAGAATAAAACGGTGTGTGAGAGGCGGAGTTACTTTACGAACACCCTAGCGAGGAATTTTACTACTCTGCTTACCTTGCCCTCACGGATCCTCCGCCCTCTCCTCTTAAAAAGGCAGAGAGGGAAGAAGCAGCGCTCTTTAAAGTGTATTCTAAAAGGCTCCTACCTGCTAACTGGCTTTTCCGCAAGCGGGGAACTGTGCTACCCAGTAATTCTACATGTATACGGATGTTTGCACAGTAGCGTTCATTGCTGCATGGTCTTTAATATATATTACTGGATGTCTACGAATGAAATGATCTTAAAATGCATCAGTAGGGAATAATGACATAACATTTCATACATCCATATTATGAAATACGTTTGTAGAGACATGGGAAACTCACAGAAGGTGATTGCGGAGTAATGTGTATTTGTGGTTACATTTATACTCATGTAAACGTGTTTGTGCATATGTGGGTGTAATTGCATAGAAAGAGAACTCAAATCTCACTAACAGGAT
Source organism: Mustela erminea (assembly GCF_009829155.1). Taxonomy (NCBI): domain Eukaryota; kingdom Metazoa; phylum Chordata; class Mammalia; order Carnivora; family Mustelidae; genus Mustela; species Mustela erminea. The sequence goes on from NC_045619.1 coordinate 16,629,546, forward strand.
AGTGGTCTACTGGGAGAGTATGTGTTAGAGATTAAAAAGTCCCCCATTGGGCTCCTTGCTCAGCAGAGAACCTGTTTCTCCCTCTGCCTGCTGTCCACCGCCCCCCCCCCAGCTTGTGTGCTCTCTTTCTCTCTCTGACAAATAAATACATAAAATCCTTTTTTAAAAAGCATACCTTAGAAAAATCTTTTAATCAGCATGTTAAAGTAATTGAAAAGAACACATCTAGAAATGGACAAGCAAAAAGTAGTCAAGTAAACCTACTTGCAGTTAAAAACTAAGAGAAGTAGACAAAGTATAATAATTACTTTAAAAGATCTGAAAGAGGGGCGCTTGGGTGGCTCAGTGGGTTAAGCCTCTGCCTTCAGCTCAGGTCATAATCTCAGAGTCCTGGGATCGAGCCCCGCATCGGGCTCTCTGCTCAGCAGGGAGCCTGCTTCCCTCTCTGTGTGCCTGCCTCTCTGCCTACTTGTGATCTCTGTCAAATTAAAAAAAAAAAAAAAAGATCTGAAAGATAATGAAGTCTGAAAAGCACAGCAAAATGGTTCAGAATTCTGAGTGTACTCAGAATTTACTATTAAGAATTATGAGTTTGTGGTTTTCTGCCTGACAGTGTCCCCCACCCCTTCAAGTCAAGAAATGAAACACCAGCTCAAGGGGGCAGCAAACCAAGTTCAGAATTGTTGGAAGAGAAACTGGAAATTCGGGGGAGCATCCTGAAGCAAGGGACCCAGAGAGGAGATGAGATTCAAAACCTTAGTGTAAACATTGCGCAGATCTCTGCGTGCAGAGAGCCTACTGAAATCACAGTCAAGAGTCCTTAAAAACACCTGCACTAGGTGAGAGGCTTGCTTGCTGCTCTTTGATGATGCGTATATTCCCCACCAGATGTGCACCTTGGGTAGAAAAAACCTGAAGCCCTGTGGGTTCCAGACGGCAGAAAACAGAGGTTGGGCTGGCAGAGCAGCTTGAAATTTAGAAGAGAAAACTGATAATCAAGGGAATTACTAATTAATTGGTGAACCCCAAACTCTGAGCAAAAACTTTGGCCAAACTGTTGTCTAAATGAATTGAACAGAAATATAAGCTGCTGCCTTCTGCAGGGTTTGAGTCCAAGCAAATTCACTCTTTTCTAAATAAAGTCCCCTGGGGCGCCTGGGTGGCACAGTCGGTTAAGTGTCTGACTCTTGGTTTCAGATCAGGCCCTGATCTCAGAGTCATGAGAAGGATCACTAAGTTGGACTCTGTGCTCAGCAAGGAGTCTGCTGGAGAGTCTCTCTCCCTGTTCCTCTGCCTCGCCTGCTCATTCTCCCTCTCTACCTCTCTCTCAAACAAATAAGTAAATCATAAAAATAAATAATTAAATAAATCAAACCCCCAGTAGTTTTTTTAAGAATGTAACAGAATCCAGACTATGAATTAACTTTTTTCCTTTCTTTTTTTGGGGGTGGGTGAACAATAAAATTTAATTAACCAAAACCTGACAGAATAGAAAGAAACAATAGATGTAATTATAGTTGGAAATCTTAATACTTCTCTCAATATTTCAAATAACAAACAGAATATAAGAGAATAAAGAATTGAACAATACTCAACCAACTTTCCTTAGATCATATTTACAAAACATTCTACACAACAACAGTAAAAGTAGACATTTTTTTCAAGTATACGAGGAAGGCCATTTTCTAGGTCATTAAACAAATTTTAATGCATTTGAATGGACTAAAATGTGATGATTATATTCTTTGACTGCAATGGAATCACATAGAAGTCAATAACAGAAGAACCTCTTCTGTTCTGGAAAATCCCTAAACTTGAGCACAAGTCACCAGGGCATTGTGCAGAATGAAGAAAATCTACAAAGTTATATACTATGAGATTCCATTCATGTGATAGTCTTGAAAAGATAAAACCACAGTGACAGAGAACAGACAGATTCTCAAGGTGAGAAGGGTGGTTGGTTAGCCATGACTGCAAAGGGCCAAGGGAGTTTTGGGGTAGGGAATGGAATGGTTCTGTATCCTGACTACAGTATTACATGAATCTTTATATACATTAAAATTCATAGAACCACACAGCAAAAATGAAATCAATTTAATTGGATGTTAATTTTAAAACATGTAGTGGTGGGATGGGCCTTCTCATGTGTTTGGCTTCAGGACTCAAATGATGTCAGGTCTTGGATTTTCACTATTTCTTTTCACTCTCTTCAGCAATTTTTGCTACATTCTTTAGGACCCATAGGGTAGCTCTTGGTAGCTTCAGGTTCACCTTATCACAACACCAAAAGTGATGCAAATGGTACACTTAACTGAAAGTTTAAACAGAAGTCCTAGAATTAGATCTTGCTGGACTTCATTAGCCTTACTAGGATCTTGTGCATAATTTGAACCAATCATCATAATTAAGGGGATGGGAGAGATGTACTAATTGGCTTAGTGTAGGTCATATGCCCCACCCCTGAATCCCAGGGGGATAAGGGGGAAAGAAAACTTCATAGGAACCACAAGGCCTAAGACAGGGAGAGAGGCAGATCCTGACATGGAAGGGAGGATACTATTATCCTGAGAAGTGGATTTTAGATGGTAGGTCAAAAAAGCAATACCTAGTGGTGCCTGGGTGGCTCAGTGGGTTAAAGCCTCTGCCTTCGGCTCAGGTCATGATCCCAGGGTCCTGGGATCGAGCTCCACGTTGGGCTCTCTGCTCAGCAGGGAGCCTGCTTCCCCCTCCCTCTCTCTCTGCCTGCCTCTCTGCCTACTTGTGATCTCTGTCTGTCAAATAAATAAAATCTAAAAAAAAAAAAAAAAAAAAAAAAGCAATACCTAGTTTGTACACCAGCCAGTCATTTGGTCATTTACAGTCAAGCAGATCACACTGTTGCTATTTGCCAAGTACTAGAGCAAATAATTCTTTAGTTTTTACAATAGTATGATTTTTTTCTCTTTAGAGTTTGAGTGGGTTTTAAAAAATCATCCTATCTGAATCTTTTTATTTTATGGCTCTCATAAGAATTTTGTTTTTGAAGCAATGACAGTCTTTGCCTTTTAATTAAAGAGTTTAACCCAGTTTCATTTACTGCGATTACTGGTATATTTAGACTTAACCCTAACATTTTACTAATTTCATCCCCCCCCCCAGCTATTCTGTTTCTTTCTCCTTTCTCGCCTTCTTTCCAACTGATTTTTAAAAATCATTCTACATATTACCTCGATAATTTTATACTCTGTTAACTTGGTAGTTACATATTGTCATTATGTACAGTCATTAGGGTTTTCTATATATAGTATCATGTCATCTACAAATAGTGACTGTTTTACTTCTTCCATACCAATTTGGATGCCTTTTATTTCTTCTTCTTGTCTGATTACTGCACCTTGGACTTCCAGTAGTATGTTGAATGAAAGTGAGGAGAGTGGACACCCTTGTCTTATTCCTTATCCTAGAGGAAAAGCTTAGAGTTTTTCACCATTGAGTATAATGTTAGTTATGAGCTTTTTTATATATATGGTCTTTATTGTATTGAGGTATAATCCCTCTAAACCCACTTTGTTGAAAGTTTTTGTCCTGAGTGGATGCTGTGTTTTGTCAAATGTTTTTTCTGCATCTATCTGAGAAGATTGTGTGGTTTTTATCCTTACTCCTGTTAATGTGATGTATTACATTAATTGATTTGCAAATATTGAACCACCCTTGCAGCCCTTGAATAAAACCCACTTAACCATGCTGAATGATTTTTTTAAGATATTGTTGAATTTGGCTTGCTAATATTTTGTTGAGGATTTTTGCATCTATGTTCATTAGAGATATTGGCCTGTAATTTTCTTCACTTGTCATGTCTTGGTCTGGTTTTGGTATCAGGGTAATTCTGGGCTCATAGAATGAATCTGGAAGTTTTCCTGCCTCAGATTCTCTCAACTTTTTGTTAGGGAGACACAAAAATGACTTTATTTCACCTTCATTTTTGCTGTGTCTAGAAATCTAGGTTGGCAGGGCTTTTCTGTTTGTCAAACTTGAATGGCCTCTGGTCTAACTACTAGTTATCAAGAGAACAATATCTTTAATTCTCACAGAAGAAAATCTTAGACATCATTAATATTTCATTATATGTGGATAGACACAAGGTCTACATATCCTGAAGTTGGGAGTTGGAGAATATAACTATGGAACCACTACTCAGAAAAAAAACACACTTCTTGCCCACCTCTCCCAGTTTACACAGATCACAACAAATAAAATGATTATCAGCATTTGGAAGCTTAAAGGAAGCTAGCCAAAAGTCACAAAATGCTCTCAGGGAAATGGGTTGAATTGGCAAAGGGCAATTCCCAGAGCAAAACTCGATGTTTGCTGCCATTCTCCAGGCTTTAAGGATTTATTTTCTCTCTCCTTCTTAAACACATTCATTTATTCATTCATTCATTCTCTCTTTCAACAAGTACTTTTTGAGCTCTGCTAAGTGCTAGATATTGTAAATCCTGATCAATTAGACATGGACTCAACCTGCAAGAAGCTTCCAGTAGAGCAGATGATAGGTACACAAACACCAATAAGAGAATGAGATGTCAGAAGAGATGCATAGTCAAAAATCTTTCTCGTTTCAGAGGAGTGAAAGATTACTTAGGGGAAATAAGGAGGTTAAGGGAGGAGAAAATCAGGAAAAATGCCTCCAGGAGGCAGCCCTTGAGTTATACCTTAAAAGAAGGAATTTGGTCATGCTGAGATGTGACAAATGACAGATGATAAGCTTTTCAGGGAGCGATTGTCCAGGGAGGAATCAGCATATACTAGAGAGTTAAGCTAAATTACATGTGCAAAGGAGCAGCAAGAAAATGAGAAAGGAAAAAAAAAAAAAAAAAAACCAAATTGCCAATGACCTTGAATGCCAGGCTAAGGAGTTCTGTTTGCAACTAGCGCTTAGCTAAAGCATGTCTGAGCATTCTTTCTAGAGAGATAAGGGGAAAGGGTGGGTATCTATCTGTCTGTCATCTATTGGGGACCAGCTCTGTGCCAGGCACTTTGCCAAGTGCTTTATACACAGTCTTTCTTAAAATCCTTTTATTAGCTTACAAGATAGGTATCAGGATCCTACATAGCCAGGTGTCTCTACCCTTATCTTTCGTATCTTTGCCTCCTCAGGGCGATGTTATGGCCATGACTTGGGATGTCAAATCCACCATTAATAAGGCAAATCCCTCTCTGCCTCACTGGGTCTGAGTAACTGGTAGAAGACCCCCCAGCTGCTAAGAACCCGGGCGGAGCCTGGAAGCCGCCCCTCCCGCTAGGTACTAGCGTGGCTCCGAAGTGGGGCCCCGCCCAGTCTCAGGGGATTGGCCACCCGAGCCCGGCCAGCTGAGAAGGCGGGGCCGTGCCAGTCGAGGGGGCGGGCCGTGGGCGGGTCCCGAGACTCGCGGACCCTGCGAGCCGCGACTGCGGCCGCCGGGCACTCACAGGCTGCAGGCCGCGTCCAGGCTGAGCCCTCGCTGTCTCGCGGCCCGCCCGAGGGCTCCCTTCCAGCATGCTGTGGAGAGGCAGCCAGGCGCTCCGGCGCTTCTCCACCGGCCAGGTGAGTCCGGCCCGGACGGGCTTCCTGGCTGTCACCCGGGGCTGTTTTCCAGACCCCGGGGCCGGAGGGCCAGTCGGCGGGGCTGGGGGCGGGCACGGCGTTGAGACTTGGCTGAAAGCCAAGACAGCGTTTTTAAAACTGGGAGACTGCAGAGAAGGATCCGGAGAGGGTCTTGGGTAAGGCTTGTAAGGTGGGCCTTTGTCTTGTCGGGGAACGGGGCTGAGGATGCGGCTTTTGAACATGTACGGACGGTCCGGCTGGGGTTGACAGGGTGGGAACAGCCACTTGGCAGCGGGGACGGAGTCAGCTTCCTTTCTTGTTTTTCATTTCAATCATGAGATCCCTGGTCTGGAGATGGAGCCGAAGTACAGGACCGAGGAGGGAGAGTACTGTTCAAGTCAGCCGGGTCCTTCTGGGCGGCCTAAGAGGTGTGAGCGCTCCAGACTGGCATTCAGGGCCCATTCAGATAGTGGCCCTCGGAGCTGGTGGCTGCAGGCTCATTTTTCTTGAGCTACAGGCGGCAAGATTGCTAGGATTGCCAAGCGCTGCAGAAGCAACCACGCTGGAACACTATTTAACTGTAGCCTAGGAACGGAGCAGTAGCCCAGCCCAACGCCTTGGAATTGCATCAGCTCCTCCAGAAATGGAAAGAGAGCAGACACGTTGCATATGGCCCGGGAAGAGATGCCTCGCTGCATCTAAGCAGACTCAAAGCTGTTTAGGGAAGGAAAAACAATCCATCTCACGTACATTATCTCTTGTATAGGAAGTCGTTGCTTTCTGGGCTGTGAAGGAATTTGCTTTTCGGTTCCTCTTCTTTGCAAAGGTCCCATGTGCATGTATACATATCCAGATGTAAAAAAAAATCTTGAAGGCAGGGAGAAGTCTTGAATAGCACCAAAAACCAGCCGAGTGGTGCATACATGGAAAAAGCTTTTGTTTCCCAGGCAATCCCAAATAATGAGGATTCACTCTACCCCCATCCAGTCCTAGTTATTTGGGGAATAGTCACCTTTTTAAAAAAATAAGGAAGACAAGAGCTGCTCTTAATGAACTTTTGCTTGCTCTGGACTCCTCCTTAGCTTTCTCCTGCCACGTGGCATCTGGGAATCTGGGGATGATGGCACAGAGACAAGCGCTTGTGCTTTCCTGTTTTATTGGCCTCCTCTATCAACACCTTTCATTGACTTGCCTTTTTTGGAGGGCAGAAGGGATTCTTGAAGAATGCAAGAATGCCCACTGGTTTCAGTGGGCTGTACATAAGATTTCAGTAACCAAAGTTGAACATGCCGGTTGGCAAATGGTAGAGACAAAAACATGCATGTGGGGAAGCACCAAGCATGGTCAGGGGTCAGGGGTCTGAGCCTGACTGTACCCAGAAGTTCATGTGAAGAGCAATGACATCTGACTGGGAAGAAGACAGGTTCTCCTGTGGCCAAAAGGAAGATGTGGAATGACAAGTGGAGTGCTTGGGATATTTTACTCCATAGAAAATGGGGAGTCATTCTTTGGATGGAATTCTATAAGAATTGTTCAGAATCAAACATGGCTGACGGGAGCATAAAATGGTACAGCCATTTTGGAAAACTGGCCATTTTTTTTAATAAAATTAAACATACACCTATGATATGACCCAGCAATGGCACTCCTAGGTATTTACCCAAATACCTATTTATGAATGTCTACAGTAGCTTTATTATTAGCAAAAACTGGAAACAACTTAAATGTCTTTCATTTAGTGACAGGATAGACAGTGGATAAATCCATCCACATGAGGGAGTCATACTCAAACAAAAGAGGAGTGAACTACTGAGAGACACAACCACATAGATAAAACTCAAATACAGTTACTAAGTGTACGAAGACAGACACAAAGGGCTATGTATTATAGGATTCCGATTACCTGACATTTTAGAAAGAGTCAAACTATAGTGATAGAAAAAACTGTTATCAGGAGCTGGTGCTAGAGGAAGAATTGGCTATAAGAGATTATCTCGCAAAGAACATGAAGGAATTTTGGGAGGTGATGGAACTGTCCTTTGTGTTGATTATAACAGTGGTTAGGTGACTGGGTCTCTTTCAAAACTCACAGAACTATACACTGACAAGGGTGTATTTTACTGTGTGTTAATTATACCTTCATCTTTAAAAAGGAAAAAAATTACACAGTATTTTTGAGTTTGGTACTAAAGCAGAATGAAAAAAAAAAAAACAAAACTTCTTAGAACCTAGCAAAATCCAACAGGAAAACTAGTTTATAACACTTCCTGACAGAATCAATTTTTCCATTCCCTGTCTTTAAGAAATGGACTTAGAAACATGTAATGATTTCAGCTTAATGACATGGATGGATCTTTTTAACCACTGCAACTATAAATAATAAAACCCTTTGTCTATTAGTTATTACCGTACACGTCCAATATCTTGCCTGATTCATTGCCTCTTGACTTCTCCCCATGGTGGGTGTTATTTGGCCTTCATATTTATTTGGCACTGTTACTCAACTTCCTCTACCAGTGTCTGGAACAAGTCTGGGTGCTGGTTCTGGGTTCGTAGCCTGGTTTCAGAACTTGAGGTTACCTTATGACCCAAATCAGGAGTCTGGACCCATCCCTGCTTCTTGGAACCAAGTACTGACTTTATACTCTAGTTCTAGCAACCACATCCTTGTTTCTGAATTACCCAACCTCCTGCTTTGGTGTCTAGTTTGTTTTTAGGACCTTCCAATTCAACTTCAAACCCTCTTTAATTGTGTATTATGTACTGAGCATTTGTTCTAAATCCTGAGGATATGATTAATAAATAATAATAATTGTAATAATAAATAGCATTGATAAAGCACTTAGTATGTACCAGGTGCTAATTTAAATGCTTTACATATATACTCACCAGCTTAACATCTCAATGAAGTACGTACTATTATTATGCCCACTTTACAGATAAAGTAACTGAGACCCAAAGAAGTTAAATAACCTTTTTAGAGTCTCATGGCCAGAAAGAACAAAACAATAAACAAGAAAGAAACAGTCCCTGCTTTAAAAAAAAAAGTGCATAGACATCCTTATTTTAAAAATCTGTTATCCTTTTTGTGATTAAAAAAAAATGTTGGCCAGATATCCCAGAAAGTCCTCATGGATACATTCTTTATATGATTATGCAATAGGAAAATCAAGTTGCACAAGTTTGCCCTTTATGGTGTGTCATGAATTTTGTTTGAATCTTACACAGATTTATATCTGTTTCCTCTATTAGTCTGAGGGTTTGTTACAATAAGTAACATGGGCTTTTACACTCTTTCAAGCTACATCCTGTCAATATATGGAGGCGGATTATTAGATAGGCTTTTTATTTTCATTATCTGCTCAATTCTCAAACACTAGAGGGATGCCCATCTGAAGTTAATTCATGCCTCACCTGAGTGTGTGTCAACATAGAAGTAAGACTATGTCATTCTCCTGCTTAAAGTCGTTCAGTGGATCTCACTGTCTTCACAATAAGGTCCAAATTATTTGGTTTAGACAAGACTCTCCCCAGTTGGTCTTTTGACTGTCCCTAGAGTGTCACTTGTCGTCACTCTCCACTTTCCAATATTGAACCCACTTTGCTCACTTACTCATTTCTTTCTAAATGCTGCCCCCTCTGCCTGAAGTTTCCCAAGGACCTCTCATAATCCCCACCATTCTCTTGGCCAACCCCTAAATGAGTGCTCTAAGATTCCGTTATGGAGTTCTCTTCTTGGAAAGTCTACTAGGCTTCCACACCCACACTATGCTCTCCGGTCCTAGCACTATCATGTCAGTATGTCCTTATTTGTGTGTCTTTCATGCTAACTGGTAAACTCCTGAGGACAGGGACCACTCCTCTTTGTGCTTTGACTGTTGCGATCCCAAAGAAAAATGCCCACAGAAGCCAAACAGGGGAAACAAATGAAGGATTTGACCAAAATAGAAGGAAAGGTCATGTCCAGCCAGAGGAATGGGGGTAGCCTCTGCTCAGCTCTAGCTGACTGTTGCTACGTGGAAACATAGACCATGGTTGACAAACCTCCTGATTTCTAAAAAGAAGTCAGAAATTCAGCCTGCTAAGTGAAGCTTCCAAAACATTATCACAGCTTTTTGACAAATGCTCTGTGGGCCAAATAAAACATTCTTGCTTGGCACCTGATTTGCAGTCTCCCCCATGCTCTGGGCCCAGAGTATGCTAAATACTCAAAACATGCTTAGTTGAGTACCTCCTACACACTGTCAGGCATGATTTGGGGCACCGTGTGCCAAAGGCTCCTCGTCTTTCTCTGAAGTGTTAGGCACCTCGCTTTCTCTGAAAAATTGACTTTGTTTTATTCTTTTATGGAAAGTCTCTTCATGTAAAACTGTCAGGTCTCACAATTCCTGATGGGGATTATACCCCCTACTGTTCTATTATGGTATCATTTGCTTCATAAAAGCACTTTGGATCAGAGCAAACTGGTAGCACTGAATCTTTAAGTTTTCTATAGAAAATCATGTGGTTTTTGTTTGGATTTTAATCTTTGGAGCATAATCAGAGTTAGTTTGCTTCCTAAAGGATTCCACCAGGGTGTGGATAGCCTGGGAATGAAACATTGAATAGTTAAAAAAAAAAAAAAATCTGGGGGTGCCTAGGTGGCTCAATCCGTAGAACCTTGACTCTTGATCTCCGGGTTGTGAGTTCAAGCCCCATGTTGGGTGTAGACATTACTTAAAAATAAAGTCTTTTTTTTTAAAAAAAGGAAAAGGAAAAGTTCTGTTGCCTGCCATAGGCTCTTCCAAGGCAGAATGTTATCAGCAGAGAACCCCAAGATAATAGCACTTACCACCCAGATTTAGAAATGCTGTGGGTCATTTTATGCCCCACCCTGTTCTTGCTCACGAATATAACAGGCACTTAAGTGTGCCTCAAAGAATGTTCTCTGTCACCAGACCCACCCCACAAAAGAATGGTGCCATCCCTCCTGTCAGGACCACCAGGGTATTTCTTTAGAAAGTCTAAAGATGGAACTATTTGCCACGATTCACCATCAACCTGTTGCCATATTTTTCTTTATTAAGGGGAGGCGGGACGGACCTTCAACATAGGAAAGCCATTGAAGCTTATCCACTGAAGTGAGACAGATTTGGGTTTGACTTCTGTCTCTGCCCCTCATTAGCAGTTTACTTGACTCCTTGGAGCCTTGTGTATTCTCATCAGCAAAAACAATTCCTGTGAGTCCTAGAGACATATGATAACTAGTTGATATGTTTTTTTAAAATTAATGAACAGAGCTCAGTGCCGTGCGGGGCTTATAGCACATTTCTAGCAGGAGAGCTCCATCATCACCATTTTTTTATTTACCCAGGTATTACCTATGGTATTATTATGAATAATAATAATAGTTAACATTTGTTGAGCATTCCCTACTGCCACACATTGCCCTAATGCATTACCTGCTTTATCCTGATAAAGCCTTATAGCAACCTTATGAAATAGATACTTTTATTTTTCAGATTTAAATTGATGAGACCCAGCTCAAAATCAAAGGGTCTGTGTTATGAGAAAATAATGGATACTAATAACGGGGTTGAATCTGAAGGCTGTCATTTAGTAGCTGTTTGACTCCAGGCTGTATGTTATCTTCTCTCTGTTTTTTTTTTTTTTTAAAGATTTTATTTATTTATTCGACAGAGAGCGATCACAAGTAGGCAGAGAGAGAGAGGAGGAAGCAGGCTCCCTGCTGAGCAGAGAGCCCGATGTGGGACTCGATCCCAGGACCCTGAGATCATGACCTGAGCCGAAGGCAGCGGCTTAACCCACTGAGCCACCCAGGCGCCCATATCTTCTCTCTGTTTTAATTTCTCCATTTACAAAGTGGCTTCAGAATGCTTGTCTCAGCAGTCATTGGGCAATCAAAATGAGGAAATATATATGAAATGCCTGGCACATACTAGGGTCTCATTCAAATATTTGCTATCACTTCCAGCCCTGCTTCTTGACCCAGACTCCCCCAGGGCAGAACCTTTTAGTGTAGCGGGTAGGCACACGCTCTCCATTCATAAGAGAGTCTCTGACTCGAGTGTGCCTCTGAGTCAATGGGAAGCTTGTTAAAACACAACTTCCTAGGCCCAGGATGCCTCAGTAGATCTGGGACGGGGCCCAGGGACCCACACTTTCAGCACATCCTCCCTGCTGATTCCGCCAGCATTGCAATCAGTCCTAAGATCATAGCTGGAGAAATAAGACCAAGGTAGGGTACCCCAGTGTGGTTTTCTGGAATTAGGCTAACTCACTGTAAACACACTTAATAATCCTAAAATCTGAGCGTTTCTGTGTTGGAAACTCACCTCTGTAGCTTAGTTTTAGCATGAAGTTCAGAAAGTGTCTCAATGAATGCAGAATTTCCAAAGATACTGACATTTCTCCAAATGCTGTCTTTCTAAGGGAATGTTGAATCTGGAATTGAACTCTGTAACATTTCCTTTGAGTCAGCCCAGCCTCTTAGCTCTTTTGCATCCTAAGAGTAGTATTTTAGAGGTCTTAAAATATCTGGTGTTGGTAACAGTGTGAGGTAAAGCCAGATTTTTAAGATAGCCAACAGGTCAGTTCTGTTTCAAGCAACAACATTAATGATAAGATTTGGAGGTAGAATATTTATGGCACATTTTGATGTTTTGATAAGAATAGATGAAATAATCATGTATTATCTATAGGCAAGCTGTGCTGTTGTTACAGAGTTAATCTGTTTGCTTAAAAATATTTGTTAGATGTTGAGGCTCTAGGCTCTTTGAGGATAGAAACTTTGGCCCTGGAAAAGAATTTTTTTAACTAAAACCTTAATTGTTTTGTTATGTCTGAGTTTTCGCGTTCGAGAGACCACCAAGGAGCCAAGCACCGATGCAATCACACGAGGGTTTATTTGACAAGCTTGAGCTTGGGCCCAAGTATACCCGGCACAGCAGAGTATGGACTTGGACCCCGAACCAGATTACAGTCAGAGTTTTTTTTTTTTTTTTTTTAAAGATTTTATTTATTTATTTGACAGAGAGAAATTACAAGTACACTGAGAGGCAGGCAGAGAGAGAGAGAGAAGGAAGCAGGCTCCCTGCTGAGCAGAGAGCCCGATGTGGGACTCGATCCCAGGACCTTGAGATCATGACCTGAGCCGAAGGCAGCGGCTTAACCCACTGAGCCACCCAGGCGCCCACAGTCAGAGTTTTTAAAGGCAGAGTAGGGGTGGACTCGGCGGTGGATGAGGACAAAGGGGATGATGTTAGTCTCTAAGGAATTTTGGAAGCAAGGTCTCCAGGACCTTGAGGGGCTAGCTATTGTTGGGAGAAAGGTTATTTATTACCAATAATAAAAATCTTCTTGTGAGACCCTTTAGATGTATATCAGTGGGCCATATGCTTGGGAATGATTCTCGACACTCTCTTGGAGGTTTAGAGATAAAAGTTTCCTAAAGGAATTGTTAAAGTAGACTTACAGGATCCTGGTTGGACCTGTTGGAGTAAGGGGTCAGTCAGGCTAGGATTGTCCTTAGCAAAACCTCAAGGTGAGGGCAGTTGAGTCCCCAGGGGAGAGCCACTCTGTTTCAAGGGCTTGTCAGTAGGTAAGGAATTTTAATGATTTTCTTCTGCCTCTGTTTACCACATCAGCTAAACTTGAGGTGGGATGGCCTTAATTTTCTCAGCCTCCACATTTCCCCCTGAACAATTTTGACCCTTAAATCTTTAAGGTTGTTGAAAGTGGAAGGTCTCATATTCTGTAACTTCTTCCTGCTGAATAGGGGCGTAGAGTTGTCCTTACCTACTCGGGTCAACACTGGTCAGTTGGGGAATGTGTAGGGGAGTTATGAAAGACAGAGGCAGCTGACTCCAGGGGAGACTGCTCAGGTGATCTTCCCAAGTGGAAAGGATCATCTGTGGAAGTTATGAAATGGAGGAGTTGAAGTCAGGTGAGGAGACATGGGAGAAAATAACAAAACATGATTAGTGTAACAAAAAGAAAATGAAGCTCAAATAAGTTTTTTGCTATTTGACAAAAAAAAAACAAAAAAAACAAAAAAAAACACACCTTTTTCCAATCCAGGAGTTTAAATCAATCATTAAAGGAGAGAGGGACTTTTTAAAGTGCTAACCTGTATAGGTCAGAACCAAGAAATATTTTGTGATAATCTGGAACATCAAGATGGCTGCACTTCTGTCAGGGCTAGACTCGAGGTGGATACAGCCTTGTTTTTCTTGGCCTCCATAGTTTAATTATCAGCTCAATTACTGGGAACAGGTGAACGCATATGCTTTTAAGTTCATACCTAAAAGGGGATGCTGTCTACACCCTTAATAAAATGGGAAATAAGGGAAAATTGTTTCCTCATAATCGACTTTTCACAGTGAGGCTTGACTAATTTAGAATGACTTTCTAGAACATTAAAGAATCCCATTTAGAGTGAAGGGAGAAAAAATTACAACTCCAGGGGTGCCTGGGTGGCTCAGTGGGTTAACCCTCTGCCTTCAGCTCAGGTCATGATCTCAGGGTCCTGGGATCAAGCCCCAAGTTAGGCTCTCTGCTCAGCAGGGAACCTGCTTCCCCCCTTCTCTCTCTGCCTGCCTCTCTGCCTACTTGTGATCTCTCTCTCTCTGTCAAATAAATAAATAAAATCTTTGAAAAAAAAATATCCCAACTCCAAATCCTGTGGAGCCGTGTTCTACCAGGGAGGAATGTGCATATGACTTCATGACCCTCTGATGACCGTCTCTACACCCGTAATCCTGCATCTAGACTGTTCCACCTGTGACTTTTCATTTCTGTCTTAACAATCATCATGTCAAGTTATTACCCTACCTTCGTGAAAGGGTCCCATTTGAGGAGAATTTACAGGAGGTAAAGTTGCTTAAAGAGAGTTCTTTAAGACTATACCCCTTAGTGCTACTCTCGTCTATATGGTATCTGTATTTTTTGATAATCAAAGTACTTTCATGCATCAGTGTTAATCTTCTAACAGGGACAAAAAAGGGATGGGTGGTGGTGGTAACTCAATCTGACTATTTTTTTTAAAGATTTTATTTATTTATTTGACAGAGAGAGATCACAAGTTGTGGGGGGAGCAGGGTCCCTGCTGAGCAGAGAGCCTGATGCAGGGCTCGTTCCCAGGACCCTGAAATGATGACCTGAGCCGAAGGCAGAGGGTTAACCCACTGAGCCACCCAGGCGCCCCTTGATTATCTTATTTTTAAGTATATTTGTAGGCTTTAGAGCCGGACAGAACTGGATTTAAATCCCACCTCTCCTTCCTTTTGCTAGTATGACCGTGAAGATACAGTTGATGTTTCTAAGCCTTGGTTTATTCATTCATAAAACAGTGTAAAATGGGAGATAATAAATCGTGATAGTTGCAGTGATTAAATGAAATGAAATGATGTACAGGCCTTAATTCTGTATCTGAAACCTGTGGGACCAAATATGTTTTAGGGTTCAGAATTATCCACATGTTGGAAAATTAACATGGTACATAGATCGTACATTCCATACAATTCACGGTAGGGTCTGGAACAGCATCTGTAACCAAACACATTGATCTTTCTGTAGCAATACATATAAATATTCATATGGTCCTTATAAATACTATAAATAAAGACTATAAATAGCAGTATGTCGGTCCAGGTCAAGTTTGAAGCCAAAGGACTCTGCATAAACTTACAAGAAACCTATAAGGATGATAAAGAACATCTTGTTAGAGCATTCCACGTTTTGAGGGTGAATGGATTTGGGTCGCTTATCAAGGATTTTGGAATTCTCAACCATACGAAGAAACACAAAACTGTGGCAAAACCTCTAAGAAGTTATTGAAGCTTTTACTTAAACAGTACTTTGTGTCAGACACTGCACTAAACTTATTATTGCCTAATAAGTCCTCTACTTCAATCAAGATTGTGTGAGGTTGGCGTTATTATTCCCACTTTATGGGTGAGGGAAAACAGGCAACAGAAATTGGTCACTTGCTTAAAGCCACATGACTAAACAAGAGTGGCACTAGATTTTAACTTCAGGTAGTCTAGCTCTAGGGTCTGCTTGTGACCCCTGTGTTCTAGACCACATGTTAGCTCTTGGCCTCTTTTGGAAGTTAAGAGATGAGTTTAGCTCATAAAATCATCGTCATGCTGATGCAGATCTTGCTCAGAGTTAAACTCCTTTTAAATATGAGACTTACACTTGTTAACGTCTGGCTTCATTTCAGCAAGGAGTTGGAATGACTTGTAAAATATATGCCATCCCAATGATTATGATGAATAACTGGGAGAATTAGAGCAAAGGGGAAAAGAGGAATTCTTCCATGTGAAATTATTTTCACTACTAACTATGTATAATCCAGCCTGGGTCCAGCGTATGTCAATACAAATTTTATTTTGTAGATCTTTGAGGTTTTTGTTTTTTTTTTGTCCTCAAGTCATCTTGTATGGTTGGGAAAAGAGTGTTTATCATCCATATGTCTTCTATCCATGCCAATATCTGCCATCGTTGGATTGTTTCATAGGTTTATTTCAAAAACAAGCTGAAGTTGGCACTTATCGGTCAGAGCCTCTTTGGACAGGAAGTCTACAACCACCTCTGCAAAGAGGGCCACCGTGTTGTAGGCGTGTTCACTGTTCCAGACAAGGATGGAAAAGCTGACCCACTGGGTGAGTATATCTTGGAACTACTGGATCAAGGACTCTGCACCAACCCAGCCAGCACAGGCCCCAGTTCAGACCCCTTACCCCTCATTAGCATTTCTACACTTCTTCGCCGCAGGCTCCAAAGACCCAGACTACCGACCTCCCCTCTGGGTTCTGCCACATCCACTCCACCTGTTGGAAGCCTTCTCAAGCTAAGTCTATTCGCATGATAGAATAGACTCAATTCTCCCTTCTCCATGGACCCCAAGAAAAGATGCATGGCCCCATTGTACTAAGAGTTTCTCCACTTACTTCCAAGGTAATCACCAGGTCCATCAGAGGAATTTCCACACATATGCTTTTTCTGAACTACACTTGCAACTTTACAAGGGTGTTTGGAACATCTAGAATAATGTCTGATTCAGGGGTGCCAGTGGAAATGAAGGGAGGGCCACATCTAAGAATAGAAATTGATGTGGGGTCATAAAGAATGCATTCATGTCAGAACAAATTAGAGCTGTGGCTGCTTGGCTGTTAAGGGAAGGTTAAAGAAGATAGCCATCCTCAAAGCAAACCTGCAGTGGGATTCTGATTTGCAAGCTAACCAGCTGACCCTTGAACAATGCAGGGGTTTGAGACAATGACCTCCTACACAGTCTAAAATCCACATATAACTCTTGCCCCCCCCCGAAACTTAACTACTAATAGCCTACTGTTGACCAGAGGGAAGTCTTACCAATAACATAAGCAATTTATTACCATATTTTTGTATGTTATATGTATTACATAGTGTATTCTTACAAGAAAGTAAGTTAGAGAAAAGAAAATGTTATTTGAAAAAATCATAAGGAAGAGAAAATACATTTACAGTACTATATCCAAAAAACTTCACATGTAAGCAGACCCACATTGTTCAAACCTATATTTTCAAGAATCAACTATAGTTATGTGGAGAATATGTGGAAGACACAGAGATAGAAACAGTCTACAAACTGTATGGACAGGGAATAAGTGAGCAACCAGACATCTTGGCTTTTGAATGAGATCTTCATAAATCACTGGCATAATATGATAGATTGGTTGGAAAACAGCGATCTGTGATATCCCTTAAATTTTATCCTTTTTTTTTCTCAGAAGCAGCAGTTCTGAGGTTTATTCTAACTCTTACTATTTTATTTTATTTTTTTTAAGATTTTATTTATTTATTTGACAGAGAGAGAGATCACAAGTAGGCAGAGAGGGAGGCAGAGAGAGAGGGGAAAGCAGGCTCCCTGCTGAGCAGAGAACCCAATGAGGGGCTTGATCCCAGGATCCTGAGATCATGACCCGAGCAAAAGGCAGAGGCTTTAACCCACTGAGCCACCCAGGTGCCCCTCTTCTTACTATTTTTAAAACTATTGTATTTTAACACTGTTCTTCAAGAGTCAAGCTAAAAAAGTTGGGTCAAGAGCACATACACACATATGAACCTAATCACTTGATTTAGAAATTAT
The DNA here is from genome assembly GCF_009829155.1 of Mustela erminea. Lineage (NCBI taxonomy): Eukaryota > Metazoa > Chordata > Mammalia > Carnivora > Mustelidae > Mustela > Mustela erminea. The sequence goes on from NC_045619.1 coordinate 16,647,245, forward strand.
GCTTGTTTCAGAAAAAGGTTATCCCAACCAGGGGAATTCTGAGGGAATCTGCCTCATCGATTTAGACCTGGCTCCAAAGGCTAAAGGGGACAGGTTCCTATTACTGAGATTATCTGTGCTATTATTATCTATTCCCATCAGCTTTGTATGGGGATATTTGGGAGGATTCATATTTGGGATATCAGATTGGCTATTGAACCAGGGAAACCCCATATCTTGTATTAGCTTAAGTGACACAGAAGTCCATTTCTCAAGTCTGAGTTGGCCATTAGTGCTGTTGTGACCGCTTTATGTTCATCACGATGCAGGCTCCTGCCCTTTTTGTTTCGTCCTTATCAATACTGGACTTCCATCTCATGGTCCAACATAGCTGCTTTAGCCCCAACTAACAAGTCTGCATTCTGGCAAGTGGAAAGGAAAGAGGGGAAGCAGAGCACAAGCCTTTATTCAGGATACCATACAGAAGTTGCACATATTTGTCCTACTTGTATCCCACTGACTAGAACTCGGTCAGAGGCCAAATCTCTTTGCATAATAGACCGAGAAATGTAGATTTTTATTCAGAGCGTCTATATGCTCTGCCAAAGTACAGGAATCTTTGCTAAAGAATGAAGGGGAACAACTAGCAGTCTCTGCCATGTGTATGACTTTCAGAAGAAATGCAAGCATGTGACTCATAAAGTTCCTTCCAAAGGATGTCCAGGGAAATTAACTTTCCCTAGTGTCTGGTCCCAGGGCTGGGACCTCCTTTCCATTGGTCATGGCCATCTGACTGCTGGCAATAACATAGGTAAGAAAAAAAATACCAATATGTCTTGTAGAGCAGCCTGGGATGTGGTACACCATATAGTTAACAGTGTTTATTTGGAAGTCAAGGAACTAATTCTGCCTCTGCCACTTACTTGCTACATGATGATGGGCAAGCTACTAAAACTCACTAACCTTAGTTCAACAACACCCATCTTACACAGATTAATTGAAATAACGTATATAGTGTGCTCAGCCCTGTGCCTAATTGATGAAAAGGGGTCAAAATGACAGTGGTTAACTATTCTTGTTGTCAGAATAGTCAACTAGAACAGCCAAGAATAGCCCTGGGGCAGCCACAAATCAGTATGGAAGGTGAATGCTGCAAGCCTATCTCAGTGGCGTAGATTTTTAAAACAAAGACTTCTAAGTTTCTCAACCCATTTTTTTTCCAGTATAAACTTGCACAATTTTCTCCCAATTTCATCTCTTTTTTTAATCATTTATTCATTTTCTTATCATCTGAAAATGAGTTGTTTATATATTTTTTAACATTTTATGAACATTCACATTTTGTACACATTATTTTTCTGGTCTCTCCCATTCTTCCAAGAGAATTGATCAAGGCATTGGCTTGATGGCCAGATTCCTTCAGGACTCATTGAGGATTTGGAATTTAAGCTTTCTAGTAGAGATTTAGGAATTTCGGAATTTAGATTTTTTGGAATTTAGATTAAATTTTGGAATTTCAGCTTTCTAGTGGCTTTCTAGTGGAGCCATCATCCCATCTAAAGTCAGTGAAGGTTGATGATCCAATGGGGGAGAAAGGAAAGGGAGCCCAAAAATACAGATTAAAAAGCCTTACTTAAAGTTCTTAAAAATTGCCTAAAATATACTTGCTTTGTGTTGTTGGTAGAAAAATAAATATATATGCTTAATATACACAAGGTATATAGTTAGTAGAAGTGATATCTTATTGCGGAAAAAAATGAGCTAGTGCTGTCTGCACTTGGGAGGGCCATTCCTTTTCCACACAGAGGCAGATGGAGCCCTTCTTTTGGAAAGGACATTTTTTTGTGGGAAAGAGCCTTGGACCTTCTCCAGTATGGCAAAACCCTCACAAGGAGCATGTATTCTCCATTCTTGGCTTCTTTTGTCCACTAACTTATCTCATTGGTGAATTTGGGAGAAGGAACTAGACAAGGCCAGCTCAGCTCAAAAACTTTCTCTCTTTATTTTTCGGCAACTATCTGTTTGGCAGGGAGAATGTGTTCAGATCTATAGTTTGCCTTGTGTTGAAGGAGACTTCCCTCTAGGAAATAGGCTTGGGAAGGGGCTCATGGTTTTCCATCTGTGCCAGAGCCCGAATGCTCATGTGCCAGCACTTGGCTCCAAATCTAACAATATTCTTTATATGGCTATATCTGTAATAAAAGTATAATTTTTTTCCTATAAAACAAAAAAGCTTCAGTTAAAATTTTAAAATGTTATCTAGCTACAAACTTCTGAGTATGAATATATTATGCCTCAAATCTATAGATAAAAGTCATATTAGGAAAATGGATGGATCATGATAAAATTGTAACAGGTCAAATTCTGGTCTCAATCTAAATTGCCCTTCACCATGTTTTATTTGTAAATGTTTCTTGAAGCTGCAAAACTGTAATGTGTGAATCCATAGCCATATTAACTTATGGCCATTTTTTATTTTAATAAAAATAACTTTATCTTTCATGCCCAGCTCTAGCTGCAGAGAAAGATGGGACCCCTGTTTTCAAGTTCCCCAGATGGAGAGTCAAGGGCAAGACCATCAAGGAGGTGGCAGAAGCCTACAAATCTGTGGGTGCTGAGCTCAACGTGCTACCCTTCTGCACACAGTTTATCCCCATGGATATAATTGACAGCCCGAAGCACGGTTCTATCATATATCACCCTTCCATCCTTCCCAGGCACAGAGGAGCCTCTGCTATCAACTGGTGAGAATTTTCTTAATTATAGAGAAGATAGGCATATTTCTATGGCTTTTAATCTTTCCGTTTTTAATGTAGGGTATGCCTGAGCAATTGTGAGGCCGTGCCTGATTGCTACTCCTGCATGAACTACCCCTGAGACTTAGCAGTATTCCGTGGGCTAGACAGCATTTTCAAGGTCCGTCTGTGGAGTACTGACTCCATTGGAGATAGCTGGGTAATTCAGACAGGTTTGGTTTATGCTGGATTTCTTGATCACAGGACTTCTGAGAACCTTTTAGGTGTGCTGTAGTGAGAGCATCATAATCTCCAAGAGGGAATCTGAGTACACAGCGCTCCCAAACTTATTTGACCTTAGAACTTTTTTTGCCTAGAGCATCTCAAGTACATTTCAAGGAATGCCGAGCTACCTGAAATTCTCTTCTTCGTTCTCTCTTCTCCTCTTCAACTTTAAGGTTCTTGAGGGAAGGGACTATGGTCTAACGTTTTTATTGCTGCAGGTGCACTGTAAGTCCTAAATACCACAGGTACGCTTTTCTACCTTCTCTCCTTTCCCTATACATCACCCTGATATCGCTCAGTGTCAAGCTGTTAAATGGTCAGAAAATTACACTTAGTTTAAATGTGGTGAATGACATTTCATTGTATTTGGCATGAATCAATTTCTTTTTTGCCCCTGTAATGGTACTGTATGGTTTTCTTTGCACTTAAACTTGTATTTTTTTTTTCTCATTTCGCATTGTTTCCACATGCAGAGCAACTGGATCAAAGTGTATGAATGTTTTGGGGGCACCTGGGTGGCTCAGACGTCTAAGTGTCTGCCTTTGGCTCAGGTCATGATCCCAGGGTCCTGGTATCGAGCCCCACATCTGGCTCCTTGCTCAGAGGGGAGCCTGCTTCTCCCTCTTCCTCTTCCCCTCCCCCCTGCTCATACTCTCTCTCTCACACACACTTTCTCGCTCAAATAAATAAATAAAATCTAAAACAAACAAAGAACAAAATATATGGATGTTTTCAAGCCTCTTGATAACATAATGCCAATAAATTCCTCAATATTTCTGAGAAGAGTGATTGATTAATAGGTCTTGCTAGATTAGTAGCTCCAAGATTTAAAAGTTATTTAGGTCATGAGCATGTATGATGTATTACTTCTTACTCTCTTGATACTACCTGAGCCTCTGATATGCTTTTATCTGATATGTCTACATATTCAGCTCATTGTTTGTATTATAAGCTCTTATGGGGCAACATTTTCTCTTAGGCTAAGCTTTTTTCCCCCCAAAATTTTATTTATTTACTTATTTATTTGTTTGAGAGAGAGAGTGTGTGTGCATATACCCTTGGGGGTGGGGAAGGAGGTGGCAGAGGGGAGAGAGAGGAACAGGAGAAGGGAGAGACAAGAGAGAGGAACTCAGATGTCAAGCAGACTCCTGGCTGAGCGCTGAGCCCTCTACCTGGGGCTCGATTTCAGGATCCTGAGATCATGACCAGAGCCAAAAACCGAAATCAGATGCTCAACCGACTGAGCTACCCAGGCACCCCTAGGCAAAGCTTTATAAAGCATGAATACAAAGAGCATAATATACAAAGACTAATTCAACCATCTTTTACTATAATTTGCCTAGACAATCTAGAGCTAATTCTAGCTCTGACTTACATCCAAATGACATAACCTAGATAAATAGTTATGAGAACCAATAAGTTCTCCTCCACTGAGCATCCTCTCTTTTATCTTCCATTATCTCCTTCTGCCTAACATAGGGTCAAGTACAATGTAGGAATTGGTCCCAGGTGGGCAAAGTTGCTTGATGCCACAGCAGAAAGCTGACAACTGGAAGATAATGAGTGGCAGTAATGACAGATTCTAGTGCCCTTTTGAGTAGACTAGAAGTCGTTAGTGTGTATTAACAAGAAAGACTATAGCTATGTATAAAATAGCGGTGCCATCAAGTAGTGCTTTTTATGAATACTGACATCTCTTGACTATACTGCTCATTACTCGCAGTAGTTCCCTCACTGTCTACTTTCCACTAGAACTACCTTGCACTTTATTTATTTATTTATTTATTTTAGGAGAGAGAGGGAGAGAGAGCACACATGAGCTTGGGGAGTGGGGAGTTGGAAGTTGGGGGAAGGAGCAGAGGGAGAGGGTGAGAGGAAAATCTCAAGCAGGTTCCAAGCTCAGTGAGCCCAACAAGGCACTCAGTCTCCCGACCCTGAGATCATGACCTGAGCTAAAATCAAGAGTCGGCCACGTAACTCATTGAGATACCCAGATGCCCCCACTCCCTTGCACTTTAATATCACTAATTCATCACTTTGTGATACGTTAAATCACCATTGTAAGTTGAAGCTCTTCTTTTCACAGGACTCTAATTATGGGAGATAAGAAAGCTGGGTTTTCTGTTTTCTGGGCTGATGATGGTTTAGACACAGGACCCATCCTTCTTCAGAGGTCATGTGATGTCGAACCCAACGATACAGTGGATGCCCTTTATAATCGGTTTCTTTTTCCTGAAGGAATCAAGGCCATGGTTAGTATCCAGAAGAATTTAGCAAAGCTTTAACATTTTAGAAATATTTTTCTATTGTTGATTTCTATTGTCTATTCTCATGTTGATTTTGACAAAAAGTATAAAACTGAAAACAAAATTAGATTTTATATTTGCCAATAGGATGGTATATTTAGGGTGGAAATCCGAACATTAAAATTTCTTAGCCTGGGGCGCCTGGGTGGCTCAGTGGCTTAAGCCTCTGCCTTCAGCTCAGGTCATGATCTCAGGGTCCTGGGATCAAGTCCCCCATCAGGCTCTCTGCTTGGCAGGGAGCCTGCTTCCTCCTCTCTCTCTCTCTCTGCCTGCCTCTCTGCCTGCTTGTGATCTCTCTGTGTCAAATAAATAAATAAAATCTTGAAAAAAAATTTCTTAGCCTGTGAAGCTTGTTTTTCTGAGAACAGTGATCATTTCTTGAAATGAACCGATAGTGAAACTGGTTCATTTCTTTTGCCAAATACTTGAATTGCCAACCCTGTTTGTATTAACTAATAGTAAAGAAGTGTACAGAATCTCAAGAAATTTTGCTGTGGACTTTGGGCTTCAAAAGTATTTGAACTCAGTCTGCATAACAGGGTGAAATTTGGCATTGCTTTAATTTATTCAGATGTGCTCTGGGCAAAAAGCTCAAAGCGTGTGCACCAGAAAGTAAAAATATATTTTTAGCCTGTAAAAATATGGAAAGATAATTTCAGTGTCATTTAATGTTTTCTGAATTGGATATGGAAGAAGTAGCCACACGGAGATAGATGCTAAGATGGTATAAATCAGCAGCTATTGATTCTGGAGAGAGGAGAGCCGTCTGTTTTGCATCATTTAAAGGTTTTGAGAGTAGGGCTTTGATGTCAGAAAAAGATCAGAGTTCTCATTCTACTGCTTACTTCTCTATGACAACAGACAAGTCACTTGGCTTCCTTCTGTAGATACTACCCAACTTATAAGGGCTGCTGAGAGATTAAGTAGCATTTGTGTAAAGCACTCGGCACATGGTAGGTGCTCAGAAATTATCATGGTTTCCTTCTGTGGATACTACCCAACTTATAAGGGCTTCTGAGAGATTAAGTAGCATTTGTGTAAAGCACTCGGCACATGGTAGGTGCTCAGAAATTATCATGATAGTCAAAATCACATTATGTGTGTTCAGTGGCATTTGCTCAAGCCCAGATCATGCATCTGATGATATCACAGGCTGAAGTGGGTGATTGAAGGAGCTATGAACTGGCCCTGTGCTTAGGTTGCCGCTAAGCTCTTAGAGAGGTTGGTCAGCAGCTGTAAACACTGAGAGATCCGAGAATTCAAGGGCACGTAGGCCTCCCCGTGAAAGAAAGAGGCTCTCAACTCAAGGCATACATGAATCTGGCACAGAAAGAGTTCAGGACACATCCCAAAGGCAATTAAACTCATGCATAGATTTTAACTGTTTTGTCATTCCAGGTGTCCTGAGCTAGAAGCAAGTCGGATTATTTAAATATAACAATGCATCACTTTCTAGAATCATCTTGATGAGTAGAAATCACTCACACGGACTTACCTTACAATCCGATTACTGAAATTCCCACTAGGTCACCAAGGGGAAGTTGAAATTTGTTTCAACAAGGGAGTCATTTTTGAGAGTAATAACTCAGTACTGGCAGTAGGTAAACTCGGATGCAGACTTTTCTTCTGACACCCAGTAGCTACCTCTGTGATCTTGAGCTAGTTGCTTCACTTTTCTAAGAATCAGTTTCCTCATCTGTAACGTTGGAATAATTATATCCACCTGGCAGGATTGGTGTGATGTCTGCAAAGGATATTTTATATAAAGTAGCTACCACATTGCCTGGGACACAGATGGAACTGAAGAAAAGGTAGTTATTGTCATAGTCTGATTCTCTGGACAGATTTATTTACTTACTTATTTATTAAAGTTTTATTTATTTAAGTAATCTCTACACCCAGTGTGGGGCTTGAACTCACAACCCTGAGATCAAGAGTCACATGCTCTTCTGTCTGAGCCAACCAGGAGCCCCTGGACAGATTTAAATGTAGCAATTCTATTTAGCGTAAGCTTCAGTTAAACAAACGATGCCATTATTGACCAATGGGCTGCGACACAGATCATGTTTTTGACTTTAGGTGGAAGCTGTCCAACTCATAGCTGATGGGAAAGCTCCTCGGATTCCCCAGCTGGAAGAAGGGGCAACATATGAAGGTATCCAGAAAAAGGAAAATGCTGAGGTATTTATATCAACTCAATAACACACCTTAATGTTCTTGGCCCTTTACTTTTAAGTAGTTCCCAATGTACCATTTCCTGGCCGAAATGTAGATCTCCAAGTCTCCCTGTTCTATTCTGCCCCAACCCTACTTGACCACTGATGGGGAGAAATGTTTCTATTATTTTTGACATTCATAGCATTAGGAGTACAGCCTGTGCTTTTTGCTGTCCTAGATTTCTTGGGATCAGTCAGCTGAAGTTTTACATAACTGGATCCGAGGTCATGATAAAGTCCCTGGAGCTTGGACAGAGATAAATGGACAGGTACATTCTAGGGGACCAATTCTGTGTGTGTGTGTGTGTGTGTGTGTGTGTGTGTGTGTGTGTGTTACCTTTCTAAAAGGTATTACACATAGACCCACTTTTGCTAGGTAACCTGGGGCAGGTTACTTACCCATCGGGTTTCCTTATTGTAAATGGGACTAATAATAGTGCCTCTTGTATTGGTTATAGGTCACTGTGAAAACTAAATGGGTCAATGCATATTAATTCACTGAAGTACTTAGTCTCTGCATAAGTACTCAATAAATGTTAACTATCATAGTGCTCAATAAGTGATAGCTAATTGTCATAGAATTATAATCACAAATCAATTAGCATCACATTCTCTTGGTTAGTCTGAATCCAGTCCTGTTTCCACTAACTGACCCACAGACCACCCTATATTTCCCACCAGTAATTGCACTGGACGGGAACAGTCCAGTGTTGGTCCCCATATCTGCTCTCGCTGACTCCCCAGCACCACCTTCACACCACTCTGAAAACCCTTGCTTCAGGCTCTGAAGTCTGCGAGAACTCTTGTCTCATTCACCTTTGAATCAATGTGAATAAATGATAAAAGTCATCCGGATCTCTTCAGTAATATCTTCATAGATTATCTCTTAATTGTGTCATCCCTACAGATGCTTGATACCATTTCCCACATTGAGGTATTCCAATTTTATCATAAGTGATAATCCCAGCTTCAGGTTGCTTACAAGACGTGCAGCTGGCACACGCCCCTGTCTGTAGGTGTAACTCCCTCCTCTCACAGTCTGGGTTTGGTCTCTCTCTTAGATGGTCACGTTCTACGGCTCATCATTATTGAAAAGCTCTGTCCCTCCTGGAGAACCACTGGAAATTAAAGGTGCCAAGAAGCCTGGTCTTGTTACCAAAAATGGACTTGTTCTTTTTGGTAATGATGGAAAAGCAGTGAGTGTTCAATACGGTCACCTACAAAGTAATGTTTTTGGTTTCCTTCTATAACCCCAGCTGCTAAGGGAGTATCTTTCACAAGATAATCTGGTTTCACAGTGCAATATGGGGGGGCTCGAGATATCTGTGCTCTGTTTCTGAGGCAGCTCAGGGTGCCAGGATGAGAACGAGGCTCCCCGGGATATGCCTCAAGGATGTGCATGGTCTGTTTTGTGATATAGTAGAAAGAGCTTGGAATTTAGTCAAGAAACATGATGAGAACCCTTCCTCTGCCACTTACCAGTTGAGGGGAGGGTGCTTCTCCCCTCTGAGTCTTCATTTCCCGGTCTGTAAAACAGAGTGTGGTCTCATAGGTCTGCCTTATCACTAGAGTCTCGTAGGATAAATAGGATGGATGTGGGACTCTTCAGAGGCTCCTTGCCTTGTCCCTCATGCAGGTACCCCCTCACACTGCCTGTGCTTGGGAGCAGGGGCTCTTGGCTTCAGTGAACTCTTTGAAGAAAGCAAAGGGGAATTTGCAGCTTGCACATATATTCTGGTAGTGTGCAGGCCTAATCAATAATTAAAATGGTAGGCTGCACAGTCCAGCTAGTCCTGGGTTGTAACCCCAGCTCTGTGACTAACTAGCTGTGTGGCATTGGGCAAATTCCTTAACCTCACTGGGCCTCCATTTCCTTATCAGGAACATGGGGATAATAATGGTACCTGCTTCCACCAGGGTTTATGTGATTAAATAAGACACCTACGTATGCACATACCTATAGCACTGTGCCTGCAGCAGAGGATGACCATAAGAGAAGGAGAACGGATCGTTGTAGTAGTGGGAGGAGGAAGAGGAGTTATAACGGGCTTTAGTCTAAATATATACATCCAAGTGTCCATTTTGTCAGAAGCTAATTATCCATTTCGAGATGTATATCTACCCCTAGACTTCACTTGCTCCTTTCTGCTGTCATTGGTAAGATACCACTTCTGTCCTTTTACACATAATGGTGAGTGCTTTCAATCCACATTTTTGTATTTGCCAAATACGCTGATCTCTGTATTCCTAAAATATGTGGCACTCCTTCTCTCACCGACCTCACTTTTGAATTGTCCTAATCTTCCATCCTTTGGCTTGTTGTGTTGCTATTTTGTAGCTGATGGTGAGAAATCTGCAGTTTGAAGACGGAAGAATGATTCCCGCTTCTCAGTACTTTTCAGCCGGGGAGACATCCGTGGTAGAACTTACCCCCGAAGAGGTGAAGGTGGCAGGGACCATCAAGGTGAACATGTGATGTCTTTAATGTTGCTCTGACCTTGAAACTGCAGCAGTTATGTAACTGAACCCTCGGTCTTCAGAACAGTGAGCCCACACTGTCTTGCCTCTTTTTTGTAGTAGCTGCAGTAGGAAGTCGACTCCAAAATTTGTAGGCAAATTTATTTCTCATTCACAAAATGTTGGAAGGCAGTTTCAGGTCGACATGGGGGTGAAGGGTAAAGCTGGAATGTAAGGATTAGGAGTGGAGTCATTCGGGGACCCAAGCTCTGCTATCTTCAAGGTCACCATACAGGTCATCTACTTCCCAGACAGCTCAGAAGGGCAAAAGAGCACACTAGAATTGTGTGAAGGAGGTTTTTCGTGGGTCAAGACTAGGAGTCAAGTTTACTTCCGCTCATATTCATTGGCTTGAAGTTGGTCATACGGCTGCATCTAACTTGAAGAGATGCTGAAAAATGTAGTTAAGCCATGTATCCAAGATGAAAAAAAGTAGGTTTGGTTGAGGACCTGACCAGTCTCTGCCTCTGTGTTCTTCATGGCACATCCTTCATTAAAATTATCCTTGCTGTATAGGTTATCTGGGCTGGAATTTTAAGCAATGTCCCTGTTATTGAAGACTCAACAGACTTCTTTAAATCTGGAGCGAGCTCAATGGATGTTGTCAGGTAAAACAGTCACCCTATTGACTCACACCCCTCCCCTAGGGATTTTGACTTTGACTTTGAAACTCAAATCCAATCCTTTGTTCTAGATGTTATCACTGTACCATAACCATTATACTCTGTTTCTCTTTTCTTCATCCTTTTTGGATTGTTTGTTTCCATGGTCAAACACATATATTTGCTCCTTCCTCTTTGTTGCTAGCCAGAAGTTGTTTTCATATCTCCTATATACCTAGAAAACCAATGCTTGTAATTGTTGGTTTCTTTTTAAAATCTGTCCTCACGTTTCTTAGCTGATTTTCCTCCCATACAGCATTGGAATGGGAAGTTCTGGATGAGAACATTTATCAGGAATTACCTACATAGTCTGATTCACAAGGAGACCCAACATCGATTATGCTTCCCCCAATATCCTTTTTTTTCCCTATACCCCAGAATTACCCAGTAAGATATATCTAGAATAAGGACTGTCAGGATACTTGCAAGAGGAAGAATAATTAACCTGTAGTTAAAATTTCTCTACAGAGGTTTATGGCAAGTTGAAAGAGCTAGAGTCCCAGAAGGCTCTATTTTATGGTTTAAAAAGAAAAAAAAGTAAGTGTGTGAGGATCCTAATAGCGGAGAGTCTCTCAGAGGTATTTTTTTCATTGAAGGCCACACTATGGCCATTCATTAATTTAATAAGTTAAAGAATGCCACTCCTGATGTTAAAAAAAAAGAAAAGTGAGTGTTCTTGATGGTCATTCTGTTTATTTGCTTATTCACTCACTTATTCCACAAAATTCATTTAGTATGTACTACATATCAGGAATAGTTTTTGCCCTGAGAATACAGACAGTCATGAACAGGAAAAAGTTTCTTCATTCATGGAATTTTTATTCTACTAATCCAAATAGTCATCTCCAGAGCAAACGGTATTATCAAAGTCAATAGCTTTGGTTCCTCAAATTATAAATTTCTCAGCTATGGTTCATCAGTTTCCTAAAACTTCTAATTTCTCAACTAAAGATTTCAACACTATATATTTTTCACCAGCAAGATGCTCCTGTACAAATTGCCCATTTTCCACTTGAGTATCTGAATAATCGCCTGATACTATTATCTTGAACTGCCAAAGCACCTCTTTTGCAGAAAAAATAACTGAGCAACAACCATGGTGGTCTTTCTGTCTTGCATCTAGCATACCGGTGCTATTTCACAAATGGCAAATCGCAGCAATAATTTGAAAAATGAACAGCAAAAATTCAAAGGGTTGGAAGAGACTTCAAAAATTATCTTGACCTAGTGCATGATTCTACTTAGTAGCTACACTAACCATGTAATACAAGGACATGTTTGTTTCATTCTTATACACAATCTAGAGACAATATTATACAATATGACTTTTGTTTCATAATCTTTACAGTGAGGGACTTTCTTTTATTTCTCATTCCTTGCTTACGTTTGAAACAAAAGGAACGGATTTTATGTGCCCCTTATAATCTTGCTTGCGATAGGTAAAATGTTTTTGCCTTGGTTTCTTTTCGTTTTAGCCATATAAAAAGTTAAAAAAAAAAAAACAAAGAATAGCCACTGTCCTTCAAGACAGTTTTTTAATTTAATTCTCCCAGTCTTACCCCTTACCCAATTTCTCCAGGTATTATCATGGATGATCTCATAGGCTATAAATACACACGTGACAGGTCTTATCTCAAAGCAACTTGACAAACGTAATAACATGGTTCCCCTAAACCCTTTTAAAAATGTAAGTAATGTGAGTTGCTTCTTAACTTTAAGGCTGGTTGAAGAGATCAGACAGAAGTGTGGTGGGCTTCAGCTACAGAACGAAGATGTCTACATGGCCACCAAGTTTGCAGACTTCATCCAAAAAGTTGTGAGGAAACTGAGAGGAGAAGACCAAGAAGTGGAGCTAGTGCTGGATTATGTAAGCTTCTCCGCGCTGCCTGAAATCTCCATCACTAAGACTCAAAAGCTATAAGGAAAGGCTATGCCTTTTGTTCATTTGTTTTTACATGTATGACCTTTTTGAGATAGGTGTTTTATTGAGATAAAATTCAGACACTGTAAAATTCACCCTTGAATTTTTTTTTTAATATTTTATTTATTGGGGCACCTGGGTGGCTCAGTGGGGTAAAGCCCCTGCCTTCAGCTCAGGTCATGAGCTCGGGGTCCTGGGATCGAGCCCTGCATTGGGCTCTCTGCTCAGAGGGAGCCTGCTTCCTCCTCTCTCTCTCTGCCTCCCTCTCTGCCTACTTGTGATCTCTGTCAAATAGATAAATAAAATCTTTTTTTAAAAAGATTTTATTTATCTATTTGACAGAGAGAGAGAGATAACAGCCCCGATGCAGGGCTCGATCCCAGGACCCCGAGCTCATGACCTGAGCCGAAGGCAGGGGCTTTACCCCACTGAGCCACCCAGGCACCCTCACCCTTGAATTTTTTCAAATATTTATTTATTTTAGAGAAAAAGAGAGTGAGTGAGCAGGGGGAGGGTATAGGGGGAGGGAGAGAGAGAAGCTCAAGCAGACACCCCACAGAGTGCAGAGCCTGACCCGGGGCTCAATCCCAGGACCTTGAGATCATGGCCTGAACTGAAATCAGAGTAGGCCAACTGAGCCATCCAGGCACCCCCAAATTCATCCTTTACAATGTATAGTTCAGTGGTTCAGGTTCATCTCGGCTATCTGATTATGGAAAATTTGTATCACCCCATAAAGGAACCCTGAATCCACTGATAGTCATCGTCTGTTCTCTCCCTGCTACCCCTGACCCCCAGAAACCACTAATCTCCTTTTTGTCTCCATGGATTTGCCTCTTGTAGATATTTCCTATACATGGAATCACATAATTTGTGATTGGCTCCTTTCACTTGAGCACCATGTGGTCAAGGTTCATCTATGTTGTCATGGGTGTTGTGTACATCACTCCTTCTTCTGGCCGTATAGTATTCCGTGGTATGGATATACCACATGTTGTTTATCCATCTCTCATTGAATGGACATTTGGGTTGTTTTCATGTTTGCCTATTACAAATAATGCTGCTATGAAAATTCATGTGTAAGTTTTTGTGTGAACACTTGTTTTCTGTTCCCTGGGGTGTATACCTTGGAGTATAGCTGATGAGTCATATGGTGACTCTGTTTAACTGTTGGGAGAACTACCAAGCTCTTTGCCACAGTGGCTACACTGTTTCACAATCCCACTAGCAATATAGAAAGGTTCTAATTTATCCATGGCCTTGCCAATATTTGCTATTGTCTGCCTTTCATATTTTAGCTGTAGGTATGAAATGGCATCTCATCGTAGCTTTCACTTACATTTCCCTGATGACTAATGAAATGCCCCTTTTCATGTGCTTATTGGTGATTTGTATAACCTCTTTGGGAAAATGTCCAGCCAAATCCTTTACTCATTTTCGAATTGGGATTTTTGATTGTGTATGTTTAATGTTGAGTTGTAAGGGGCTTTTGTATATTTTGGATACTAGAGCTTAATCAGGTATATGATTTGTAAATATTTTCTCCCATTCTGTGGGCTTTTATTTTTTTCACTTTTTTGTCAGTGTCCTTTGACACACAAAAGTTTTTTGTTTGATTAAGGTGAATTTATCTATTCTTTTCCACTGCCACTACAAATACCTTGCTTTATTGCTTTTTGCTTTACTGTGCTTCACAGGTAGTACATTTTCCACAAAATAAATGCTTGTGGCAGCCGTGCATCGAGTAACTCTACTGGTACCCTCTTTCCAACAGCATTTGCTCATGCCTTATCTCTGTATCACATTCTGGTAATTCCCACAATATTTCAAACGTTTTCATTTGCTATTATATTTGTTAGAGTTTGCGATCAGTGTTAATCTGTGATCAGTGATCATGACCCACTGAAAGTTCAGGTGGTGGTTACTTTTTTTGTAATAAAATATTTTTTAATTGAAGTATAGTTGATAAAGTATTTTTTAAAGATTTTATTTATTTATTTGACAGAGATCACAAGTAGGCAGAGAGGCAGGCAGAGAGAGGGGGGGAAACAGGCTCCCCGCTGAGCAGAGAGCCCAATGTGGGGCTTGATCGCAGGACTATGGGATCATGATCTGAGCTGAAGGCAGAGGCTTTAACCTGCTGAGCCACCCGGCGCCCTGATAAAGTACTTTTTAAACAGGTTATTTATTTATTTGTGTACTTGCTTATTTGCATACTTTCTTATTTATTTAATTTATTTGAGAGAGAGAGAGCAAGAGAGCCCAAGCAGGGGAACAACAGAGGGAGAGGGAGCAGGGAGCCCCATGTGGGGCTCAATCCCAGGACCCTAAGATCATGACCTGAGTCAGAGGCAGACGCTTAACTGACTAAGACACCCAGGTGCCCCTATTGCTAAAGTATTTTTTTTTTAAGATTTTATTTATTTATCAGAGAGAGAGAGGGGGAGAGAGCGAGCACAGGCAGAGAGAATGGCAGGCAGAGGCAGAGGGAGAAGCAGGCTCCCCGCCGAGCAAGGAGCCCGATGTGGGACTCAATCCCAGGACGCTGGGATCATGATCTGAGCCGAAGGCAGCTGCCTAACCAACTGAGCCACACAGGCGTCCCACTAAAGTATTTTGAATTAAAGCATAGACATTGATTTTTTAGACGTATGCTATTACGTACCTAATAAACTACAGTATAGTGTAACCATGGCTTTTATATGCACTGGGAAACCAATTCATTTGACTCACTTTATTGCAATATTCTCTTTATTGCAATAGTCTGGAACTGAACCTTCAGTGTCTCTGAGGGGAGGCTGGTGTACGTCTTGTCTTGCCCCTTTTGCTCCTCTATTTTTCTTTCCCTCCATTTTGATCGTATTAAAGAGAGTCTAGTATGCCATTTTAATCCCTTATTGTTTCTTTTACTATATTTTGTTAGTTAGTTTCTTAGTGGTTGCCTTGAGGAGTATAAGGAACATTTTTGTTTAAAACATTTCCAGTTCAGATTAAGGTCAACCTAATAACAATAGTAAAGAAAAACTTTGTTGTAATTTAGTTCTGCTCCCTATCCCCACATTTGTGATACTATTGCCATACAAATTACATCTCCATACATTGGAAGGCCACCAACATAGTTTTATAATTATTGCTTTATGCAGTTGTCTTTTAAATCAGATAGGAGAAGAGTTAAAAACAAAAATACGTGTATACTGACATATATTTCCTTTTATCAGTGTGCTCTATTTTTTCATGTGGATTCAAGTACCTTTCATGTTAGCCTGAAAGACCCCTTCTAGAACTTTCTGAAGAGCAGTGTGTTAGCAGTGAATTCTCTCCGTCTTTGTTCATTTGGGAGTAACTTAATTTCTCCTTTGTTTTTGAAGGCTGTTTTTGCTGTATATGGAATTATTGGTTGGCAGTCTTTTTCTTTCAGCACTTTGGATATGCCATTATATTGTCTTCTGGCCTCCATGGTTTCTGAGCATTAGTCATCTGTTAATTTTATTAAGGATCCATTTTATGTGACAGGTTGCTTCTCTCCTGCTCCTTTCAAGATTCCATCATTATCTCTGGCGTTTGACCATTTCATTATGTTTCTAAAATGGATCTCTTTGAGTTTATCCTGCCTGAACTTCTTGGATGTATGGCTTAATGTCCTTCATCAAAGTTGGGACATTTTCTTTCATTATTTCTTCAAATATTCTTCCTGCCTCTATCCTCCTCTCCTCTCCTTCTGGAACTCCCTTTACGCATGTGTTGGTACGTTCAGTGGTGTCCCATAGGCCTTCTTTTGTCTTTCTGTTTTCAGACTAGATAATCTCTATCAACCTATTGTCCAGTTTGCTAGTTCTTTGTTCCGCTTGCTTGAATCTACTGCTGAGCCCCTATAGTAAATTTTTTTTAAAAAGTTAGTTATTGCACTTTCCAGCTCCAGCATTTCTCTTTGGTTCTTTTTTTTAAGAATTCTTATCTCTTTATTGATATTCTCTATTTGGTGAGTCATTGTTCTTTCACATTCCTTTAATTTTTTAGACATAGTTTCCTTTCGTTATATGAACATATTTGTAAAAACTTATTTAAAATGTTTCTCTGATAAATCCAGCATCTAGGTCTTTTCCAGAATGTTTCTATTGGCTGTTGTCTGTCCTATGTATTGGCCACTCTTTATTCTTTCATGTTTCTTCATGTATCTTATGATCTTTTGTCAAAAACCAGCCATTTTAAATAACAGAATGTGGCAACTCTGGAAATAAGACCCCTCCTTTCCCAGGGATTATTGTTTTTGCCTTTTCTTTGTTTAGGGACTTTCTCAGACTAATCCTGTAAAGCCTGTATCCTTTGTTGTTTGCTGCCACCAGAGTCTCTACTTAGTGCTAACTTAGTCATCAGCTAATAATCAGACATCAATTTCCTTAAATTTCTGGAACTGGTAAGTCTCTGAGCCTTTACTGAAGGACTCAGGTAGTTTGTGTAGAGCAAGCTGTGGGTCAGGTCACATAAAGACAAACATGGAATATAGAGCTTGACATTGGAAAGCTCTGTGGAGATAAGACCTCTGGGGAGCTTCTGGGCACCACTTGTCCCCCTCTGGTGACTAACAGACTGCTGGTTTTCATAGCCACTGTGGTTGTAAGGATTTTGGTTTTCAAGTTACTGCGGAGCTGTCAAGAGGGATAGGAAAGAGTATGGCAATTAATACACCATAGAACTCACTGAGCTTACAGAGATTCAGCTGTTTTTCTTGAATAAATGTATTCTTTCAAGCTTTTGGTTAATTTCCAGAGCCTTAAAAAACATGATTTTGACAATAGTTTCTATGTTCTTGTGGCATTTATGAAGGGGCAGATTTTTAGTGGTCCGTAGTCTACTATTCCAGAAATAATTCACCCATGTGTTTTTAATAAAATTTAGGTAAATTTGGGAAGCAGTTGAGCATCCTCTGGTTAAAAACATGAATTTGTTGTCAGACCCACCTAACATTGAATCCATGCAGCATTGCTTACCAGCCATGGGAACTGTGGCAAGTTACTTCACTTCTCTAAGCCTTGGTTTCCTCATATTGGATATGACAGTAGTAATATCTACCTCACAGAGTAGTTGGGAGAATCAAATTAGATAATATAGGTAAGGGGCGCCTGGGTGGCTCAGTCAGTTAAGCATCTGTCTTCGGCTCGGATCCTGATCCCAGCGTCTTGGGATCAAGTTGGGCTCCCTGCTCTATGGGAAGCCTGCTTCTCCCTCCCCCTCTGCCGGCCACTCTCCCACTCGTGCTTGCTCTCTCTGTCCCTCTCTGCCAAATAAATAAATAAAATCTTAAAAAATAATAAAGACAATACATGTAAGACCCTTAACATAGTTCCAGAATGATGACTTTACAGAAGTGAACTATATGCAGAGACTAGACGCATCAAGTCAGATGAAGATTCCTTCATTATATCCTATATAAACACAATGGAAATTTTTCACAGAAATATTTCTTATCTGTGGGATAAGAGTAGATACCATCTTGATTTTTTTATTTCTTCTTTAAGTATTCTCAATTTCTCTACGTGAAATTGTTTGAAAATCACTATATTTACTGTTTATGAAATTTTTTGCATTATGAAATTTTATTCTAATAAAGCTCTTTTGCATGTTTTTTCAGTTATTCCTCATAAATGTATGTAGTAGGTAGCATTATCCCCTTTTAATTTTTTTGAAGATTTTATTTATTTATTTTAGAGAGAGAACAGAGAGAGAGAGAAAGTGCACACGTGCAGGTTGGGGGAAGATAGGGAGAATCTCAAGCTGATTCCCTGCTCAGTGGGGTACCCACCGGGCTTGATCTCACAGTCCTGAGATCACGACCTGAGCCAAAATCAAGAGTCAGTTCCTTAGTCCACTGAGCCACCCAGGCACCCCTCCCCTCTGCACAGTTGAAAAAACTGAAGCTCATAGTAGTTAATGGACTAACCTAAATTCATTTGCTAGGGAATGGTCAAGAATAGAATTAAGGCAACACATTTGTAAGAGAGAGAGAGAGAAAGTGAAAAATGAAGAAGAACTTAAGGAAACAAAACTTAAAACGGGTGCCCATTCTAAAAGGAAACTTAATCCACAAAGGCAATTTCAAGGATTCAAATGAAAGCAATGGCTGTGCTCCATAGATGTGGCCACTAGATGGTGATGTTTCCATTATCTGGAGGTCTTTCGAGTTCTCTCATTTGCGTAAGGAAGAAAATTTGCGGTATTTTTAAGGGCACTTTGGTCATCAGAGATGGTAGCCTCCAGGCTCAGTGGCCAATCTGAGCATCGTGAGGCCCAAATCTTACATATGCTTGTCTCTTCTGGAGTGTAGGAACTAAAATCCTATCGACATAACATCTGCTGCATTAGTGAGTAAACTTTATTGCTATTTGGCATCAAATGGATAAGCAGAGAAATCCACTGAATCTATGAATATAATTCTCCATCTTAGGTTTCAAAGGAGGTCAATGAAATGACAGTGAAAATGCCGTATCAGTGTTTCATAAATGGACAGTTCACAGATGCTGAGGATGGAAAGACCTATGATACTATCAACCCAACAGATGGATCTGTGAGTAATTCCTTAGTGTGTGCAGTGACCACTGGTCATGAATTTTTAATTTATGCACAGTTGTAAAATTGACAGATTAAGAAGTTACTTTATCCTATCACTTTGCCTCTCTGAGCACTTACTCTAAATGCTCTCTGTTTATTTCTTTCGACTCTTCAATTCTGGTACTGGTTGCTAGCTATAATAACCTATTTTATTGAGTGACTATGCTGAATTTAGACAGATAACTATACCAAGAC